>NC_134487.1:226830190-227201467 GCF_040206685.1 Ascaphus truei
GCAGGGAGGGAGATTTAACAGAAACATTAGGGGGAGGGGGCTTTACACAGACCACAGTCAAGGAGGTGGGGTTATAACCCACTCCCCCTCCCCACATTTACATACACTGCAGTCACAGAAATACAGGCAGGGAGGGAGATTTAACAGAAACATTAGGGGGGAGGGGGCTTTAAACAGATTACACTGAAGGCAGAGAGATTTAACAGAAACATTAGAGGGGAGGGGGCTTTAAACAGATTACACTGAAGGCAGAGAGATTTAACAGAAACATTAGGGGGGAGGGGGCTTTAAACAGATTACACTGAAGGCAGAGAGATTTAACAGAAACATTAGGGGGGAGGGGGCTTTAAACAGATTACACTGAAGGCAGAGAGATTTAACAGAAACATTAGGGGGGAGGGGGCTTTAAACAGATTACACTGAAGGCAGAGAAATTTAACAGAAACATTAGGGGGGAGGGGGCTTTAAACAGATTACACTGAAGGCAGGGAGATACAGGGGATGTACTGTACTGTGTGTTGTTTATTGCAATGCTTCAATGTGTGTATAATGTATAATGTTTTTTACAATTAGATAGATGTAATCCTTGGTATTGTAAGGGTTAGCTTTGGTTTTAAATTGTGTTTTCTGGTTGGTACTTACAGTATATATTGATTTTTGTTTACTTGATTGGTTAAAATAGTTGAATTGTTTGGAAGTGTTTGTATTTACTGGTAGAGAAGCTTGCAATTATATTGTTAACATTCATTTGCAGAATGTATATGGTGCATAGATTTTATGCATCATTTATACAATGTAAATGCAATGTACTGTGTGAATTGGAATGTTATGTTTTATATTGTAAGATCATTTAGGATTATTAAATGGATTATTATTATTGTCTGTATGGAGAAGCGTTATTTGTAGGACAGTATGATTTTGATAACCCTTCTACATTTATTTGTATATTGGTTCATCATGTGTGTGTATATACTGTGTGTGTGTGTGTGTGTATATGTGTATGTGTATATGTGTATATATATATATATATACTGTGACAGAAACCAGGGGATGGTAATAAATTCCATATATAGGGCTCCCAGGATACTGAACAGTTTCTATCCTGTCTGGCCTGGGAGTGCAGCCTTATAATACATGCACTCCATCCCACAGTTTTGGGCAAGCGCTGGAACTGAGGGATTTCTGTCACCTGTCATGCTAATTAGAAATCAGGTATGTAAGACTGATTTCCTGTTTGCTCTTGTCTCTTCTCCAGAGCCTGGAAGGCTGCTGAACACAGTGGGGAGAAGCCCCTTCCCCACACAGGTTCAATTGTTCTATTCATTTGGCTAACTCTGCAAAAGTACCTTGTTTTGTTGTTGGAAAGTGGAAAAGCCACTTCCACCCTGAGTTAGGGAAATCTAAGTTAAGTTATCGCTCAGGTGAGCAGCTTTTGTTTTGATGTGTTTTGTTGTATGCACTGTGGCAGTCTCAGTGCCTGGGACTGAATAAACCAGGCACAGCCTGTTTAAAGGAACAGTACGTGACGCCTCCTCATTTAACCTACCCCAAAAGACCGTGTTCTAACCGTCCCGGACAAGCAGCGGAGCCCCGGAGTAAGATGTTTGTCACATATGGTGGAGAATGCGGGCAGAACACTAAAAGGTCTGGGGGTTAAAGAACTTTAAAAAAAAAAAAAAAAAAAAAAAAGTTTTTTTTCTCTCTCTCCAAACAAGATGGAAGACGTGGTGAGTGCGCTGGTACGCAATGTCGCTGTCCAGAAAGACGCGAATGAAGCCCTGCAACAGGCGAATGCAAACCAGCAAGAGACAAACCGCTTGCTGAGAGAGGAGCAACAGCGGTTCGCTCAGGGCTTACAGCAGGAACTCGAGATCCTGAGGGGGACTATCAGTAACCTTCCACTGGCAGCGGCAGCCCCAGTTCCGAAAATGACCAGGGCAAGCCACTACCTTCAGAAGATGGGACCCTCGGATGATGTGGAAGCCTATCTTCTCACGTTTGAACGCACGGCACAGAGAGAGGGATGGCCAGAAGCTGAGTGGGCTGGTCTAATCGCACCCTTCCTAAGCGGCGAACCCCAGAAGGCTTACTTTGATCTAGAGCCAGCCGAAGCTAACGTCTATGCAAAATTGAAGTTCGAGATCCTCGCCCGCCTCGGCGTAACCACGGCTGTTCGCGCCCAAAGGTTTCACGCATGGTCCTTCACGATGGATAAAGCCACCCGAAGCCAGATGTATGACCTCATCCACCTCGCCCGGAAGTGGCTACAACCCGAGATCAACTCAGCAAGCCACATCGTGGAACGGTTGGTCATGGACCAGTTCTTGAGGAAACTTCCCTCTGCCTTACGCCATTGGGTCAGTCGGAGTGACCCCCACAATGCGGATGAGCTTGTGGCCCTCGTAGAAAGGTACAATGCGGCAGGAGAGCACCCGCAACCCACAGTCGTGGAGCAACCCCACTACCCGAGGTTCCAGGACTCTTCCAGAGACGGTAAAAGGGTACCAGGGTTAAGGGGAGCTGAAGAGCGGCGACCACCTTCACGCAGCACCAGCAACAGTGGTTCGCACACTAAGGGCAATAGCCAACATGGGGAGCCGGGAAAAGGCTCTAAGTGGGACACAGACTATGTACCTAAATGTGTAAATTGTCATGAGAGGGGCCACACAGCAAAAATCTGCCCACTAAATGATGAGCCCATGCAATGCAACAGCGTGGAACCTTATTCGCTGTTGTCCCAATGTATGCGCCCTAGCCCAGAGGACCCCTTGAATAACCATCTGTGGGCATCTGTAAAGGTTAATGGTAGGAGGGTTCGGGCACTTCTGGACTCTGGGAGCATGGTCACACTAGTGTCCGAATACCTCTTGCCCATTAAGAAGAAACAGGGAAACAGTTCACAAAGAATGGCAATTTGTTGTATACATGGGGATAATCATGAATATTCCACTGTTGATGTTTTTTTTGAAACAGTGTTTGGTTCTTTAGATTTCAAGGTGGGTATTGTACCCAAACTGGCACATGATGTGTTAATAGGGACCGACTTTCCCCATTTTCTAAAAATGTGGTCCCCCGCTCAGAATAGCGCCCAGAGTTCAATAGCGGACCATAACGAAGTATTAGAAGAAATAAATCCTTTCCCGTTTTCAGAAATGGAGGTTGACGAGGGCCCAAATAAGAAGGGGGAAAAGGAGGAGTGCTGTAAAATTCCCTTCCCCATCACTACTTTGGTAGGGAATACCCCAAATCAGGATGTTGATCAGACACTTACCACCCCAGAACCGGATAAGACCCTCGCTGACCTAGAGGTCAGTCCTGGGAGTTTTAAGAAGGCCCAGTGGGAGGACCCCACATTAGAGGTAGCAAGGGGAAATATACGGGACCTGAATAGTACTCTTGGCCAACCAGATAGGTCGCTTGCTTACCCCTACTTCGAGGTAGAGAACGACCTAGTATATCGGGTTGATAAAAGAAAATCAGTTACAACTAAACAATTGTTGGTACCACGGACATTCCGTAATGTAGTGTTACACCTCGCACATAGTCATCCATTGGGGGGACACCTAGGGGTGGAAAAGACAAAAGAAAAGGTTCTCCGAAGCTTCTATTGGCCTGGGGTTCTGGCAGAAATTACGAATTATTGTTCCTCATGCCCAGCATGTCAGATCACCGCCCCGTTCAAGGCGTACCGCAGCCCATTGGTACCCCTTCCCATAATAGAGGTACCATTTGACCGGATTGCTATGGATCTAGTAGGACCCCTAATAAAGTCTGCTAGGGGACATCAGCATATATTGGTAATATTAGATTATGCCACCCGATATCCGGAGGCAGTTCCCCTACGTAGCACCTCTGCCAAAAACATAGCAAAAGAGTTAGTAGTTCTGTTTTCCCGGGTTGGAATTCCTAAAGAGATTCTATCTGACCAGGGAACACCGTTTATGTCCCAAGTAACAAAAGAGTTATGTAAACTCCTAAAAATCAAGCACCTCAGAACCTCAGTCTATCATCCACAAACAGATGGTTTAGTGGAAAGGTTCAATAAAACCTTAAAGAGCATGTTACGGCGGGCGGTCGATAAAGATGGGAAAAACTGGGATTGTTTGTTACCGTACCTGTTATTTGCCATTAGGGAAGTTCCCCAATCATCCACAGGCTTCTCCGCGTATGAACTATTGTATGGCCGACACCCAAGGGGCTTACTGGATATAGCCAAAGAGACTTGGGAACACGAGGTTACCCCTTACAGAAGTGTAATAGAGCATGTTGCCCAGATGCAGGACCGCATTGCTGCAGTCCTACCCATTGTGAGGGAACACATGGAGAAAGCTCAAGAAGCACAGAGGAATACGTATAATAAGGGTGCTAGGGTCAGAATTTTTTTTCCAGGTGATAGGGTACTAGTTCTGGTTCCCACCGTGGAAAGTAAATTCCTTGCTAAATGGCATGGGCCATATGAGGTCTTGGAAAGAGTGGGAGAAGTAAATTATAAGGTAAGACAGCCAGGTAGGAGGAAACCTGAGCAAATTTACCATATAAACCTACTCAAGCCCTGGAAAGATAGAGAAGTCTTGTCAACCCTAGTAACCCCAGGTCCGTCAGAGAGTCAAGAAACTGACCCAGAGGTTAGCATAGCTGAAACTCTGTCCGTTCATCAGAAACAAGAGGTTCAGAATTTAGTGAGCAGAAACAAAGAAATCTTCTCTACACAGCCAGGTAGAACTAGCGTAATTGAACATGACCTAGTCTCTGAACCGGGGGTCCGAGTTAACCTTAAACCGTACCGAATCCCAGAGGCCAAAAGAGAGGCTATAAGTTTAGAGGTTAAAAAAATGCTAAAACTAGGCGTAATTGAGGAATCCCAAAGTGGGTGGAACAGCCCTATAGTCTTAGTCCCAAAGCCAGATGGTACAACAAGGTTTTGTAATGACTACCGGAAACTAAACGCGGTGTCAAAATTTGATACTTACCCTATGCCCAGGGTAGATGAACTTGTAGAGAGACTGGGTAAAGCCCGATATCTCACAACCCTAGACCTAACAAAAGGGTACTGGCAGGTTCCCCTCACAGAAAGGGCAAAAGAAAAGACAGCCTTCTCAACCCCAGACGGCCTCTTTCAGTATAGGGTGCTGCCTTTTGGCTTACATGGAGCTCCCGCCACATTCCAAAGAATGATGGATAAAATTTTAAAACCACATGCTCGGTATGCTGCTGCCTACCTGGATGATGTGGTAATCCATAGTGAAGATTGGCAATCCCACCTTCCAAAGGTCCAAGCTGTGCTCGACGCAGTTCGGTCTGCTGGACTAACTGCTAACCCCGCTAAATGCACCATTGGTCTGGAGGAGGCCAAGTATCTGGGGTATTCTATTGGCAGAGGTTTACTCAAACCCCAAACACTCAAAGTGGAGGCGATACAAGGTTGGCCAAGGCCAGTTACAAAAAAACAAGTAAGGACCTTTTTGGGGTTAATTGGGTACTATAGAAGGTTTATTCCCAATTTTGCGACTAAGGCAACCCCACTAACCGACCTCACAAAAGCAAGAGGACCACTTATGGTAAAGTGGTCCCCCGAAACCGAACAGGCCTTTAGAAGCCTGAAAGAAGCTCTCTGTGCCCAACCAGTGTTGGTCACACCTGACTTCTCCAAAGAGTTCGTAGTCCAAACCGACGCATCTGAGGTAGGGCTGGGGGCGGTACTCTCCCAGGAGTCTCAAGGTGAGGAACACCCCATCCTTTATTTAAGTAGGAAACTAAATCCCCAGGAGAAAAATTACTCCATAGTAGAGAAAGAGTGTCTCGCAATAAAGTGGGCTGTAGAGACGCTCAAATACTACCTGTTGGGGAGAAAATTCCGGTTGGTCACAGATCATGCACCCCTTACCTGGATGTGTCAAAACAGGGAAAAGAATGCTAGAGTGACCAGGTGGTTCCTAAGCCTACAACCCTTTAAATTTTCTGTGGAACACAGGTCAGGGCACAAACATGGCAATGCTGACGGGTTGTCAAGGATGCACTCCCTAATATCCATGGTCGCTCATCCCTCAGGGTCTGAGCTGGGGGGGAGGATATGTGACAGAAACCAGGGGATGGTAATAAATTCCATACATAGGGCTCCCAGGATACTGAACAGTTTCTATCCTGTCTGGCCTGGGAGTGCAGCCTTATAATACATGCACTCCATCCCACAATTTTGGGCAAGCGCTGGAACTGAGGGATTTCTGTCACCTGTCATGCTAATTAGAAATCAGGTATGTAAGACTGATTTCCTGTTTGCTCTTGTCTCTTCTCCAGAGCCTGGAAGGCTGCTGAACACAGTGGGGAGAAGCCCCTTCCCCACACAGGTTCAATTGTTCTATTCATTTGGCTAACTCTGCAAAAGTACCTTGTTTTGTTGTTGGAAAGTGGAAAAGCCACTTCCACCCTGAGTTAGGGAAATCTAAGTTAAGTTATCGCTCAGGTGAGCAGCTTTTGTTTTTATGTGTTTTGTTGTATGCACTGTGGCAGGCTCAGTGCCTGGGACTGAATAAACCAGGCACAGCCTGTTTAAAGGAACAGTACGTGACGCCTCCTCATTTAACCTACCCCAAAAGACCGTGTTCTAACCGTCCCGGACAAGCAGCGGAGCCCCGGAGTAAGCTGTTTGTCACAATATATATATATATATATATATATATATATATACAAATATAACATATATATATATATACAAATATAACATATATATATATATATATACAAATATAACTGTATGCTCATCTGCATGTCTTAGGCAGGTCTGCAACCCCGCCTTTCCCCATCATCACCCAGCATACAGCACTTCCACTGCAGCAAGGGATTCTGGGAAATGACATGCAAATGAGCACACAGTGTCACTTTTTGCCTCAATAACCATTTTTAACATGGTTCCCTATAGGCTTAAGCTTGCTGCATGGTCACAGCTTTGAGCACAGCCAAGGTTAAGGTGCATACCCAGAAAACCACCCACAGACAGCTGTTTCGACCTTGATGGGTCTCATCAGTGTGGGGTTGATTTTACTGGGAATGCAAGAGAGGCTATGGGATAGGCTAAACCATAATACTGAGTTAAGTTATGGTGAGTAAAAAAAGTGACAAAAACCATAAGGACACAGCAGCAGTGGGTGTGGGAGGTAGTGTTGCTGCAGGGGTGAGGGTGGGAAGGGGTGGGGTGGGGGCTGCTACTGAAGAGGCAGCGGGCTCAGGAGCCACAGCGGGCGCTGCTTGGGTGGCCTCCTTTTCCCTTTGCTCCTTCTGATACTTACCCCCTTGTGCCTTTACGGGTTGGTTTGCAGGGGGCTTCTTGGCTGCCTTCTGGGTTGCTGTCAGGGGCGCGCCCGGTGTTGCGCCTTTCGCCGCGGCCTCTGCGTAGCTCCTGACCCTCAGCTGGCAGTCCCGGAACATGTGAGTTGTCTCTCTGCACAGGTTGCAGGTTTTCTGGCGGGGACAATCCTTTGTTTCGTGTCCGGTGTTCTTGCAGTTTCTGCAGGCTTTCAGGGTGCACTGTTTCCACTGATGCCCCAGGTTCCCGCAATTACCGCAGGTCTGGGGCTGGTCAGGGTAAAAGATCCTCCCTGAGCTGCCCACAAGTGAAAAACTGGGAGGGAGGTGGTGCAGCCGATCTGCCGCTTCTGGATTTGGCCACAAGCAAACTACCATGCTCCACTTTCCCACCCAGTACCCCAACTTGTCCTTGATCCTGCTCGGCTCCTTCACCACGGTGCAAGAGCGCCGCAGAAAGGTAGCAATATCCTTTCCAGGGATATGGGGGTTCCTCACCGTCACAGTGATCCTCTTCTCGTCCCTCTGGATAGGGCAGTTCACGTTGAACTGGGAGAAGGGGACCTCCTGTTTCAGGGTCTGGAAAGCCTCCCAGTACCTCCTGCAGGCTCCCACCGTGGTGAAGGTGACAAAAAACAGGCCACCCCTGAGGTCCTGGATGCTCAGGATCTCGTCCGGAGTAAAGCCTGCTTTGCTCCCCAGCTCCTTGGCAAAGGTCTCAGCGTCCAATAGAGGGTGCTGTCCGTCGACCTCCCTCAGCTGCATCACCACCGTCTGCCTCATCCAGGGTTCCAGGCGGGGGATCCTCCTGTTGCTGCTGCTCCCAGCTCCAGGGTTGGTGCTGGCAGTGGGGGTGAGGCCGCTGGGGGTGGCAACGTCGCCTGAGCCGCTGGAGCTGGTTGCCGTTGGGCCTCCTCCGTCCGTCTCCTGGCTGCTGGGGACCGTCTCCGGGGGTGCCGTGTGCTTCTCCTTCTTCATCTTCGTCTTCTTCTCCTTGTGCAGGGTGGTCCCAGCGGGCTCCATGGCAACCTCCATCCTCTTGATCTTAGCCAAAAACCCACCCATAGACAGCTGTTTTGACCTTGATGGGTCTCATCAGTGTGGGTTGATTTTACTGGGAATGCAAGAGAGGCTATGGGATAGGCTAAACCATAATACTGAGTTAAGTTATGGTGAGTAAAAAAAGTGACAAAAACCCTCCACAGGAAAGAAAATATGCAAATATAACTGTATGCTCATCTGCATGTCTTAGGCAGGTCTGCAACCCCGCCTTTCCCCATCATCACCCAACATACAGCACTTCCACTGCAGCAAGGGATTCTGGGAAATGACATGCAAATGAGCACACAGTGTCACTTTTTGCCTCAATAACCATTTTTAACATGGTTCCCTATAGGCTTAAGCTTGCTGCATGGTCACAGCTTTGAGCACAGCCAGGGTTAAGGTGCATACCCAGAAAACCACCCACAGACAGCTGTTTCGACCTTGATGGGTCTCATCAGTGTGGGGTTGATTTTACTGGGAATGCAAGAGAGGCTATGGGATAGGCTAAACCATAATACTGAGTTAAGTTATGGTGAGTAAAAAAAGTGACAAAAACCCTCCACAGGAAAGCAAATATGCAAATATAACTGTATGCTCATCTGCATGTCTTAGGCAGGTCTGCAACCCCGCCTTTCCCCATTATCACCCAGCATACAGCACTTCCACTGCAGCAAGGGATTCTGGGAAATGACATGCAAATGAGCACACAGTGTCACTTTTTGCCTCAATAACCATTTTTAACATGGTTCCCTATAGGCTTAAGCTTGCTGCATGGTCACAGCTTTGAGCACAGCCATAAAATGTTTTATATATATATATATATATATATATATATATATATATATATATATATACGACTATTAAGGTTATGGTGGGTAAAAAAAGTGACTAAAACCCTCCACAGTAAAGCATAAAGCAACTGTAAATATTCCTGTATATTCATTTGCATGTCTTAGACAGGTCCCACCCCCACTACCCACAATAAAAAAAATTCACACACAGCAGCAGCAGCACAATTAATAAATAAATCTAAATAAATAAATAAATGAATATAAATAAATACATTTAAAATACATTTTTATTGATAGTGTAGATGTGCAGAGGGTCTCCGGAGCAGAACCGCACTGGTTTTAGGTCTGGGGACCCCCTGCTCCCCGAGATACAGGCCCCTTTAGGGGGTGCCGGTATCCCTCTGCTCTGCTTGGTTTACAGGCCGCGATCACGTGATCGGGCCCTTTAAACGCAGATAGATACCGGCACCTCATAAACGGGGGTGTATCTCGGGGAGCAGGGGGTCCCCCCACCTGAAACCAACGCGGTTCACCTCCGGAGACCCCCTGCACATCTACACTATAAATAAAAATGTATTTCAAATGTATTTATTTATAGTCATTTATTTATTTATTTATTTATTTAGATTTATTTATTTATTTTTTGGCGGGTGCTGTGTGTGAGTTTTTTTTTATTGTGGGTAGCGGGAGTGGGTGAAGGGGGTATTGGCCCCAACAATGGTTGTTTAGGGCTTGCAGGGGGGTAGCGGGAGGGGTTAACCCCTTCATGACCGTAGCGGTATTAACTGCTACGGCCGTGAAGTTGTTAAGTGCACCCGCAACCCCCCCGCAAGTCCTAAACTCACACCAAGGGCCAAATACCCCCTTCACCCACCCCCGCTACCCACAATAAAGTGGGCACGGTGAGTTAACCCCTTCATTGCCTTAGCGGCTATCCGCTATGGTAATGAAGCAGCATTTCTGTATTTTAATAATATTGTGCAGGGGCAGGGGGTCCCCTGAGCATTAATTTCTGGCTCAGGGAACCCCCTGCTCACTGTACAATATTATTAAAATACAGAAATGCTGCTTCATTACCATAGCACATAACCGCTAATGTAAGAAACAAGTGTTTATTTATATATGTGTTTTATTTATACTGTACATGTGCAGAGGGTCTCCGGAGCAGAAACGTTTTGGTTTTAGGTCTGGGGGCCCCCTGCTTCCCGAGATACAGGCCCCTTTAGGGGGTGCCGGTATCCCTCTGCTTTGTTTACATGTCGCGATCACGTGATCGGGACCTTTAAATGCAGAGGGATACCGACACCTCATAAAGGGGGCTGTATCTCAGGGAGCAGGGGGTCCCCAGACCTGAAACCAAAGCGGTTCAGCTCCGGAGACCCCCTGCACATCTACACTATCAATAAAAATGTATTTTAAATAATTTTTAATGTGCCGATGTTTGCGCAGAGAGAGCAGCGGTTCTCTCTCTGCTGCAAACACATCTCGCCAGGGGACGGCCTATAGTTTCATTGATGTGCATATACAGTACTGTATGTGTATGTTAGGGGTTATAGGGGTTGTTGTTATACAGTATATACTGTATATATACAGTATATACTGCATTACAATTCATGAATTTCTCGGCTTCAAAGACAACAGCTCGCAAACGCCTCCAAGTGTTTTACACGGCATTGCAGTATTGCAGCCAGCTGGAATAAAATGCTTAAATCACTGCCGCTATACACCCCGGGAGAAAATAATACAAAACCGCACATCACCGGGATACTCTGAAATTCGTGGAGCTAGCCAACTAAGAATAAAGTTGGTCGCCAGTGTAGCTCTCTTCCTGCCAACTGTCTTGTCCTATCCCCACTCCTCCAGTCATAAAAGGGCGCCTCTATAGCTGCACATTTTAGTCCTTTTGGATTCTAATTATGATGTATTTTGAAATGTAGAGAAACATTATGAGTAAACAAGCCTTTTCTAATATTATAAACATGCTCATAGAGCCTTCATTTGATAGGTCGAGTAGTCATACCCACATACTGCAGGCCGCAGGGACATTCGAGCAGATAAATGATGTTTGCACAACTACATCGTATTTGGGTTTGTATGTTGTATTCACTAGACGTGACGTTAGAGCATAATACTTTGATGTTACGACTAAACTTACATGCTGTACATCTGTCACAACAAACATAACCCTTAGAACTTGAAGATGGCTGGCAGTTGACATTAACAGGGCAGCTACGAGATAATTTTTGTTTAAGGTTATTGGCTTTTGTGAATATGATTATAGGTTTTTTAGGTAAAATAGTACTCAAATCTTTATCTCTACATAGCAATGGCCAATGTTTCTCAAAAACTTTTTTTTATTGTTGGTGCCATTTGATTATATTTAGTAATGAAGGATAATTGTTGTTCTGCACCTACAGTCTTCTTATATTTCAATAGCTCTCGTCTATCCTGCTGCTCTGTTTCTTTGATGGTTTTATCTAAAGAGGCACCTGGATACCCTCTATCCAAACATTTGTATTTGAGATCAGATGCCTGCTTTAAAAAAAAATATTTTACACTATTATTCCTCCTTAATCTTGTAAACTGACCTTTGGGGATATTCCTTATCCATAGTGGATCATGATGGCTTGTGGCCAGCAAATAATTATTTGCTTGTACATTTTTATAGTACGTCTGAGTATGTATAATCTGATCTATAATTTAAATTTCCAATTCCAAAAAATCTATCTTTGTGGGACTAATTTGACAGGTGAAAATGAGATTGTTACTATTATTATTAATATATGAAATAAAACCATCTAAATCCTCCAAACTCCCCTTCCAAATAAATAATATATCATCAATGTAGCACCGCCAGTGCACCAGGCTTGCACCGAGGGAACAGTTGTTCCAAACATTCTCGTCCTCCCAAACGCCCATAAATAAATTGTCGTAACTCGGTGCGAACCGGGTCCCAAGGTGGGGCCACATGTCTGCAAATAATACTGTTTATTAAAATTTTAAAAATTGTGTGTAAGAATGAATTTGATCGCCATAATTAGAAATGATCGAAGGTCGGGGGGTATGGTGACATTTTTTGTTAGTATTTGATCAACTGCTCTACATCCTTGATCATGTTCTATTACAGTATATAATGACGTCACGTCTGCTGTAACCCAGATGTAGTTGGACTGCCATACTATGTCCCTTAGTTCCTGCAGTACGTGGGTAGTATCCCTCAGGTAGGAAGGCAATTCCACTACATACTTCTGAAGATGGTAGTCTATATACTGTGAAAGATTACATGTTAGAGATTGGATTCCAGAAATAATTGGCCGCCCTGGAGGTTCAGTTAAGCTCTTACGTATTTTTGGGATTATATAAAATAAAGGAATTCTGGGAGATTTTGTATTCAGAAATTTGTACTCTTTCACTGATAGTATTTTACTATCAACCCCATACTCCAAAAGTTCGACAAGTTGTTTCCTATATTCCTGCATAGGATTTAAGGGGAGGGTTTGGTAAGTTGCATTGTCTTGCAAAATTCTATTGGATTCTTTAATATAATATTCTTTATCCATAATTACCAAACCCTAATATATTTGTTAACATCTATATACAACTGGAAACTTTTCGGCCCGCACACTGGTGCAAAAGAAAGTCCCTTACCAAGAACTTTTGTCTCATGTTCAGTAAGGACATGTTTACTAATATTAAATATATTTGTTATTAATGGCTTACGTGCCTGTAATGTTTTTCTTTTTTGTGCTTTGCCGCCCCTTTTTCCTCTACTCCGCCTTTTTGCTTCCTTGAACTTGCACCCAAATCTATCCTTGATGACCCTTCTTTTGAGTCTTTGGGCGGTGGTCTGTCCCTCCCCTGTCTCCAGTCTAAAAAATAAAATGTAGGTTTAACTTCTCTAGATTATTGCCGTGATGACTCCTCAGGTGCATGTACTAAAGCTTGGTATCTATTTGCTTGTATATGGTCATTTGTTCTATCTCTACTTCTAGATCTCTCTCGTTCAACTACTCGTCTAGAACCAGGTTTAGATGACACCCACCTATCATCCCTTGAAACTGATCGTTGTTTACTCCTAGATCTTGTAATTCTGTTAGATGGTACATACTTAGAAAAATCTCTTCTTCTATCCCTAGAGAGAGACCTATGTTTGGAGGAGGACCTATATCTACTAATCCTATCACCTCGAGATAGTGACCTATGCCTATTTCTAGACCTAACAGATCTTGAGATGTGATTGACTGAAGTTATTTTACCTGACAGCTTATTGTTACCAGGTGATCCTGAGTGGTGTATACTAGATTTCTGATTCGCCACTGGAGCATTCATTTTTCTTGTCTCTATATGGTGTTTTTTTGAGTCATTCTCACCTTGTGAATGTGTCTTAGTATTATTTTCATAATGCTTAGGGTATGATTTATTACGTTTCTTATATGTGGATTTGTCCCTAATTTGTTTATTCCAATTCCTATAATTATCTGTATTATAATCAACCTTGTCACGTTGGAATTTTTTCTGCTTAGTCCCTATGGTTTCTTTATTAAGTTGATCCATTTTCTTTAATAGATTCTGTTCTAAACTAGATATCTCCTGATTATCATCAAGACTCTCTAATTTCTCCTTAATGATCGTAATCTCATCATCAATTTCTTTCAAAGACTTCCTTCACTACAAAGACTATTCAATATTAGCAATTTGATTACATCAAACGAACAAGTGTCTAATACCTCATACCATTCATCCGTAAAATGATCACTATTAAAATCAAACGTGGGTTTTTTAGAAATTCTTAATTCTCTTGGGATGCGCTTAACCTCCAAATATTGTTCTAATGATACAGCATCCCAGAGTTGTTTGATCTCTCTAGTCATTAATTTCTCTAAATTAGAGAATAAATCAATGACATTTTCATTAGATGTTTCATTACTTTCCATGGGGTCTGATACCTGGAACATATTGACTGCTTCAGCATGCCTAGTGTGACGTGCTTTAAATATATGACTCATATTGAGTACACAAATGAGCTGCTAACACAAAGGGTAAAGTGAACTAAGAAAAAAGTGTGATCTGTGTAGTGCTATTTGATATATAATTGTGTATACAAAAAACTCTCTACCGAAAAATGCAAGTGAGTAAAAATAACATGGACAGCCACCTAAAAAACACTAACTACCCAAAGCAAGTGATAAACCATAAAAAAACAGAAAATATTCGGGGACAATATAATTTTTTTTCAAAAGAACTATTCTTCCCAAGGGCAGTACAAACGACACAGGGTCATACCTTAAGGTTGGAGGAAAGGATATTTCACCAGCAACAAGGACATGGTTCTTTACAGTAAGGGCAGTTAAAATGTGGAATTCATTACCCATGGAGACTGTAATGACAGATACAATAGAGATCTTAAAAAAAAAGTTGAAACATCTTTTTAGAAATGAAAGGTATACAGACATATACCAAATAAGTAAACATGGGAAGGATGTTGATTGAAGGAGTAATCTGATTGCCAATATTTTGAGTCAGGAAGGAATTAATTTTTCCCCTTTATGAAATATCATTAGATGATATTTCACTGGGGTTTTTTGTTTGTCTTCCCATGGTTCAATATACGATAAATACAAAAATATGATTAGTATCTGTCGTCTAAATTTAGCATAGGTTGAACTTGATGGACGTAGATGGTCTTTTTTTTCATCCTCATCTACTATGTAATCATGTATTGAAAGATCTGTACTTTTACATTTTTTGATGTGCGGTAGTAGAAAAAGAGGAAATTAAGATTTTCGGTTTAAACTATCTGATGGCTTTTCTGTATAGAAATTAAGCAATGTATTGTGAATAATAGTGAAACAAGGCACAAATAACTCAAAATTTGAACAATGATAATCAGTGCAACTAATAATAAGTGCAATCTACAATATGTGCCAATTAATAAACTTCAAATAAAGACACATTTATAATAAATGACCCTGCTCAAACCCTCTGGTGGGACCTGTTTCACGGGTTCCAAGAAGTGTGATAGATCTCATACAATCCAGGAGGAGCATATATGGGAAACAAACAAGAAGAAAACAGTGCAAAATTTAAGTGTAGATGTACACTACCATCCCACTGACGAGACGAGCCTGGAGGGAGATCCACACACCACGAATACCAAATGGGTAGCAGCCCTATCTGCTATACGCATTTTTACCTCTGACATCTTGTGAGTAGGCATACCATCAGAGCCAAGACTACACCTTATTATTTACCCCATTGTTAATACATCTACACTTAAATTTTGCACTGTTTTCTTCTTGTTTGTTTCCCATATATGCTCCTTCTGGATTGTATGAGATCTATAGAAATTAAGCAAACCAGAGTGTAAAAGGACATGTGCAGAGGTACGCAAGGGAGACTGTTTTAAGGTGAAATTAAAACAAGGCTTTATTGCGCCTGTCCCTTTAAACACAGCAAACATGTGAAAATCTGCAAACAAATCTGCTCCACTTTGGAGTATATTTACACTTGCAGTCCAGTCCTCTTTTACTGCGTGGTTAGC
Organism: Ascaphus truei; assembly: GCF_040206685.1. Lineage (NCBI taxonomy): Eukaryota > Metazoa > Chordata > Amphibia > Anura > Ascaphidae > Ascaphus > Ascaphus truei. The sequence goes on from NC_134487.1 coordinate 226,845,866, forward strand.
CGAGCGATTCACCAGCCCAAATCATAGAGACATTTATATATAGATATAGATAACTGTTTAATAAGAAAGATCTTATCTGTCTCTTGTAGCTGTAGGGGGAGGCTTCTCTGTTCTCCTGGTGTCCACTCCCTTGTGTGATAAGGTAATGTCAGGATCCAGGTTTAGAAGTATTGTCCCCTGTGTCTTGCTGGCAGCGTGCAGTCTCTCTGCCGCTCAAGACGTCTGTTTCTTCCACAGGTCAGCCCAGTTGTGGACTAGGAACTCTCTGTCTTTCTGCTTCCTGGGTCAGCTCAGCTCATGTGTGTGCCTCAGGACGAATCTCTCCTTTCTGTCTCAGAGGCAGGCTTTTTCTGACACCTGTAATCAGCCAGGTGGTGTTGGTTAATTGTCCACCAGCAGTTAACCACCACGCTGCTGGATTAGAGGCACATTTTTGAACAGGGATGAGTCCCCTGTTATACCGTGCAAAACAGAAACAAGCACCCACACTAAACTTACAGATGTACAGTAGCAATCATTATTATTTCGTTTTAGTGGGCAATGGTGGGATGTTCTGCACCAACACAGCCATTGAAATTCTATGGAAATGCTGGCTATTCTGTGTTATCATCGGATATGTTGTGTTATCTGGGGGAACAATGAAGCCTTTCACATCTGTACCTCAAAATAACTGTAATATTGCATATTTTAGTTAAAGCCTCACTAAACTTGGGTAAAACATTTTTGTAGTAATGTCTACTTCAATCATGACAATGTACTGTATGTTTTATGCTTTGTTTTAGAGACTGGTCATCAAAATCCTAATCTCCTGGACAATATGCTTGATAATCTTGAAAATAAAATCTACAATACAAAAAGAAGAAATCGTAGACATGCAACTGACGATGATTATAATATTGAAGTTCTTCTTGGTGTAGATGATTCAGTTGTACAATTCCATGGAAAAGAATATGTGCAGAAGTACCTTTTAACCCTTTTAAATATCGTAAGTGACTTATTTCTTTATGCATTTATGAATGAAAAGTAGAAGCATTTTGTTTAATTCCTTAGAAAACATAATTTTAGACAACAGAAGTACTGTATTCTTGTTTAGTGCAGTGGAATACAAGATGTCAACATTATTCAATAGGCTTGAGTAAAATCGTGTTCAGCACCATAATGGAATACATTATTTTAACTATATTTTGTTAAAGTCTGCAAGCATTCATTAAATTGAATTATATTTATGGTATATTGTGATATTTTGGAATATATTGTGAGGCCTTCATAAATTGTAGCCTTTTTCTAAGAATGGATTAGGGTGCAGGCAATGAAGACTCTTCCAAGAGAAAAAGGTGGGGAAGCTGGACTAACAAATGTCTACTTGGTACAGAAGAGCTGGAACATACATCTTCATGAGATGAATAACTACAGCCCTCTTGTCTGGAGCAGAGTTCGCTTTGTAAGAGTTCTTTTCATATAATATTAGGATTTTCATACAGTATATTTACAAAAGCTCACATGCCATTAATGCTCTTTCAGTGAGTAAAATTAGGAAGAAAGTTGGATATACTGTAAAAGTCACTGACTATCTACGTTAGAAAGAGCATGCAGTATTCATGTGCTCCGAGGAAAAAGGAGAGAGATCCAGCGCTACACGGATTTCAAAATAATGAATTTATTGTGCCACACGACGTTTCGACCAACAGGTCTTTTTCAAGTGACAAGGCATTGTCACTTGAAAAAGACCTGTTGGTCGAAACGTCGTGTGGCACAATAAATTCATTATTTTGAAATCCGTGTAGCGCTGGATCTCTCTCCTTTTTCCTCAGTGTACTTTGGAAATTCCTGGCAGGTACTTCCTTGAACCAGCAGCACCGGTAAACTGTATGTATTTGTTTATATATTGTGGTGTGCAGCCTTAACCCCCCTTTACATTGGTATTCATGTGCTCCAGCATGATGCAGGAGGTTAACCTCCTGCATGCTGGAGCACATGAATACTGCATGCTCTCTCTAAAGTAGATAGAACTCCTAGCTAGACAAGCAGCTAGGGTGTATCAATTAACTGCTGATTGCAAGAGCTTTAAAAAAACACTCGGCAGCCTAATAGAATTGCGTCTTATCCCAACCAGCAAGGACACAGGTAGGAACAGTTCACAGGCCTGCTGGACGCATGGCCTGTTTGAATCACTCAGGCTGTGGGTTTGGTCCAAAGAGAGAGACTTTGGGTGGTGCTGCTTATGTAGCCCTCTTTCCCCTACCCTCTGGGAAATAAGGCATCTACAGTGTATATGGTGCTCTACCTGTGGCTCACAGGAGGCCTGAGCCTCCGCCACTGGGAGCCTGTGGCGTACCTGATTCACTAGGTGACAGCACCTCCACCTGCACAGGATCCTAAGTAGATGGGACAGCCCCGCACAGGAGCACACAATAATAACACACAGCATATAACGATAACCTTTACTATGAATATATGAATAAGCAGCAGCTAATGAAATGGTAGCGCTACTGATTACAGCTATACCTTCACCATGCAGGGCCTTATCCCACCACTGTGTACCTGATGGGGCCCTCGGGCATCCAACCACCCCTGATATCCACAAGTATGCAACCCCCACCCCTTATATGTGGTCAGCGTTGCCACTATGGTGTGTGTACTTGGTTGGTGCTCTTAAGATATGGGTAACCGGCCGGGTGCTCCAGCACCCAGATGCGCAGATGTGCAAACAGAGAAGATCCGCCGATCCAGCGATGTCATCCGCGACGAGTTCCCCTCCGCGTGTGGTGGTATCCCGCTGGAGTGTCCCACACGAAGACAGTCTTTAGTCCTAGAGAAGTAATCTGGTCCCAGATCACCATGATAGAACAAGGTAAGAATCAAAAATCCAGCCACTCCATAACACATAAAATAGGCACTCACCAGCAAAAAGGGGTTAAAAAGGTATACTTTAATGAACTACATAAAAAACAAAAAAACAGACAGTACTAACTACTCTCCCACATGTTTCACACCTACTGTGGCGCTTTGAGAAAGCACCACAGTAGGCGTGAAACATGTGGGAGAGTAGTTAGTACTGTCTGTTTTTTTGTTTTTTATGTAGTTCATTAAAGTGTTCCTTTTTAACCCCTTTTTGCTGGTGAGTGCCTATTTTTTGTATTATGGAGAGGCTGGATTTTTGATTCTTACCTTGTTCTATTGCTGTGTATGAGAATCTGCTTCACCACCGGATGCTTGGAGGAGACGCTTTTGGCAGCGTCAGGGCAGCTGCAGCAAGAAAGGATGACCAAGGCGGCGTATCATCGTGAGTAAAGGGTACTCCACGCCGGGCATTGCCAGGGTAAGGGGGGCGATAGTGACAGCACCTCACAATTGGTTGTCCCCCCTGTGTCCCCTCCTTGTCACCATTATCTATCTGAACACAGAAAACTGCAGCCCCTTAATCCTTTATTTTCCGGTGTCAACTCCTATTATTACTTTACTACTGCCTAAAGGCTTTATTTCCAACCTCCTGGAGCTTTGACACGGTTTTTTCTTTGTTCCCAGATCACCATGGTCAGGGCCGTGCAGCTTGCAGCTGTGTCCCTTACTAAGAAATAGCTAATGGGGCAGGGTCCTACCTAAGGGCCTGTCCCTGTAGCAGCCACAATCTTGTTGTATGAGTCGGGGCCTAAGGGAGTATGTGGCCTAGTGCAGAGGGTCACAGACCCCTGCACATACAGCCTACCCTGTTCGTGTCCCAGCACCGACAGCCTGTAAGCTCCCAGCATGCCAAATGTAACCAGTCTCATCAGGGGAATCCTGCAGTCCTATTGGTTCTGGCTCGACCATGTGGTGCAATCTCTTGAGCATCTTTGGAATTGTAGTTCTCTGCGGAGCCTTTTCCTATTGCTGCCTCGTGCGCCTAACTTAGCGGTCATCCTGCGCATGCGTAAACCTTGTGCAAGATGACGGGGCCTGTGGATAGAGCCGCCATAGTCTCCGGTGATGCGCTCGCCCTGCAGCTCCCTGACATGCACAGGAGGTCCCCCCTTGCTAAAGGGAGGTAAAGGGGAAGACAGGAGGATCCTGGGAGACAGAGGGGACCTGGCTACATCCTCCCCCTGGTGAAAACCACCAATGGCCCCGCTTGGGGACAGCGTCACACATACTTATATAATAAAAATGCAGGGCATAATATATATATATTCAACTTATCACATCATACTTTACATGAGATTATACATTTCACAAAACATCACTATGATGGATCTCACTTTACTGTGGGTCCACTGCTGAGCCTCATAATTGGGTGCCCCAAATTGGTCAACTCTTTGGCTACGGGCGGAGCTGCTCTTCAGTCACTCCTTCTGGAGAGTAACCAGGATAGTCCTGAGGCTCAGCCTCTTCCCTTGAGGGGAGAAATGTCTCTGAACAGTCTCTTTGAGGCACAAAGCACGGGCTCTGCAGATCCAGAGGCTGACTGGCGGGACCCACCCTATTAGGTGCTTGTCTACTGGACCCTTTACCCGTAGCTCCTCCGGGAGATGCCCCTTGAGTTCGGTGGCCCCTTTGAGATGGTCCCTTCATAGGGTCTTCATTGGTGGTGTCAGTTACAGTCTCTTGACCAACCTCTGAGTTCAGCTCACAATCGAGGGGAGTAGCCGGTATCTGAGGCTCATCATCTCCCACTTGATGGATGGTGAGCAGATAATTTCTGTGCCATACCTTTACCCAGTCCTCGGAGTCTTTTATGCGGGAGGCTACGCATCTGTGCCTCCACTTCATAGATGCCATACCCCCAACGATCGGCTAGTTTGTGTTTTCCCGGCTCCCAAATTGCGGAGGAGCATGACGTCTCCCTGGCGAATTTCCCTATGTTTGACCTTATGGTCATAGCACCTTTTGTTGTTGGCATTAAGTTTGTCAGCAGACTTTTTGGCCTGTTGATAAGCCTGGTATAAGCTTTCCTTAAGTCTCTGTACATATTTAATGTGGGTGGCATAATGTATCCCATCCGTTGACACTCGTAGTTGTACATCCACTGGCTTCTCACCCAAACATGAGGAAGTACGGAGAAAACCCAGTGGACTCATGACGGTGCAATTATAAGCATGTACAAGAGTCTCCACATGCTGACTCCACTCTGTCTTTTGTGTCCCGGTTAACGTGCCCAACATGCCCAGCAACAACCGGTTCAGTGGCTCCGGCAGGGCGTCGCCCTCTGGATGGTACGGGGTCGTCCTAGACTTGGTGATATCCAGGACTTGTAATAGTTCCCGAATTAATGTGTTCTCAAAGTCCAGGCCCTGATCAAAATGCAGGCGATTGGGTAGACCATAATGCATTAAGTATTTCTCCCATAGGATCTTTGCTACTGTAATGGCTTTCTGGACTTTGGTCGGGAGTGTTTGAGCATATCGTGTATAATGGTCCATGATGACCATCACGTTACAGATGCCATGGGTATCAGGTTCGATACACAGGAAGTCCATGCATACCAGATCCATGGGGCCTGCACTTTTCAAGGGAGCCATGGGTGCCACTCGGTTTGGTAGTGTCTTACGTTGAATGCACCTGGTACACCTTCGACAATGTCATTCTATGGATTCACACATCTTAGGCCAGAAGAACCAGTCTACAGGTTCCTGGGTAGGACCAGTTGCCATCTATCTGGGTTGTTATGGTATCGCACCATCCTATAGAGTAGTCCAGTGTCAATCTCGAACTTGTCAGCCTCTCACATAAGAATGGCGACCATGTCGCTAGGAGCACACTTCAGAAGAGAAGGCTTGTTATTCTGGACTGCCTGATGGATGATACACGTCATGGGGTCCTGACTCTGATACTGAACCATATCCTTCCATGATATGATCTTGTGGGGGTGGGATGGCTTTAGGGTGACACTCTAAGGAATACGCAACTCTTAACTCCAAGAAGGCCACTCGGTCATCGACAATGGCAGCCGTCCTACACATGGCTCTCATCCCTGGTCCAGGGATCTCTTCCCATTGATCGTCATCTGGAGTGGCACGTAGCCCTGGTCTTCGATAAAGGGCGAACAAAACACAAAACCCCAGCAAGCTCTTTTTGGGAACACCTGTGCCCCCACAAAATGTGTGTGTGTGTGTGTATATATTTATATATACAGTATACACATATATGCATACATGTGTATATATATATATGTATATATATCTCTATCTCAGGCCTGCACAACATACGGCCCGTGGGCCACCCGCGATGGCCCCCTAAACCCCCCCCCCCTTCCCTTCCTTGGTAGGGAAGGAGTGCGCTCCAGCAGTGTGACGTGCTCCCCCCCCCGAGCCCGCTCTAGTATAGGGCTGACACGCCCCCCTCCCCCCCCCCGTACCCGCTACAGTATGACACGCTAACGCGCTCCCCTCCCTTGAGGTGCTCCACTACAGGGCTGACGTGCTGACTCTCTCCCCCTCTCCCCCCCGAGTCCGCTCCTGACACACTAACATGCTTCCCACCCCCCCCCCGAGCATGCTCCAGCACCAGCAGTTACTGCACTGAGGCACTGATGCGCTCCCACCCATCCTCATGGCTGAGGCCTGCCGCCGTCGCTTCTTCCCCCGCTGCCGCTTCTTTTGCCGCCGCTGCCACAATCAGGTAGGCATGGAGAGGGGGGGTTGATGATGAGGGAGAGTGAAAGGGACTGGGCGAGATGACGAAGGGAGCTGGGGGAGTTGAAGGGAGCTGGGGGTGATGAAGGGTGCTGGGGGACATGAAGGGTGTTGGGGGACATGAAGGGTGCTGGGGGACATGAATGGTGCTGGGGGACATGAAGGGTGCTGGGGGACATGAATGGTGCTGGGGGAGATGAAGGGTGCTGGGGGAGATTATGTTTTGTGCATTTCTGTCTGCGGTCTCACCAAATAAACCCCATTTTATTCAACAATGTTGTCCTGCCTAGTGGATTGATCCAAGAAGGTATAAAAGGTGTTTAAAGTGCTGGTCTTCCATGACAGGCTTTTAAGAAAAGAAATGTATCATTTTGAATAATAAATTATGTTTTACCCGTGCGGCCCAAATCTGTTTTCCTTGGAGCATTATGGCCCTTCTCACTTTACAAGTTGTGCAGGCCTGATATATATATATGTGTGTGTGTTTGTCAAAAAGGAGTGCTATTGAGCGTGGCATATGTACTGTTGCGGCAGACTTTATTCTACTAAATCACCGGTTTGTCCCTGGCTTTTTCCTGGAATGCGACGCTGTTCACCCGGAGCATGCCGCGTTCCCAGCCAGGGGTCATGCCCAGCTGACGCGCGGTTGATGTGTTAATTGATAATGGTTCAGGATTTAATAGGCTGCAATGCTTCGCGTGTCCACCAGATGGCATAAATTCATGAATTGTAATGCAGTATATATATATATATATATATATATATATATATATATATATATATATATATATATATATATATATATATATATATATATATCCAAACAAGAGTGACCTAGGCGCAAGTAAAAACAAGAAAAACAAACATAGGGTAATACGTTGAAACAATTTGTCTGCTAGAGGGTACGATATGCACTTACAGCAGGTAGAATAAAATCAGGCCTTGTATCCACTCTGGGATCAGGAACAAAGAATGAAGATCTGGAACAGCCAGCAGCAACTCATCTACAGGAACCGTATCCTCGTGTGAAGTATCACATATAGGAAGAGAAGTGGGACACATACATAGTGTAACACAGTTTATTTATAAAATTAATAAAAAGACAATAAGTAAAATACTCACACTTTGTGAGTTTGGGTAAAAGTGTTTGAGAATTTAGAGCTTCTCACACTCATCAGGGGTAAGTATCTGTGGACTTATACACAGCTCCAGTAAACTCCTTACACAATGTCCTTATAACCATATGTAATGTTCTTGCCAAACTTCCAGGGGTATGGAGTCATTTATTTAGGCACTCCCAATGTTGTCCAGAGCCTCTGAGAGCGGGGTACTATTAAAGTTGTTTAAAAACCCGTAGTTAAGGGCCTTGTGTCTATGACCGCACCTAATGTGCTGGTAGTACTCGCGCTACTCCAGGGGTATGGTGTGGCGTTTTTCCCCTTGATCGCTATCCGACTTGTTGGTCTGCGGATCTCCCCGCTTCACTCACTGCTCCTCCCTTGCTGTCCTCCTGCACGCGGCGGCGTGGTGACGTCACGTCTTCTCGCGAGATTACGTCTCCAAATCTCCCGGTCCCTCTGTTTGTCTGCGTCCTACACCAACTGATTAAAGACATGTACCGAGCAGGTAAACCGATAAAAATCACTGCCAGACAGCTGGAAATTGCTGGCTAGTCTCCCCAATGTCCTGTGTTCACTCTCACTGCTTCAAAAACCACGCCCTACGCGTTTCTCCTTTCAGCTTCGTCAGGGGCTGATCTCACTGTGTGTCCCTATTCCTGTGTAGATATACCCTCCTCCATTACGTGATTGGCTATCTGGTTGATTAGAAATTACAAAAAGCACCTCTCAATTGAAATTGTTAATTACATTGTACAGAAAAAAGTTTTCTATTGAGGTTTTAATTTGGTTACTATTGTCATCAATTTAAATGCATTGAGGTATGTTACCAACTGAAGAATAAAGCAATTACTGCGTTAATCTATATCATTTTACTTTCATTACAATTATACATAAACATCTGAATTCGAACTTGATAAGGAGCAATAGATATTAAGTATATTTAATTAACCATTTGTGTCCTTCAATTTAGATGGACTCACTATAGTTAAGTATTTTTTAATTATACCTCCATTAGAGAGGCTATATATTTGTATACCATATTACGTTCTCATACTATATGTTGGACAATTTTGTATACGTATTTATAAATGGGATATATTAATCCTCTTATTTCCAATATGTTACTCATAGGGGGGTGGTGTAAATTTAAACCTTGTTACGTTAATTGTAACTACTGTACATTGTAATGGCATTTCCAATAGGATAATATAAACGTACATTCATTCATTAATTTGATACCTTTGGGTTACTTCATTTAGGCCCAATGTATTTGATTGAAACCAAACCTTAATACAACGACGTTTTTTTACATATATATTGACATAATGATGACATATGTATTGTAACAGAATCTATAAATGGTTGCATATTTGCCAACTGGTGATAGGCAATTGTATTTATTGCATGGCATATAAAATGGAGATATTCTATTCAGGGCAATGCGTATATGAATGTATCTTGCTATTACATAAAAAAACCTTACACACAAGCTTAAAATTATATTTTCCAAAAGTTGCTTAACCACATCTTGATCGTTGTATGATTACATATCATAATCTTATATTTGGGAGAGGGATAATTTTATCATACTATAATCCACTTTGTTTATTAATGATTTAGATGCTGAACTCAATGTAAGACATATATTTAACACAGATATTATCTAACACAGATATTGTTTAATCTCTTAGAAAAGATCCCAGGTCTATGTCAATATTGAGACCTAGCGGAGTTAGTGTTTTGAGGGCATAGATCCAGTATGTTTCCTGTCTTGATATTTTGTTCACAGGGTTACCCCCTCTCCAACTAGGTCTAATTTTCTCAATACCTACAAATTTTAGACCTTTAGGGTCCTGGCCATGGAAATCTTTAAAGTGTTTTGACACACTGTGTTGTTGTAGGCCCTTTTCTATGTTTCTTACATGTTCCGCTATGCAGATTTTCAGTTTTCTCGTAGTTCTCCCAATATATTGTTTGTTGCAAGGGCATTGCAACAAATAAACTACAAAGCTTGAGTTACAATCGATCATGTCTTTTATGTCATAAGTGTCATTTGTGACTTCTGACTTAATCGATTTGTAACTCTTTAATGAGTTTGGATGAAGTTTGCAACCTTTACACATTTGACATTTAAAAAACCCTGTAGTTATGGTGACAGGTTTCACATTGTCCTTTTTTAAACAACTGGGGGCTAATCTTTGTTTTAGATTGCTTGCCCTAGTAAAGATAATCTCCGGTTTGGATGGTAGAATCTGCTGTAACATTGGGTCTTTATGTAAAATGCCCCAATATTTGTGAACAATCCTCCTAATATCACTAGCAGAGTTACTATATCTCGTTACAAATGGAATTGATGTTTTACCCTCTTCTCCCCTCTTTGTATCTCTAGTCTTATATTGTATTAGTTCTGCCCTATCCATCAAAGAGGAGGATATCGTCTATATAACGATGCCATGATACCAAGTTTGCGCCAAACTCGTGATTGGACCAGATATATTGGTCCTCCCACATACCCATAAAGATATTTGCATAATTTGGCGCAAACTTGATACCCATGGCAGTGCCCCTCACCTGGAGATAGAACTTGTATAGACGATATCCTCCTGATTTGGGAGGGTAGCATAGATATTTTGGAGGTGTTTCTAGCTGGATTAAATAATAATCCATATAATCTGAAGTTCACGACTAAGTACAGTAACAAACAGATCGAATTCCTAGATCTGCTTATCTACATAGAGGATGGACAGATCGAAACGAAAACGTATATCAAAAGTGTTGACACCAATAACTTTCTATTGGGTAATAGCGGACATTCCGAAAAATGGATAAATAACATCCCATTGGGTCAGATGCAAAGAATTAGACGTAATTGCTCAAAAAAGCATGTATTTGACGAACAGGCGAAAGATCTAATGGTTAAGTTTGATGAAAGAAACTACAAAAAAGATATAGTAGAGGATGCATATAGAAAAGTCTCTTTGATGGATAGGGCAGAACTAATACAATAAAAGACTAGAGATACAAAGAGGGGAGAAGAGGGTAAAACATCAATTCCATTTGTAACGAGATATAGTAACTCTGCTAGTGATATTAGGAGGATTGTTCACAAACATTGGGGCATTTTACATAAAGACCCAATGTTACAGCAGATTCTACCATCCAAACCGGAGATTATCTTTACTAGGGCAAGCAATCTAAAACAAAGATTAGCCCCAGTTGTTTAAAAAAGGACAATGTGAAACCTGTCACCATAACTACAGGGTTTTTTAAATGTCAAATGTGTAAAGGTTGCAAACTTCATCCAAACTCATTAAAGAGTTACAAATCGATTAAGTCAGAAGTCACAAATGACACTTATGACATAAAAGACATGATCGATTGTAACTCAAGCTTTGTAGTTTATTTGTTGCAATGCCCTTGCAACAAACAATATATTGGGAGAACTACGAGAAAACTGAAAATCCGCATAGCGGAACATATAAGAAACATAGAAAAACACTTTAAAGATTTCCATGGCCAGGACCCTAAAGGTCTAAAATTTGTACTGCACCGACACACTTTATTCGAGCAAATACCCGGTATGTACCTGGCAGATACCTGGAATGCGCCACTCCTCACCTCTGACAAGCCTCGTTGCATTTGCCTTCCCAGCCTGGGTTCATGCCTGGCTGATGGGCGGCTGATCTGTTAAATGATAATGATTAGGATTTAATAGGCTGCAATGCTTCGCGGGTCTACCAGATGGCATAAATTCATGAATTGTAATGCAGTATATATATATATATACTGTGCAGTATTGCAGCCAGCGGGAATAAAATGCTTCAATCCCTGCTTGGAAAATAACTCAATGCACTCGGGCAGAAAACAGTCACAAATCTCAATACACCCGGGTATACCCTAATTCGTGGGACTAGCCAAGCTCGAATAAAGTGTGTCGCCAGTGTAGGTATTGAGAAAATTAGACCTAGCTGGAGAGGGGGTAACCCTGTGAACAAAATATCAAGACAGGAAACATACTGGATCTATGCCCTCAAAACACTAACTCCGCTAGGTCTCAATATTGACATAGACCTGGGATCTTTTCTAAGAGATTAAACAATATCTGTGTTAGATAATATCTGTGTTAAATATATGTCTTACATTGAGTTCAGCATCTAAATCATTAATAAACAAAGTGGATTATAGTATGATAAAATTATCCCTCTCCCAAATATAAGATTATGATATGTAATCATACAACGATCAAGATGTGGTTAAGCAACTTTTGGAAAATATAATTTTAAGCTTGTGTGTAAGGTTTTTTTATGTAATAGCAAGATACATTCATATACGCATTGCCCTGAATAGAATATCTCCATTTTATATGCCATGCAATAAATACAATTGCCTATCACCAGTTGGCAAATATGCAACCATTTATAGATTCTGTTACAATACATATGTCATCATTATGTCAATATATATGTAAAAAAACGTCGTTGTATTAAGGTTTGGTTTCAATCAAATACATTGGGCCTAAATGAAGTAACCCAAAGGTATCAAATTAATGAATGAATGTACGTTTATATTATCCTATTGGAAATGCCATTACAATGTACAGTAGTTACAATTAACGTAACGAGGTTTAAATTTACACCACCCCCCTATGAGTAACATATTGGAAATAAGAGGAATAATATATCCCATTTATAAATACGTATACAAAATTGTCCAAAATATAGTATGAGAACGTAATATGGTATACAAATATATAGCCTCTCTAATGGAGGTATAATTAAAAAATACTTAACTATAGTGAGTCCATCTAAATTGAAGGACACAAATGGTTAATTAAATATACTTAATATCTATTGCTCCTTATCAAGTTCGAATTCAGATGTTTATGTATAATTGTAATGAAAGTAAAATGATATAGATTAACGCAGTAATTGCTTTATTCTTCAGTTGGTAACATACCTCAATGCATTTAAATTGATGACAATAGTAACCAAATTAAAACCTCAATAGAAAACTTTTTTCTGTACAATGTAATTAACAATTTCAATTGAGAGGTGCTTTTTGTAATTTCTAATCAACCAGATAGCCAATCACGTAATGGAGGAGGGTATATCTACACAGGAATAGGGACACACAGTGAGATCAGCCCCTGACGAAGCCGAAAGGAGAAACGCGTAGGGCGTGGTTTTTGAAGCAGTGAGAGTGAACACAGGACATTGGGGAGACTAGCCAGCAATTTCCAGCTGTCTGGCAGTGATTTTTATCGGTGTACCTGCTCGGTACATGTCTTTAATCAGTTGGTGTAGGACGCAGACAAACAGAGGGACCGGGAGATTTGGAGACGTAATCTCGCGAGAAGACGTGACGTCACCACGCCGCCGCGTGCAGGAGGACAGCAAGGGAGGAGCAGTGAGTGAAGCGGGGAGATCCGCAGACCAACAAGTCGGATAGCGATCAAGGGGAAAAACGCCACACCATACCCCTGGAGTAGCGTGAGTACTACCAGCACATTAGGTGCGGTCATAGACACAAGGCCCTTAACTACGGGTTTTTAAACAACTTTAATAGTACCCCGCTCTCAGAGGCTCTGGACAACATTGGGAGTGCCTAAATAAATGACTCCATACCCCTGGAAGTTTGGCAAGAACATTACATATGGTTATAAGGACATTGTGTAAGGAGTTTACTGGAGCTGTGTATAAGTCCACGGATACTTACCCCTGATGAGTGTGGGAAGCTCTAAATTTTCAAACGCTTTTACCCAAACTCACAAAGTGTGAGTATTTTACTTATTGTCTTTTTATTAATTTTATAAATAAACTGTGTTACACTATGTATGTGTCCCACTTCTCTTCCTATATGTGATACTTCACACGAGGATACGGTTCCTGTAGATGAGTTGCTGCTGGCTGTTCCAGATCTTCATTCATTGTTCCTGATCCCAGAGTGGATACAAGGCCTGATTTTATTCTACCTGCTGTAAGTGCATATCGTAACCTCTAGCAGACAAATTGTTTGAACGTATTACCCTATGTTTGTTTTTCTTGTTTTTACTTGCGCCTAGGTCACTCTTGTTTGGATATCCCTTTATACCAGCCCGTGGAGTGGTAGACCTTTTGGCTGCAGACTGAATCAGGGAAAGTTAGATTGTGAGGTAGTATACCCTCCTATATATGTGGTAAATATCATTATTAGTCTTATTGTGATTGCGCTCATTGTAGTTTTCTGTTTTTATATATATATATATATATATATATATACTGTATAACAACAACCCCTATAACCCCTAACATACAGTACTGTACACATACAGTACTATATATGCACATCAATGATACTATAGGCCGGCGGGGGCGCGATGTGTTTGCAGCAGAGAGAGATCCGCTGCTCTCTCTGCGCAAACATCGGCACATTAAAAATTATTTAAAATACATTTTTATTCATAGTGTAGATGTGCAGGGGGTCTCTGGAGCTGAACCGCGTTGGTTTCAGGTCCGGGGACCCCCTGCTTCCCGAGATACAGCCCCCTTTCTGAGGTGCCGGTATCCCTCTGCATTTAAAGGTCCCGATCACGTGACCGCGGCATGTAAACCAAGCAGAGGGATACCGGTACCCCATAAAGGGGCCTGTATCTCGGGAAGCAGGCGGTCCCCAGACCTAAAACCACAGCGGTTCATCTCCGGAGACCCTCTGCAGATCTACAGTATGAATAAAACACATATATAAATAAACACTAATTCCTTACCTTTGCGGCTATGTTCTACGGTAACGAAGCAACATGACTGTATTTTTAATAATATTGTACAGTGAGCAGGGGGTTCCCTGAGCCACAAATCAAAGCTCCTGCACAATATTATTAAAATACAGAAATGCTGCTTCATTACCATAGCTGATAGCCGCTAAGGCAATTAAGGGGTTAACCCACCGTGCCCGCTTTATTGTGGGTAGTGGGGGTGGGTGAAGGGGGTATTTGGCCCTTGGTGTGAGTTTAGGACTTGCGGGGGGGGTTGCGGGAGCACTTAACCCCTTCACGGCCGTAGCAGTTAATACCGCTACGGTCATGAAGGGGTTAACCCCTCCCACTACCCCCCGCAAGCCCTAAACAACCATCATTGGGGCTAATACCCCCTTCACCCACCCCCGCTACCCACAATAAAAAAAATTCACACACAGCAGCCGCCCAAAAAATAAATAAATAAATCTAAATAAATAAATAAATACATGAATATAAATAAATACATTTAAAATACATTTTTATTCATAGTGTAGATGTGCAGGGGGTCTCTGGAGCTGAATCGCTGTGGTTTTAGGTCCGGGGACCCCCTGCTCCCCGAGATACAGGCCCCTTTATGAGGTGCCGGTATCCCTCTGTATTTAAAGGTCCCGATCACGTGACCGCGGCATGTAAACAAAGCAGAGGGATACCGGCACCCCATAAAGGGGCCTGTATCTCGGGAAGCAGGGGGTCCCCAGACCTAAAACCAAAGCGGTTCAGCTCCGGAAACCCCCTGCACATCTACACTATGAATAAAAATGTATTTTAAATTGATTTATTTATATTCATGTATTTATTTATTTATTTAGATTTATTTATTAATTGTGCTGCTGCTGTGTGTGAATTTTTTTTATTGTGGGTAGCAGGGGTGGGTGAAGGGGGTATTAGCCCCAACGGTGGTTGTTTAGGGCTTGCGGGGGGGGGGGGGTAGCGGGATCACTTAACCCCTTCACGACCGTAGCAGTATTAACTGCTACGGTCGTGAAGGGGTTAAGTGCCCCCGCAACCACCCCGCAAGTCCTAAACTCACACCAGGGGCCAAATACCCCCTTCACCCACCCCCGCTACCCACAATAAAAAAAATTCACGCACAGCAGCCCCACAATTAATAAATAAATCTAAATAAATACATGAATATAAATAAATATATATATATATATATATATATATATATATAAAAACACAGAAACAACAGGCGCACTCATAGCGTAAAAGGTATAACAATATATTTATGGAGTCAAGGATTTAAAAATGCACACATAGCTTAATAAAAAGCATTTTTGAGTAAAACTCAGCCAGCCAGACGCAGGAACCCGGTAGCAGATGACTTTGGTATAGTGTCCGGTGTAGGTACACTGCAGCAGCCTCTATGGACACCTCTGGAGCCTGGGGAATACGAGGGATGCCGCCTTCCTCTCAATCCTGCGTCACACAGTGAGTACTCAGCTCCAGATACCGCGAGAACTCAGTGACGTCAGTGGATTCGACCGGAAAAAGTTCCCATGTATGCAACGAGTGGACAGCTGAGAGTAATACTTCCAAAAATGCAATAAATTGCTGTAGCAAGCCAGTGAGTGGAAATATAATAAAACTGGGCAGTAAATATCCACACAACACTCTCTACGCGTTTCTTCTCAAAGAGACTTCATCAGGAGTTAAAAGCATAGATAGGGGACATAGTTTTATAGTAAGATTAACCAATCAGGGCAAAGAAGACTACTAATTGCTAATCAGGAACACACGGTCAATGTAAGGATAATATTAACCCCTATATGTTCCAGAACACATATGGGCAAAGTGGACCAACAATACTAAAGAAAGTGACCAAATAAACAGATACATGTGATAACATACAATTAAACAAATTAAATTAAAATACATTTAAATACTACAACAAAATATAATATAACATCATACAACATAATATTGCATCATCGGCAAAATCATATAATAATATAATAAACAGATGTTAGTAGAGAGATAACATTGATCCTAGTGAGTTAAATAAATGGGTCTCTACTAGATAATACATATACAGAGATAATGATACAGAGATTCAGAGAGGCCAAAGTACAAAAGACAACAGAGTGATGCAGGAGGGCGGGGAGAGGGGGGGGGAGTGCAAGGGAAGGCGGGGGGAGGGGGGAGATGAATTGGAGGGGGGTGAATAGGGGAGGAAAAGAAGTGAGGGAATGGACAAAATGGAGGAATGGACGGAGAAGGATTTTGGATTAATGGTGGTCACGCAAGCAGAGCTGATATAGCTATATACACAGTAAGATCTTATAATAGATATACCACATCTCAACCATTGTCAAAAAGGGAACAATCAACTATACCAGTGCGATAGTATGAATGTCACCACGGAGGGAACGAATTACATCGCTCAACCCAGACCTCCGTGAAAACACTACACCCCATCACAGGCATGAAAGGTGTAATTAAACAACTGTACTAATATCTATTGAGTCATTGAGACCCCCTGGACACAACGTACCAAGTACATATATCCAGTAGGTCTCCCTGACACATAGTTTCATTAAAAATCTATGCACCATATACATTCTGCAAATGAATGTGAACAATATCATTGCAAGCAAAATACAAATACTGTACCTCCAAACAAGTAAACTATTTTAACCAATCAAGTAAACAAAAAGCAATAAGTACCAACCAGAAAACAAAATTTAAAACCAAGGCTAACCCTTACCATACCAAGGTTTACATCTATCTAATTGTAAAAAACATTATACTGTACACACATTGAAGCATTGCAATAAATGACATACTGTACAGTACATCCCCTGTATCTCCCTGCCTTGAGTGTAATCTGTGTAAGGCCCCCTCCCCCTAATGTTTCTGTTAAATCTCCCTGCCTTGAGTGTAATATGTGTAAAGCCCCCTCCCCCTTCCTTATGTGTCTGTTCAATCTCCCTGCCTGTGTAGCTGTGAGTGCAGTTTATGTAAATGTGTGGAGGGGGGGACCCGATGTGCATACTGTGAGGTCTAACCACCCTCACCCACTACCCACATACCGTTACCCCCCCCATCCTGGCCATGGCCCCTCCGCTTCTGCAAAACAGACACAAAAATTAAAACATCCAAAGTAATGTCCCCTAACCCCTTAATCACCATAGCGGTTATTAACCGCTACAGTCATTAAGGGGTTAACCCACCCTCACCCACCACTCGGGACGCCTACATACCCTCCCACACTAACCCCCCACCCCGTGAGGCCTAACCACCCTCACCCACTACCCACAAGGGAGGCCTACCCACATACCGTTGGGGAACCCCCCCCTACCCCCAGTACCCACAATAAAAACAATACAGTGACCCACAATAAACATCATTATATTTATTAAATACATTACCCACCCCCTTTGCCCCCCCATAAATACAAGATTTATCCTTTTACAAACAGGGTTCATAACGCAGCCCCATGCGAGTCCCCGGTGGGCTGGCGGGGCACCTGACAGACCTACAGGGTACCAGCAGCCCTTTTCAAACAGGTTCTGGAGGCCTGCTGGTGGGTCCCGCCAGCACCATGGCCCCCAGGTGGTCTCCTTGGGTCACCGTGGGCCACAATTGGGTCCCCATGGTAGGCCCAAGGATGTCTGGGAGCACCGGGTCAGACCCACAGGTGTCTGCGGGGCCTCGGGTGGTTCCCACGGGGGTCTGGGGAACTCACGAGTGCTCACTATGGGTCCGTGGTGCCCCCACAGAAGTGGGACCACACATCTTCATCCCTGCACCTACGGGTTGGTTTTTTTACATTCAGGGTTTGTTCCGTGGTTCCGCGTGAGACCTCTGGAGACCACCTGTGGTTTTCTCGGGTATCTCACGGGTATCAGGCTGGTGGTTCCACGGGTGACACATGCGGGGAAGAAGCGGTGGCCTCACATCTGTGGGGGCACCGCGGACCTGTAGTCTGCGGGGATGAAGCTGTGTGGTCCCACTTCTGTGGGGGCACCGCCGACCTGTAGGTGCGGGGATGAAGATGTGTGGTCCCACTTCTGTGGGGGCACCGCAGACCCGTAGTGAGCACTCGTGAGTTCCCCAGACCCCCGTGGGAACCAGCCGAGGCCCCACAGACACCTGTGGGTCTGACCCAGGGCTCCCAGACATCCTTGGGCCTACCGTGGGGACCCAATTGTGGCCCACGGTGACCCAAGGAGACCACCTGGGGGCCATGGTGCTGGTGGGACCCACCAGCAGGCATCCAGAACCTGTATGAAAAGGGCTGCTGGTACCCTGTAGGTCTGTCAGGTGCCCCGCCAGCCCACTGGGGACTCGCATGAGGCTGCGTTATGAACCCTGTTTGTAAAAGGATAAATCTTGTATTTATGGGAGGGCACAGGGGGTGGGTAATGTATTTAATAAATATAATGATGTTTATTGTGGGTCACTGTATTGTTTTTATTGTGGGTACTGGGGGTGGTGGGCGGTTCCCCAACAGTATGTGGGTAGGCCTCCCTTGTGGGTAGTGGGTGAGGGTGGTTAGGCCTCACGGGTTGGGGGGTTAGTGTGGGAGGGTATGTAGGCGTCCCGACTGGTGGGTGAGGGTGGGTTAACCCCTTAATGACTGTAGCGGTTAATAACCGCTATGGTGATTAAGGGGTTAGGGGACATTACTTTGGATGATTTAATTTTTGTGTCTGTTTTGCAGAAGCGGAGGGGCCATGGCCAGGATGGGGGGGGGTAACGGTATGTGGGTAGTGGGTTAGGGTGGTTAGACCTCACAGTATGCACATCGGGTCCCCCCCCCTCCCCACATTTACATAAACTGAACTCACAGCAACACAGGCAGGGAGATTTAACAGACACATTAAGGGGAGAGGGCTTTAAACAGATTACACTCAAGACAGGGAGATACAGGGGATGTACTGTACTGTATGTTGTTTATTGCAATCAAAGTGTGTACAGTATAATGTTTTTACAATTAGATAGATGTAATCCTTGGTATTGTAAGGGTTAGCCTTGGTTTTAAATTTTGTATTCTGGTTGGTACTTATATATTGATTTTTGTTTACTTGATTGGTTAAAATAGTTTACTTGTTTGGAGGTACTATATTTGTATTTTGCTTGCAATGATATTGTTCACATTCATTTGCAGAATGTATATGGTGCATAGATTTTATGCATCATAAATACAATGTAAATGCAATGTATTGATTGGAATGTGAGGTTTTTCATTGGCATTTGATGATTTAGATTTTAAGATCAGTTAGGATTATTAAAGGAAATTCATTTTAATGTAGTGTGCCTGTATGGAGAAGTGTTATCTGTAGTACAGTATGATTTTGATAACCCTTCTACATTTATTTGTATATTGGTTCATCATGTGTGTGTATATACTGTATATATATATATATATATATATATATATATATATATATATATATATATATATATACACATATATACATATATATACATATATACATATATATATTTATTTATATTCATGTATTTATTTATTTAAATTTATTTATTAATTGTGGGGCTGCTGTGATTGAATTTTTTTTATTGTGGGTGAAGGGGGTATTTGGTCCTTGGTGTGAGTTTAGGACTTGCAGGGGGGGTTGCGGGTGCACTTAACCCCTTCACGACCGTAGCAGTTAATACCGCTACGGTCGTGAAGGGGTTAAGTGCACCCGCTACCCCCCCCCCCGCAAGCCCTAAACAACCACCGTTGGGGCTAAAACCCCCTTCACCCACCCCGCTACCCACAATAAAAAAAATTCACACACAGCAGCAGCACAATTAATAAATAAATCTAAATAAATAAATAAATACATAAATATAAATAAATAATTTTAAAATACATTTTTTTCATAGTGTAGATGTGCAGGGGGTCTTCGGAGCTGAACCGCTTTGGTTTTAGGTCTGGGGACCCCTGCTTCCCGAGATACAGGCCCCTTTATGGGGTGCCGGTATCCCTCTGCTTTGTTTACATGCCGCGGTCACGTGATCGGGACCTTGAAATGCAGAGGAATACCGGCACCTCATAGAGGGGCCTGTATCTCGAGGAGGAGGGGGTCCCTGGACCTAAAAACACAGCAGTTCAGCACCGGAGACCCCCTGCACATCTGCACTATGAATAAAAATGTATTTTAAATGTATTTATTTATATTCATGTATTTATTTATTTATTTAGATTTTTTTATTTATTTTTTGGGCGGCTGCTGTGTGTGAATTTTTTTTATTGTGGGTAGCGGGGGTGGGTGAAGGGGGTATTAGCCCCAACGATGGCTGTTTAGGGCTTGCGGGGGGGGTAGCGGGAGTGATTAACCCCTTCATGACCGTAGCAGTATTAACTGCTACGGCCGTGATTGGGTTAAGTGCATTCGCAACTCCCCCCCGCAAGTCCTAAACTCACACCAAGGGCCAAATACCCCCTTCACCCACCCCCGCTACCCACAATAAAACGGGCACGGTGGGTTAACCCCTTCATTGCCATAGCGGCTATCAGCTATGGTAATGAAGCAGCATTTCTGTATTTTAATAATATTGTGCAGGAGCTTTGATTTGTGGCTCAGGGAACCCCCTGCTCACTGTACAATATTATTAAAAATACAGTCATGCTGCTTCGTTACCGTAGCACTGTCACGATTGTGCTCGCCACAAACCTGGGTCGGACCGCGAGGCTGAGGTGGGGTTGTAAAAGCACCGACCTGAGACCGCGCAGGCTGATCCGGATTGCGCAGTTCGTTGTCATATATTGCAGGATCAGGATAGGAGAAGACAGCGTCGTCGTTGTACAAGCCAGGGTCAGGACAGGAGACATCAGGATAAACATTGTTCAAGCAATAGTTTGGCAACATGTAGTCAGGAGAGCCCCGCTTCAGCTTAGGAGCGCGGGGTTGGCCTCTGCGCGTGCGACGACCATGGCCCATGGTGCTGGTCACAGGAGATGGTAAGCAGACCAGCGTAGCACACCGCCTAGCTGCATGGGTAAACCAGTGCACAGCGTGAAAATATTCTGTTCTCTAACGTCGCTGCGTGAAAACCCCCTTTCTGCCACTCGAAATGACTTCACCTCCGGAGGCTTTAACCCACTCTTAAAGCGCTGATATCTGGAAAAACAAAATGGCGGACGAGCTCGGGAGAGGGCAGTAATTGAGTCAGACAACCAGTGAAGCTTTGTCAAAAACTGTTCTCTCGTTTATTAAAGGTTTTACAGTCAGTTTATATAGCCATCTTGAACATAGAAAAAACACAGATACGAGTAATTTACTTCCCCTTTAAGTCATAGTCTGTCTACCTCAGCAAATGACAGTTAGACAGTTTACGATCTGGGAAGTGGCTTGGGTACCGAGCTTGGAGGCTGTTAAAGGAAATGTTATTCTTCAGGACAGTAGATTGTGTAAGACATTCTTGTGTAACTCATGTTCAACATGGCTGGGGACAGTTCCTGTTTCTACAGGCCTAAATAAGTCTGAACAAACAGAGTTCAATTTGGCATTAAGTGGGTGAGAGGTCACTTTCTCACATCTGACTTGAGAAGACAATTACGTATGACATTAGGCATTTAGTTCGTTCCTGAAATCTAAAATGTTAGTACATAATGGTTATAGAGAAATGGTTATATAGCAATCAAAATGGAGTCCCCCCTGATATGCACATTATGACAGCGCAAGAGTCCTGAGCGGACTGGGGAATCCTCTGTTTCAGCGCAGGAACCAGGACACGGCCTCTCTAGATTAGGGAAAGAGTAGGCCCCAGGAACCAGGAAGCTGGAGATACACAGGGAAACCTCCGCTTCAGAGCAGGAATCCAGGAGACTGAAGGAAGCAGGGACGAAACATCCGCTTCAGTGCAGGAATCCAGGAGGCTGAAGGAAGCAGGGACGAAACATCCGCTTCAGTGCAGGAATCCAGGAGGCTGAAGGACGCAGGGACGAAACATCCGCTTCAGCACAGGAGAACAAGCGGGAGCTTGAAGGAAGCTGAAGGACGCAGGGCGGAACCTCCGTATCAGCATAGGAGAACAAGCGGGCTTGAAGGGAGCTGAAGGACGCAGGGCGGAACCTGGTATCAGCATAAGAGAACAAGCGGCTTGAAGGAAGCTGAAGGACGCAGGGCGGAACGTGGTATCAGCATAGGAGAACAAGCGAGGGCTTGTGGCAGAACGATAGTGACATCCAGTAAGGACTATGCTCGGCAAGGAGCATTGTGGGAAAGCAGTACTTAAAGGCCAGCGGGCCAATCCCCAGCGGGGGTGTGAAGGTACTGCTCCAATGAGTGAATG
Source organism: Ascaphus truei (assembly GCF_040206685.1). Lineage (NCBI taxonomy): Eukaryota > Metazoa > Chordata > Amphibia > Anura > Ascaphidae > Ascaphus > Ascaphus truei. The sequence goes on from NC_134487.1 coordinate 226,868,620, forward strand.
CAAGTCTAGGTTGCAGTGATAGGCTGCACAGCTGCAGTAGATACCAGAGGGGAGTATGTATAGCTTTGGTGATTGAATCCAGGCTGCAGCAAACATCAGGAGAGCTGTTCCAGAACTGCACCGGTCTGCAAGGTAAGGCAACCAGTAAACCGCGGAGCGGATTCCTTACAAGCACATAGCCGCAAAGGTAAGGAATGAGTGTTTGTTTATATATGTGTTTTATTCATACTGTAGATGTGCAGAGGGTCTCCGGAGCTGAACTGCTGTGGTTTTAGGTCCGGGGACCCCCTGCTTCCCGAGATACAGGCCCCTTTATGGGGTGCCGGTATCCCTCTGCTTGGTTTACATGCCGCGGTCACGTGATCGGGACCTTTAAATGCAGAGGGATACTGGCACCCCATAAAGGGGGCTGTATCTCGGCAAGCAGGGGGTCCCCGGACCTGAAACCAACGCGGTTCAGCTCCGGAGACCCCCTGCACATTTACACTATGAATAAAATGTATTTTAAATAATTTTTAATGTGCCGATGTTTGCGCAGAGAGAGCAGCGGATCTCTCTCTGCTGCAAACACATCTCGCCAGGGGACGGCCTATAGTATCATTGATGTGCATATACAGTACTGTATGTGTATGATAGGGGTAGTTGTTATACAGTATATACTGTATATATACAGTATATACTGCATTACAATTCATGAATTTCTCGGCTTCAAATACAACAGCTCGCAAACGCCCCATGAGTTTTTACACGGCATTGCAGTATTGCAGTATTGCAGCCAGCGGGAATAAAATGCTTAAATCACAGCCACAAAAATAATGCAATACACCCCGGGAGAAAATGACACAAAAGCGCAGATAACCGGGATAATCTGAAATTCGCGGAGCTAGCCGAGTTAGAATAAAGTTGGTCGCCACTGTATACAACAGACGACAGAGAAGCCCAATGCTACATCCAATATGACAAAAATACACAGTAAAATACTTATACATGCTCTTGAAAAGGGGTAATTTAGTTGAACCATTTGGCCAAAGCATTGTAAGCTTGCAAGCCACGACAAGGCAGACCCTGTTTGCAAGTTCGAGATAGGGCGTCAGTGCCAATGTTCAGTGGACAAGGTTTATACTTCAGGTTGAAGTTGTAATTTGATAATGCTGCAAGCCATCGGTGACCGGAAGCATCCAGCTTGGCGAATGTCAAGATGTAAGTGAGTGGATTATTATCCGTCCTTACCTCGAATGTGACTTCATAGAGGTTTGTCCACGATTGCCCACTTGAGAGCAAGAAACTCTAACTTATGCACAGGATAGTTTTGCTCATTGGGAGTCAGACTGCTGCTGACATAGGCCATGGGCCGGAGTCCTTCTGGATGTTTCTGATGTGAGACTGCACCTAGTTCATTGAGACTGGTGTCTACGTGCAAAACATAAGGCTGTTCTTGGTCAGCATAAGCCAGAACCGGTGCTTCTGTCAAGCTTTTCTCCACTCTCAGGTGTCCACTTGTCGCCGAATGACTAACGGGCCGAGACGGCTTTCCGCCCTTTATCTTTGGGGTATATCTTCAAGAGACTGTTGAGAGGCTTGGCTCAGCAGGAGCACCACAACACAAAGCAACGGTAATAACCACAGAAACCAAGGAATGAGTGCAGCTCCACGACGTTCTCTGGGCAAGGCCAGTGTGATGGTAGACTAGTACTTATGAACATCTTTATATTTTTGGGATTCTCGATAGAGCATGACAAGGCGGGTAAAATAAATTGTCATTCATTTCTTTTCAGACAAACACACGACAACCTCAGGATACACTCAATCACTTACTGGGATGGGGAAACTAAATAAATTGTCCATAGAACGAAAGATGAAGAAATAGAGTCTCTGGCTTACAATCCTTTTGGCTAGGGCGCAACTTGCCTGCCCGATATTTCCACCAAATGCAGAGAGTTCGTTCTGGTTCGTTGGGATTCATTCAGGGGTCCCCAGCGCTAACTAATTCCTGAAGTAGAGGTAAATACTTGGTTATGATGTTTTAACCCCTTGCGTTCCGTAACCGCTGCCACTGCACTTGTGTATGGAAGCAGGGCTCTCACAACCCTCTCCGCTTCCCCTTCTCCCTCCCAGCGGTACCACCTCTGCAGGCATGCTCCGTGTCAGCCGACGCTGACACACACGGCCGCCGTGTTGCTGGGACACCCGGGATGGCCTTACACCGCGCGCGCTCCCGGCTATAATTTATTCACTTCACTGGCAACTCGGTCACGCCCCCGGCACTCGCTCTAGCTGTACCCACACCCCCCTGCTTCACAGCTGATGCCACTTCGGGATTACAGCGCACACCTATCAACTTGCGCTCCACGGCACACCTCTGCTCCACCTACCTCTGTGATTGGCTTTCCCACCTTTATTACCCCAGTTCCTCCCAGGAATCATTCATCTGCATAGCCTTTGCTAACCTAGTGTGGATCTCGACCTTCTGGACCTCTCTTGCCCCGACCCTCGGTCTCTGCATCTACCATGGTACCTCAATTCCGGATCTTGCAAGTATCTGTTTCTACAGCTATACCTACTGGCCTGACATCTTTACAACAGTCCAGACATGCTCCCTCTGCTGAGGGTGCGTGTTACTATACGTCCCACCTCAGTACAGGGACGGGTTTGGTTTGCTGGCAGCACTTCCGTGATTATGCAGAGCACTCAAATGCAGACCAGACTGAATTAGGCCAAATTTTCTCAGCACTAATCCAGCAGAATCAAACCATGTATAATCAAATTGCTGAATTAGCCCAACAGCTAACCAATCTCTCTCTCCAGGAGCCTCCACCAACTGGACCTTCTCCCTCTCAGGCCGAATCTGCACGTGCTGCTGCACCGGAGCCAATGATCCCTGCACCAAAACCCTATGCTGGAGATCCCCATGCCTGCCGTGGTTTCCTCAACCGGTGTGAGGTCCAGTTTGAGATGGCGCCCCAACATTTCTCCTCAGGTCGTAAGAAAGTGGCTTACGTATATTCTCTCTTGACTGGTGATGCTTTGGCATGGGCTTCCCCAATCTGGGAATTACGCCATGAAATAACCCAAGATTATTCCCGCTTTAGATTTGAGTTCCAACAGGTGTTCGACACTCCCGCTTGTCAGGACATGGCCTCCTTCTCTCTTCTCTTTATCACAGGGACGCCGTTCTGTGGCCAGATATGCCCTGGAATTTCGTACCCTAGTAGCAGAGATACGTTGGAACGACGTGGCACTCATTGCCATCTTCTGGCAGGGCCTGACGGATTCCGTGAAGGACGAACTTGCCACTCAACCCAGGCCAAAAGTGTTGGAGGAATTAATATCGCAAGCCATTCGGGTAGGTCAACGCCTCCAGGAGCGACGCTCAGAATGTCAACGACCTCGCTTTGCACATTTTGTTGCCCCCTTTCCTAGGCCACTTTCAGCTCCCAGACCACTTTCGTCCTTGTTACCTGCACTGGAACCCCCTTAACCCATGCAACTTGGGTCCCAACAGACCCGTCTTCTGACACAGGAACATTGCAGAAACCGAGGACTTTGCTTCTACTGCAAATCCTCGGTACACCTAATTAGGAACTGTCTCCTGTGTCCGGGAAACAACCACACCCAGTGAGTAAAGTGGGGCTCTCCCTGGGTGCTATCTCTCCTCGTCCCCTCTCCAAGTAAGAACTTCCCAAGAAGCTTACGATTCCTGTCACACTTTTTGGTCCCACTTTCTGTATGTTCACTTCTGCCTTCATTGACTCCGGGGAAGGAGGGAACTTTGTGAATCAGGATTTCACAAAAATTAACAACATTCCTCTCACCAGGAAGAAAGTGCCTATCGGGCTAGAATGGATTGACGGCCGACATTTGAATCCAGCCTTCATCTCCCTCGAAACCATTCCCCATACCTTGTTTTCTTCCGACAGACACTCCAAGACCCTTGCCTTGGACGTTATCCATTCTCCCGGGACCCCAGTTACCCTAGGACTACCTTGGTTACAGCAGCACAACCCCCACATAGACTGGAGGTCTCGCACACCCATACACTGGAGATCGAAGCCTAAGGGGTCAAACACGCTGGTCAATACCTCTTCCACGCTGCAGCACTGGCTTATCGAGGCCTTACTCCGACTTCTTGGACGTCTTCAGCAAGGTACGGGCAGAGGTACTACCACCCCAAAGACCTTACGATTGCCCGATCGACTTAATTCCAGGTGCTGTATTCCCTAAATCTAAAACATATCCTCTTTCTCTTCCCGAGACCAAAGCCATGGATGAGTACATCCGAGAGAATCTCAAAAAAGGATTTATATGTAGCTCTTCTTCTCCCGCCGGGGCCAGGTTCTTCTTCGTCAAGAAGGACAATATGCTCAGACCCTGCATCGACTACCGGGGCCTCAATCGGATCACGGTCAATACCCTCTCCCCCTCATCTCCGAACTTTTCGATAGACTTCAGGGAGCCAAGCCTTTCACAAAGCTGGACCTTTGAGGGGCATATAATCTTATCTGTATTCGAGAGGGTGATGAATGGAAGACCGCTTTCATATGCGCTGCAGGCATTATGAGTATCTTGTGATGCCTTTCGGCCTCTGTAACGCTCCGTCAGTGTTTCAAGATTTTATAAATGAAAATTTTCGAGATGTACTTAACACATTCGTGATTGTATACCTGGATGATATTCTCATTTTTTCGAAGAACCTTCAAAATCACATCCAACACACCAAACTCATTCTCTCCCGCCTCCGCGCCAATCACTTATACGCCAAAATGGAAACATGTTTCATCAAGCTTCCATATCCTTCTTAGGATACATCATCTCGGATAAAGGATTCTCCATGAACCCCGAGAAACTTAAAGCTGTCCTTGACTGACCAAAACCTAATTCTCTCAAGGCCATTCAACGCTTCCTAGGTATTTCCAACTACTATTGGAAATTTATCAAAGGTTTTTCGATTATTATTTCTCCCATCACAGCTCTCACTAAAAAAGGGTCCGATCCCTCAGTCTGGTCTCCTGAGGTAGTCTCGGCCTTCGAGAGCATAAAGAGAGCATTTATCTTGGCTCCCATTCTTTGTCATCCAGATACCAGCCTACCCTTCGTCTTAGAGGTTGATGCCTCGGATTGTGGAGCAGGGGCTGTACTCTCGCAGAGATCTTCTACTCAAGACAATTTACACCCGAGTGGGTTTTTTTTCCAAAAAAAAAATCTTCAGCCGAGAATTATGATGTGGGCTCTTCAGGAGTGGAGGCACCTACTGGAAGGGCCTAGAGAGCCAATTTCTATACTTACCGACCACAAAAAGCTTTTATATATTGAGTATGCACGTCATCTGGGGTCCCACCAAGCTCGCTGGGCACTATTCTTTTCTTGGTTCGACTACACCCTTTCTTATATTCCTGGCACTAAAAATGTGAAAGCCGGGGGCGTGCCTGTGACGATGGAGAGGATTTGGCCCAGGATTAAAGGGGTTACACCCCAATTGGCCACCCTCTAACCTCACCAGGGAGACAAGGGGTTAACTGGGCTGAGGCCCAGACGTGTGATTTAACCCTTGTCATAACCTGAAAATGTATATTCCCGGTTCCCCCATGTTTTATTGTTAATCAGTGTCTGCATCACACACACACTGGGATCCATCCGGGAGCACAAGGGTTAATAGTGGTATAGTGATTATAGCCCTTTGTGTAATTTTCCCACCTTTTCAGGCACCATTTTGCAGGTTCCCATAGGCCGCCATTAGGGCTCAATGCTTTTTAATGGTGAATCTTGCTGTGGAGTCCGGTTCCTGAGAAGACCAGCAGATGGCGTCCGAGAGGGAGAGCGGCGGTTTCCCATTGAAAGTCTATGGGCTCATTGACTTCAATGGAGAAACCCTCGAAAGAGCTTTCCAGGAACAAGTTGGCTGCCGTCCAAACCGCTTAACCGCAAAGCGGATACAATGTCCTTTAAAAGAGTTAAATCACTTTGGTTAAGTTCAATGTTAAGTGGCGTGGGAATAAACAGTTCTAGGGCCCCTAGGAATAAAATAATTTTTGCCCCCAGTTCCTAACCCCCCCCCCCACTCGACCACAACCGGGTCCCCGAATTCTGGACCCCCGATAAGGGTCGAAGAGAAGAGCGGGTCTCGCCATAGGCTTCAATGGCGGCGGCAGAAACAGCTCCGAAAAATGACTAAGTGTGAAATGCTGTAATTTAGGAATCCATATCTCCGGTTCCGGAGGGACCAGAGGATCAAGGCTTGGGGTATCTGTAGTCACTGCTCTGGCATCACTGCAGAACCATCCTTGACCCTCTTGGACCAACCCGACGGAGTATGGACCCCATTGAAAGTTTGGGACTTTTACCATTGATTCTAATGGGGGAAAAGCCGCATGGTGAAAGTAGCCAAGATTCCGGCTTTAATGCATGCCCATTCCCAGCCCCCTCAGACCAACCAGACGGAGTTTGGATGAATGTAAAGATTTGTGGATTTTCTCATAGACTTCAATGGCGGCGGGTCCCCATTGAAAGTCTATGGCAGGAAACTCCATTGACTACAACGGCAGAGTTGCTCCATTGAAACCCATGGCGGTGGAGCCTGTTGTTTTCAATGGGGATTTAGTGAAAAGCTGAGATTTCTTTTTAGCGGAGATTTTTGTATTAAAATGAAAAATGATTTAAGGTGCATTTGTGTAACTCCGGTTCCGAAGGTCGTAGCACGTCACTTTTTGGACCATAAGGGGTCCCAGTTCAGACATTGAGAACTGGGAAGTTTGGACCTGCTGGACCCAGCGGAACCGGATATTTTAATACGTTTATGTTTTATGTTTAATACTGTGTCCCAAGGTATGGATAGAACCCAGATGAAATTCTTTTGCATACCAGGATAGCAGATGGTCCTAGAGGCGACCCAATGTCTAGGACTTAAGTATTGTTCAAAGGGTTTTGTCACCCTCCCTGTTTACCTGAGGGCGGAGCAGGCTCAAACCAGAGCAGTCTTTCAGTGTCCCATTTCACACCTTTCAACAAAGGTTTTCCTGCCAGAACTCCAAATGGATAGACTGGCTGGCATTCCTGATGCAAATGTGGGGCTTCAGAAATGAGACCCCAGAGCTCTACTGCGCATGTCCCAACAAGCAGGAGGGCATGGATTAAAATGTGTTCCCAGGCTAGTGAGTGGCTGGAGGTAATTGAAAACCAATCACCTGTACTTAAGGTTAAGGATAGGGCCACAAAAGGTATATAATCTGTGGTCAAGCCCTTATCCAGTGTTGTTCATGTTGTTCATGTTGTTCATGTTCTTCAAGTTCTTCAAGTGTTCAGTCTGTACTATACCATCTTGATTGCTGAGAGAAACGCTATGCACTGTCTTCCTGCCAGAGGTCTTTTCATGTCTTTGGTGTCTTGATGACTATGAAGAGTGCTGTATGAACTGCCAGTCCAGATGTGACTGCTTCATCATTTCCATTTTTACATAAGTGTCTATATTTTGCCTGTTATTTGTACATTTCTGTGTGCTCACCTTTATCAAGGAATAAATTATATTTTGTCATATCTAAGTCTCATCCCAGTTCAGACCAATTTATAAATATATATCAACTGTTATATATATTTATGTGTGACTATACAGCCTGCCATAATCTCACCGTGACAGGCTTGTATAATAACTGGTGTCAGCGTCGGGATTGAATTGGACCTGTATTACTAGTGTTCTGCGGGATACTGTAATATAGTAGGAACTCGATGGTAATTGCGAGTTCCTGGGACCAAAGATATTGAACACACAGTGTACAACATATAACACAAAATATGGCACCTCCTCACTGTTCCCCTACTTGTGAGAAGCATTGCCTCCAGAACCAAAGTGCCGGCCATCGGTCTGACTGGAGCCGGGCACCAAGACCGGAGGAGTGCATCAAGTCGGCGCGGGGACCAGCAGCCAGCAAGGCTGAGAGAGAGACAGCAATTGGTGAGCATGAAACCCGGCAGGCTGAGCAAAGATCCACAGCTGCAGCCGCTGTAACCATCAAACCGCCGGGAGAGCAGGGAATGGACCCAGCTCCGGGACGGCAGAGACTTGTGGAGGGAGAGGGTGGTCTCGCAGACCACAGCAGTCTTGCACCAGGAGAGGTAACGGCCGTTGCGGTGGCCTGTCCATTTTCCCTGAAAGAGCTAGCACTGGTGTGTGCGTTGGGCAAGACGTGATTCCCGGCAAAGTGGACTCTGAGTTTCTGGCGTCGGTACCACACCGACCCGCTTATCCCCTCCCAGAGCCCGGCACTCCAGCAACTCCGCTCTGGACTCCGTTGCCCCTTGCTGGGGTTAGTCCACTGGTGGCGGAGAAGCACCGGCAGCCGCTTCAGCACTGCCAATAAATGGGCCACAATAATGCCCAGTGCCCTGACCGTGCACGGTCAGGCGAAGAAGCCCCTCAGGGCCAGCGCTCACGAGCTGCGGAAAAGATGACCCAGTTAGCGGCATCCTCTGATGGCTCCCGCCCAGCCGGGGCGACAACCCTCCTCGGGACGTCTCCTGGAGAACCTGGACGGGCTGCATCAGCAACAGCGGCGGAGAACAGCGGCGGAGAACAGCGGCCATCCACCTGATCCCGGCGGAGAACCGGCGGTGGCGGCGGAGAAGAAGCCGCCACTCCGGCATCCTGCTGGCGGCAATTTTATTTGGGGGGAGGGTTGGGGTGTGCGGGAGGTGGGTGTTTAAATTGTTTGGCGGAGTCGCCGATTCCCAGCGATGACCGGAGCCCCACAACCCACGCCGGCGACCCTGCATCACCGCCGGGTACTGCTGCGGCAGCTACCCGGGGCTCACCCATGGTGGTGGCGGCAGAAGAGCCGCGATTCCGGCAAAGTGCCGGAGCCCTTTCTGAGTGGGGGAGGGACAGGGATTGTGGGAGGGTTTTTGTTACCTGGTTTACATGGAGCTGTGTTTCTCCACAAAGATCTGGGACCCCGGTCCAGCATCGTTTCCCCTGTGCCAACCCCAGGCGCTGCTGCAGCAGCGACCCATTGCTTACCGGCCCAGATGTTGCCGGCGGCAGCCACTCCAGTCCCCCTGCAATTGGGACCAACGAAGGCGGCGGTCTCTGTAGGGACCAGCGAGATAAGCCAGACCAAGTCGCAGACTGACCCTGACTTATGTTTCCCTATGACTGTACCCTGTTGTTTCACTGTAGGGGTGACTGGGGGGTGGCAGGAGATAGGGGCACCAGGGGAGGGGAAGGAAGGGCAGCTTGTAGGGCAGCTAGACTTCCTCATTACCCTGGCGGAGCAGCAAGGGGACTCTCGGTTAAGAGCCTCACTGTTGCAGCCTGGCTATGAGCCGGAGGTATCAGGGGTTGTGGCAAAGTTAGACCACCCCCAGATTTCAGGGGTAGTGGCAAAGTTAGACCACCCCCAGATTACCTGCCGGCCAGAAGCTAAGGTGGGTGCATTTGCACCAGCAACCCTGAGCTCACCTCTGGTAATGGGGGCCCAGCTTCAGGTTGGGGGGCCAGTGGGAACCAGGGAGGGAAGGCAGCAAGTGAGCCAGCCAGATTTCCCCATTACCCTGGCGGAGCAGCAAGGGGACTCTCAGTTAAGAGCCCCACTGTCACAGCCTGGCTATGGCCCGGAGGTAACAGGGGTTGTGGCAAACTTAGACCACCCCCAGATTTCAGGGGTTGTGGCAAAGTTAGACCACCCCCGATTACCTGCCGGCCAGAAGCTAAGGTGGGTGCATCTGCACCAGCAACCCTGAGCTCATCCCCGGTAATGGGGAGACAGTGTCAGGGAGATGGCCTCACTCAGGTGTCCCTAGGATCCAGGTTAGGAGTAGCTAGGGAGAAGCAGAGTGAGGGGAGGCTGCAGGTAGGTAGCCAGCATCAGTTCTCAGTGGGAGAAGAAGGGCTAGTGGTAGCCGGGGAGGTACAGCAGCAGGTATGGCAGCTAGAGTCCCCCATTACCCTGGCAGAGCCTCAGGGGGTTTCTCAGATCAGCAACACCCTGTTGCAGCCTAGCTATGGGCTGGGGGTATCATGGGCAGTGGCCAGTTTGTGCCACCCCAGAGATACCTGCCAGCCAAGAGCTAAGGCAGTTGCATCTGGAGAGATGCCCCAGAGCTCATCCCTGGTAAGGGGGAGACAAGGTCAGGGAGGTAGGTGCACTCAGGTAGTTCCAGGGTCTGGGTTAGGATTGCCCAGGGAGGAGAGGAGTGCAGGTGAGCTGCAGGGAGGTAAGCAGCAGGAGTCATCAGCAGGGACTGAGGTGCTGGGCCTAAGGGAGGCTAGGCAGGGAGGCACTGGGAAGAAGGGAGAGGTAGGAAGTCAGTGGGGTGTCAGGCAGCTGGCAGAAGCTAGGGATGGGCTAGGTAGGCAGAAGGTCCCTTGTTCTGACTGGCCAGGAGTGACCCCCCTGACAGATTCCCCAGGGTTCCCAAAGGAGGTGCTGTGGGTAGATAGGCAGCCGGGGAGGAGAGTCAGGAGAATAGCAGAGCTGCTACAGGTTGGCACAGAGCCAGGGCAGGTAGGGTCCCTACAGAATAGTGACATAGCCCTTTCCCAGACTTGGTTGACAGGAATGCGACAGTCTGTGCTGGATAGCTGGTCTCCTGCAGATGCAGAGACATGCCAGTCTCGGGGCAGTGTGCACCCTGGACTGCTAGGGGCCCCTTCACCATGGACTTGGTTCCCAAGGCACTGGGTGGGGGGCAGAGGGAGGCAAAGGAGAATGCCCGGCAGCCAAGGTGGAGCCCTGCTCCACAAGATCTGGACTTTACAATTCACTATGGCCAGGACAATGTACTGGACAATGCCGGAGGACAATTTTGCCAGGCCAACCCCTCAGGACGTGTTGAGTGCGTCAAGGGCACCAGTGGTACCCCAGTGCCTGGGGGAGGCGACTGGGGCACCAGGCACCCATTGAGCAGGGGAGGTGTGACGATGGAGAGGATTTGGCCCAGGATTAAAGGGGTTACACCCCAATTGGCCACCCTCTAACCTCACCAGGGGGACAAGGGGTTAACTGGGCTGAGGCCCAGACGTGTGATTTAACCCTTGTCATAACCTGAAAATGTATATTCCCAGTTCCCCCATGTTTTATTGTTTATCAGTGTCTGCATCACACACAGATTGGGATCCATCCGGGAGCAGAAGGGTTAATAGTGGTATAGTGATTATAGCCCTTTGTGTAATTTTCCCGCCTTTTCAGGCACCATTTTGCAGGTTCCCAGAGGCCGCCATTAGGGCTCAATGCTTTTTAATGGTGAATCTTGCTGTGGAGTCCGGTTCCTGAGAAGACCAGCAGATGGCGTCCGAGAGGGAGAGCGGCGGTTTCCCATTGAAAGTCTATGGGCTCATTGACTTCAATGGAGAAACCCTCGAAAGAGCTTTCCAGGAACGAGTTGGCTGCCGTCCAAACCGCTTAACCGCAAAGCGGATACAATGTCCTTTAAAAGAGTTAAATCATTTTGGTTTAGTTCAATGTTAAGTGGCGTGGGAATAAACAGTTCTAGGGCCCCTAGGAATAAAATTCTTTTTGCCCCTAGTTCCTAGACCTCCCCCCACTCGACCACAACCAGGTCCCCGAATCCTGGACCCTCGATAAGGGTCGAACCGAGAAGAGCGGGTCGCGCCATAGGCTTCAATGGCGGCGGCAGAAACAGCTCCGAAAAATGACTAAGTGTGAAATGCTGTAATTTAGGAATCCATATCTCCGGTTCCGGAGGGACCAGAGGATCAAGGCTTGGGGTATCTGTAGTCACTGCTCTGGCATCACTGCAGAACCATCCTTGACCCTCTTGGACCAACCCGATGGAGTATGGACCCCCTTGAAAGTTCGGAACTTTTACCATTGATTCTAATGGGGGAAAAGCCGCATGGTGAAAAAATGACTAAGTGTAAAATGGTGAAATGTGTAAGTCCATATCTCCGGTTCTGGAATGCCCAGAGGGATAGGATTTGGGTGGCATGTAGCCAAGATTCCAGCTTTAATGCATGCCCATTCCCAGCCCCCTCAGACCAACCAGACGGAATTTGAACGAATGTAAAGATTTGTGGATTTTCTCATAGACTTAAATGGCGGCGGTTCCCCATTGAAAGTCTATGGCAGGAAACTCCATTGACTACAACGGCGGAGTTGCTCTATTGAAACCCATGGCGGCGGAGCCCGTTGTTTTCAATGGGGATTTAGTGAAAAGCTGAGATTTCTTTTTAGCAGAGATTTTTGTATTAAAATAAAAAATGATTTAAGGTGCATTTGTGTAACTCCAGTTCCGAAGGTTGTAGTATGTCTCTTTTTGGACCATATGGGGTCCCAGTTCCGACATTGAGAACTGGGAAGTTTGGACCTGCTGAACCCAGCGGAACCGGATATTTTAATACGTTTATGTTTTATGTTTAATACTGTGTCCCAGGGTATGGATAGAACCCAGAGGAAATTTTTTTGCATACCAGGATAGCAGATGGCCCTAGAGGCGACCCAATGTCTAGGTCTTAAGTATTGTTCAAAGGGTTTTGTCACCCTCCCTGTTTACCTGAGGGCGGAGCAGGCTCAAATCAGAGCAGTCTTTAAGTGTCCCATTTCACACCTTTCAACAAAGGTTTTCCTGCCAGAACTCCAAATGGATAGACTGGCTGGCATTCCTGATGCAAATGTGGGGCTTCAGAAATGAGACCCAGAGCTCTACTGCGCATGTCCCAACAAGCAGGGGGACATGGATTAAAATGTGTTCCCAGGCTAGTGAGTGGCTGGAGGTAATTGAAAACCAATCACCTGTACTTAAGGTTAAGGATAGGGCCACAAAAGATATACACTGGCGACACACTTTATTCGAGCTCGGCTAGTCCCACGAATTCGGGTATACTCGGGTGTATTGAGGTTTGTGACTGTTTTCTGCCCGAGTGCATTGAGGTATTTTCCAGGCAGGGATTGAAGCATTTTATTCCCGCTGGCTGCAATACTGCACAGTATATATATATATACTGCATTACAATTCATGAATTTATGCCATCTGGTAGACACGCGAAGCATTGCAGCCTATTAAATCCTAATCATTATCATTTAACAGATCAGCCGCCCGTCAGCCAGGCATGAACCCAGGCTGGGAAGGCAAATGCAACGAGGCTTGTCAGAGGTGAGGAGCGGCGCATTCCAGGTATCTGCCAGGTACATACTGGGTATTTGCTCGAATAAAGTGTGTCGGTGCAGTATAATCTGTGGTCAATCCCTTATCCAGTGTTGTTCATGTTGTTCATGTTCTTCAAGTTCTTCAAGTGTTCAGTCTGTTCTATACCATCTTGATTGCTGAGAGAAACGCTATGCACTGTCTTCGTGCCAGAGGTCTTTTCATGTTTTTGGTGTCTTGATGACTATGAAGAGTGCTGTATGAACTGCCAGTCCAGATGTGACTGCTTCATCATTTCCATTTTTACGTAAGTGTCTATATTTTGCCTGTTATTTGTACATTTCTGTGTGTTCACCTTTATCAAGGAATAAATTATATTTTATCATATTTAAGTCTCGTCCCAGTTCAGACCCAGTTATAAATATATATCAACTGTTATATATATTTGTGTGACTATACAGCCTGCCATAATCTCACCGTGACAGTGCCGATGACGTCATCCGTAGCAGTCGGGTAAGAGGAGAGCTCTGGAGACCTGCTCATATAACCGGCCATTAAAGCACTTCCATCCGGCAAGAAAAACAACCAAAAGTGCCCTCCCTAACCCCTGATACAGCATCGACACACTTTATTCGAGCAAATGCCCAGTTTGTACCTGGCAGATACCTGGAATGCGCCGCTCCTCACCTCTGACAAGCCCCTTTGCGTTTGCCTTCCCAGCCACGGTTCATGCCTGGCTGACGGGGGCCTGATCTGTTAAATGATAATGATCAGGATTTAATAGGCTGCAATGCTTCGCGTGTCCACCAGATGGCATAAATTCATGAATTGTAATGCAGTATATATATATACAGTACTGTATATACACAGTATATATATATATATATATATATACTGTATAACAACAACCCCTATAAGCCCTAACATACAGTACTGTACACATACAGTACTGTATATGCACATACATAAATGATACCACTGTATGGGCGACGGGGGCGAGATGTGTTTGCAGCAGAGAGAGATCCGCTGCTCTCTCTCTGCGCAAACATCGGCACATTAAAAATTATTTTAAATACATTTTTATTGATAGTGTACATGTGCAGGGGGTCTCCGGAGCTGAACCGCGTTGGTTTCAGGTCTGGGAACACCCTGCTCCCCGAGATACAGCCCCCTTTATGAGGTGCCGGTATCCCTCTGCTTGGTTTAAAGGGCCCGACCACGTGATCGCGGCCTGTAAACCAAGCAGAGCAGAGGGATACCGGCACCCCCTAAAGGGGCCTGTATCTCGGGGAGCAGGGGGTCCCCAGACCTGAAACCAGTGCAGTTCTGCTCTGGAGACCATCTGCACATGTACAGTATCAATAAAACACATACAGTATACAGTATAAATAAACACTCGTTCTTTACCTTAGCGGCTATGCGCTATGGTAAAGAAGCAGCATTTCTGTATTTTAATAATATTGTACAGTGAGCAGGGGGTTCCCTGAGCCAGAAATTAATGCTCAGGGACCCCCCCTGCTCCTGCTCAATATTATTAAAAATACAGAAATGCTGCTTAATTACCATAGCGGATAGCCGCTAAGGCAATGAAGGGTTAACCCACCGTGCCCGCTTTATTGTGCGTAGTGGGGATGGGTGAGGGGGGTTTTTGGCCCTTGGTGTGAGTTTAGGACATGCGGGGGGGTTGCGGGTGCACTTAACCCCTTCACGACCGTAGCAGTTAATACCGCTACGGTCATGAAGGGGTTAAGCCCTCCCGCTACCCCCCGCAAGCCCTAAACAAGCACCGTTGGGGCTAATACCCCATTCACCCACCCCCGCTACACACAATAAAAAAAATACACACACACAGCAGCCGCCAAAAAATAAATAAATAAATCTAAATAAATAAATGACAATAAATACATTTGAAATTCATTTTTATTGATAGTGTACATGTGCAGGGGGTCTCCGGAGCTGAACCGCATTGGTTTCAGGTCTGGGGACCCCCTGCTCCCCGAGATACAGCCCCCTTTAGGGGGTGCCGGTATCCCTCTGCTTGGTTTAAAGGGCCCGACCACGTGATCGCGGCCTGTAAACCAAGCAGAGCAGAGGGATACCGGCACCCCCTAAAGGGGGCTGTATCTCGGGGAGCAGGGGGTCCCCAGACCTGAAACCAGTGCGGTTCTGCTCTGGAGACCCTATGCACATCTACACTATCAATAAAAATGTATTTTAAATGTATTTATTTATATTAATTTATTTATTTAGATTTATTTATTAATTGTGCTGCTGCTACAAGTCCTAAACTCACACCAAGGGCCAAACACCCCCCTCACCCCCAATAAAAAAAATTCACGCACAGCAGCCCCATAATTAATAAATAAATCTAAATAAATAAATAAATACATGAAGAGAAATAAATATATACTGTATATATATACTGTATATATATACAGTATATATATATATATAATAACAATCCCTATACATATACAGTATATACTGTGTATATATATACACTGTATACACACATATATATATATATATATATATATATATATATATACATATATAGATATTGATATATATATATAGATATAGATATATACAGTATACAGTATATATACACACAGATGATGAACCAATATACAAATACATGTAGAATGGTTATCAAAATCATACTGTCCTACAGATAACGCTTCTCTATACAGACAATAATAATAATCCATTTAATAATCCTAACTGATTTTACAATATAAAACATAACATTCCAATCCACACAGTACATTGCATTTACATTGTATAAATGATGCATAAAATCTATGCACCATATACATTCTGCAAATGAATGTTAACAATATAATTGCAAGCTACTCTACCAGTAAATACAAACACTTCCAAACAAGTCAACTATTTTAACCAATCAAGTAAACAAAAATCAATATATACTGTAAGTACCAACCAGAAAACACAATTTAAACCAAAGCTAACCCTTACAATACCAAGGATTACATCTATCTAATTGTAAAAAAACCTTATACATTATACACAGCATTGTTTAAAGCCCCCTCCCCCCTAATGTTTCTGTTAAACAGACTACATTGAAGGGAGAGAGATGTAAAGGCCTAATGCCCCCGCCCCCCTAATGTTTCTGTTAAACAGATTACAGTACACTGAAGGGAGAGAGATGTAAAGGCCTAAAGCCCCCTCCCCCCTAATGTTTCTGTTAAACAGATTACACTGAAGGGAGAGAGATTTTACAGAAACACACATTAGGGGGGAGGGGGCTTTAAACAGATAACACTGAAGGCAGAGAGATGTTTCTGTTACCAGTAAATCTCCCTCCCTGCTGTCAGTGCAATGTATGTAAATGTGGGGAGGGGGGGGGGTCCCAATGTGCATACTGTGATGTCTAACCACCCTCACCCCCTACCCACATACCGTTACCCCCCCCCCCATCCTGGCCATGGCCCCTCCGCTTCTGCAAAACAGACACAAAAATTAAAACATACAAAGTAATGTCCCCTAACCCCTTAATCACCATAGCGGTTATGAACCACTACAGTCATGAAGGGGTTAACCCACCCTCACCCACCACTCGGGAGGCCTACATACCCTCCCACACTAACCCCCCCCCCCCCGTGAGGCCTAACTACCCAGTCAGTACCCACAAGGGAGGCCTACCCACATACCGTTGGGGAAACACCCCACCCCCAGTATCCACAATAAAAACAGTACAATGACCCACAATAAACAGCATTATATTTATTAAATACATTACCCACCCCCTGTGCCCCCCCATAAATACAAGATTTATCCTTTTACATACAGGGTTCATAACGCAGCCCCACGCTAGTCCCCGGTGGGCTGGCAGGGCACCTGGACAGACCTACAGTTTACCAGCAGCCCTTTTTACACAGGTTCTGGAGGCCTGCTGGTGGATCCTGCCAGCACCATGGCACCCAGGTGGTCTCCTTTGGTCACCGTGGGCCACAATTGGGTCTCCACGGTAGGCCCAAGGATGTCTGGGAGCCCCGGGTCAAACCCACAGGTTTCTGCGGGGCCTCGGGTGGTTCCCTTGGGGGTCTGGGGAACTCACGGGTGCTCACTACGGGTCCGCGGTGCCCCCACAGAAGTGGGACCACACATCATCATACCCGCACCTACGGGTCGGCGGTGCCCCCACAGAAGTGGGACCACACATCGTCATCCCTGCAGACTACGGGTCCGCGGTGCCCCCACAGAAGTGGGACCATACATCATCATCCCCGCATGTGTCACCCATGGAACCACCAGCCTGATACCCTTGGGATACCCGAGGATACCCACAGGTGGTCTCCAGAGGCCCCACGCAAAACCACGGAATCAAACCCTGAATGTAAAAAAAATAAACCTGGCCTATACATTCAATACATACACCCTCCCCCCCAACACCTACAGTACAATAATGTGCAAAATAACTATTATCCAGATATGGATAATAGATTAATTGCCCATTATTAAAAACATTAACTAGCAAATACAAATAAATAAAGTACTACTGACCTCATCAATACGAAGTGTCCGTTGCCAGCAAAATCCTTGTCTTGTCCACAACATACATAGCAAATACAAAGCCAATACATTGCAATTACATTCAGATATCAATTAACCCCTTAAACACCTTATCAGATAATAACCGCAAAGGTAATTAAGGGGTTAAGCCACACCCTTCACCCATGAATTTGTACTGTGGCTTCATCATGCAACTATATATATATACTGTATATATATACAGAGAGACAGAGAGAGAGAGAGAGAGAGAGAGAGATATACAGTATATATATATATATATATATATATATATATATATATATATATATATATATATATACTCACGTTATATACACACCCATGATAAACCAATATACAGTACAAATAAATGTAGAAGGGTTATCAAAAGCACTGTCCTACAACCAAACACTTCTCCATACATACACACTAAATTAAAATCAATTTCCTTTAATATTCATAACTGATCTCTCAATCTAAATCATCACTAAACCTCTGAAAAGCCATTTAAACAACTTACATTCCAATATAAATGATGCCTAAATATCTATGCACCATATACATTCTGTAAATTAATCAACCAAGTAAACAAAACTCAATTAGCAATCATTATTTACATCCCTAAACAATTTACACTAGATCCCGAACAATAAAACCATTAACAAATTCACGCCTAGAGCAGAACAATTAAGCCTTTGAAAAAATATGGAGCTGGATTAGATGTGTTTTAAATTATTTTGTGTATGCTGCTACAGTATGCTTTATTGTGAGTTTAAAGTATTTTAAAATTAGATAGATGTATTTCTTGGTATTGTATTGTGTTTGAGGAAGGTCAGGGATAGGCTTGGTTTGTAAAGGTTGTATTTTTGTCGGTACTTATATTTTTTCAAAGGCTTAAGTAAGTTGTTAAATGGCTTTTCAGAGGTTTAGTGATGATTTAGATTGAGAGATCAGTTATCAATATTAAAGGAAATTGATTTTAATTTAGTGTGTATGTATGGAGAAGTGTTTGGTTGTAGGACAGTGCTTTTGATAACCCTTCTACATTTATTTGTACTGTATATTGGTTTATCATGGGTGTGTATATAACGTGTGTATATATATATATATATATATATATATATATATATATATATATATATATATATATATATACTGTATATCTCTCTCTCTCTCTCTCTCTCTCTCTCTCTCTCTCTCTTTCTCTCTGTCTCTCTGTATATATATACAGTATATATATATAGTTGCATGATGAAGCCACAGTACAAATTCATGGGTAAGGGTGGGTATCGGGCCTGTGTGGCTTAACCCCTTAATCACCTTTGTGGTTATTATCTGATAAGGTGTTTAAGGGGTTAATTGATATCTGAATGTAATTGCAATGTATTGGCTTTTGATTTTTGTTTACTTGGTTGTAGGGCAGTATGCTTTTGATAACCCTTCTACATTTATTTGTACTGTATATTGGTTTATCATGGGTGTGTATATAACGTGTGTGTATATATATATATATATATATACACAGTATATATATATATATATATATATATATATATATATATATATATATATATATATATATATATATACTGTGTACAATATCTCTGTATATCTCTCTCTGTATATATATACAGTATATATATATATATAGTTGCATGATGAAGCCACAGTACAAATTCATGGGTGAAGGGTGGGTATCGTGCCTGTGTGGCTTAACCCCTTAATTACCTTTGCGGTTATTATCCGATAAGGTGTTTAAGGGGTTAATTGATATCTGAATGTACTTGCAATGTATTGCCTTGGTTTTGGCTATGTATTGTGTGGGCAAGAGAAGGAAGGCGATGGCATCGGACACTTCGTATTGATGAGGTCAGTAGTACTTTATTTATTTGTATATGCTAGTTAATGTTTTTAATAATGGGCAATTAATCTATTATCCATATCTGGATAATAGTTATTTTGCACATTATTGTACTGTAGGTGTTGGGGGGGAGGGTGTATGTATTGAATGTATAGGCCAGGTTTATTTTTTTTACATTCAGGGTTTGATTCCGTGGTTTTGCGTGGGGCCTCTGGAGACCACCTGTGGGTATCCTCAGGTATCCCAAGGGTATCAGGCTGGTGGTTCCACGGGTGACACATGCGGGGATGATGATGTGTGGTCCCACTTCTGTGGGGGCACCGCGGACCCGTAGTCTGCGGGGATGACGATGTGTGGTCCCACTTCTATGGGGGCACCGCCGACCCGTAGGTGCGGGGATGATGATGTGTGGTCCCACTTCTATGGTGGCACCGCGGACCCGTAGTGAGCACCCGTGAGTTCCCCAGACCCCCGAGGGAACCACCCGAGGCCCCGCAGACACATGTGGGTTTGACCCGGGGCTCCCAGACATCCTTGGGCCTACCGGGGAGACCCAATTGTGGCCCACGGTGACCAAAGGAGACCACCTGGGGGCCATGGTGCTGGCAGGATCCACCAGCAGGCCTCCAGAACCTGTGTAAAAAGGGCTGCTGGTAAACTGTAGGTCTGTCCAGGTGCCCTGCCAGCCCACCGAGGACAAGCGTGGGGCTGCGTTATGAACCCTGTATGTAAAAGGATAAATCTTGTATTTATGGGGGGGGCACAGGGGGTGGGTAATGTATTTAATAAATATAATGCTGTTTATTGTGGGTCATTGTACTGTTTCTATTGTGGGTACTGGGGTTGGGGTGTTTCCCCAACGGTATGTGGGTAGGCCTCCCTTTTGGGTACTGACTGGGTGGTTAGGCCTCACGGGGGGGGGGGTTAGTGTGGGAGGGTATGTAGGCATCCCGAGTGGTGGGTGAGGGTGGGTTAACCCCTTCATGACTGTAGCGGTTAATAACCGCTATGGTGATTAAGGGGTTAGGGGACATTACTTTGAATGTTTTAATTGTTGTCTCTGTTTTGCAGAAGCGGAGGGGCCATGGCCAGGATGGGGGGGGGGTAACGGTATGTGGGTAGGGGGTGAGGGTGGTTAGACCTCACAGTATGCACATTGGGTCCCCCCCTCCCCACATTTACATACACTGCACTGACAGCAATGCAGGGAGGGAGATTTACTGTAACAGAAACATCTCTCTGCCTTCAGTGTAATCTGTTTAAAGACCCCTCCCCCCTCCCTAATGTTTCTGTTAAATCTCTCTGCCTTCAGTGTAATCTGTTTAACAGAAACATTAGGGGGGAGTGGGCTTTACATCTCTCTGCCTTCAGTGTAATCTGTTTAAAGACCCCTCCCCCTCCCTAATGTTTCTGTTAAATCTCTCTGCCTTCAGTGTAATCTGTTTAACAGAAACATTAGGGGGGAGGGGGCTTTACATCTCTCTGCCTTCAGTGTAATCTGTTTAACAGAAACATTAGGGGGGAGGGGGCTTTAAACAGATTTCACTGAAGGCAGGGAGATACAGGGGATGTACTGTATTGTTCATCATGTATTTTGTTTATTGCAATGCTGTGTATAATGTATAAGGTTTTTTACAATTAGACAGATGTAATCCTTGGTATTGTAAGGGTTAGCTTTGGTTTTAAATTGTGTTTTCTGGTTGGTACTTACAGTATATATTGATTTTTGTTTACTTGTTTGGTTAAAATAGTTGACTTGTTTGGAAGTATTTGTATTTACTGGTACAGTAGCTTGCAATTATATTGTTAACATTCATTTGCAGAATGTATATGGTGTATTGATTTTATGCATCATTTATACAATGTAAATGCAATGTACTGTGTGGATTGGAATTTTATGTTTTATATTGTAAGATCAGTTAGGATTATTAAATGGATTATTATTATTGTCTGTATAGAGAAGCGTTATTTGTAGGACAGTATGATTTTGATAACCATTCTACAGTACATGTATTTGTATATTGGTTCATCATGTGTGTGTATATACTGTGTGTATACTGTATATATACTGTATATATATATATATATATATATATATATATATATATATATATATATATATATATATATATGTATACAGTATATATATACACAGTATATACTGTATATGTATAGGGATTGTTATTATATATATATACTGTATATATATACAGTATATATATATATATATATATATATATATATATATATATATATATATATATATATATATATATATATATATATATATACAGTATATATTTATTTCTCTTCATGTATTTATTTATTTATTTAGATTTATTTATTAATTGTGGGGCTGCTGTGCGTGAATTTTTTTATTGGGGGTAGCGGGGGTGAGGGGGGTGTTTGGCCCTTGGTGTGAGTTTAGGACTTGCAGCAGCAGCACAATTAATAAATAAATCTAAATAAATAAATGAATATAAATAAATACATTTAAAATAAAAAAATTTGATAGTGTAGATGTGCAGAGTGTCTCCGGAGCAGAACCGCACTGGTTTCAGGTCTGGGGACCCCCTGCTCCCCGAGATACAGGCCCCTTTAGGGAGTGCCGGTATCCCTCTGCTCTGCTTGGTTTACAGGCCGCGATCACGTGATCGGGCCCTTTAAACCAAGCAGAGGGATACCGGCACCTCATAAAGGGGGCTGTATCTCGGGGAGCAGGGGGTCCCCAGACCTGAAACCAATGCGGTTCAGCTCCGGAGACCCCCTGCACATCTACACTATCAATAAAAATGTATTTCAATTGTATTTATTGTCATTTATTTATTTAGATTTTTTTTTTTTTTTTTTTTCCGGCTGCTGTGTGTGAGTTTTTTTTTATTGTGGGTAGCGGGGGGTGGGTGAAGGGGGTATTAGCCCCAACGGTGCTTGTTTAGGGCTTGCGGGGGGGTAGCGGGAGGGCTTAACCCCTTCATGACCGTAGCGGTATTAACTGCTACGGTCGTGAAGGGGTTAAGTGCACCCGCAACCCCCCCGCAAGTCCTAAACTCACACCAAGGGCCAAATACCCCCCTCACCCATCCCCACTACCCACAATAAAGCGGGCACGGTGGGTTAACCCCTTCATTGCCTTAGCGGCTATCCGCTATGGTAATGAAGCAGCATTTCTGTATTTTTAATAATATTGAGCAGGAGCAAGGAGGGTCCCTGAGCATTAATTTCTGGCTATGGGAACCCCCTGCTCACTGTACAATATTATTAAAATACAGAAATGCTGCTTCTCTACCATAGCGCATAGCCACTAAGGTAAAGAACGAGTGTTTATTTACTGTATATACTGTATGTGTTTTATTTATACTGTACATGTGCAGAGGGTCTCCGGAGCAGAACCGCACTGGTTTCAGGTCTGGGGACCCCCTGCTCCCCGAGATACAGGCCCCTTTAGGGGGTGCCGGTATCCCTCTGCTCTGCTTGGTTTACAGGCCGCGATCATGTGATCGGGACCTTTAAACCAAGCAGAGGGATACCGGCACCTCATAAAGGGGGCTTTATCTCGGGGAGCAGGGGGTCCCCAGACCTGAAACCAACGCGGTTCAGCTCCGGAGACCCCCTGCACATCTACACTATCAATAAAAATGTATTTCAAATGTATTTATTGTCATTTATTTATTTAGATTTTTTTTTATTTTTTTTGGCGGCTGCTGTGTGTGAGTTTTTTTTTATTGTGGGTAGCGGGGGTGGGTGAAGGGGGTATTAGCCCCAACGGTGCTTGTTTAGGGCTTGCAGGGGGGTAGCGGGAGGGCTTAACCCCTTCATGACCGTAGCGGTATTAACTGCTACGGTCGTGAAGGGGTTAAGTGCACCCCCAACCCCCCGCAAGTCCGAAACTCACACCAAGGGCCAAATACCCCCCTCACCCATCCCCACTACCCACAATAAAGCGGGCACGGTGGGTTAACCCCTTCATTGCCTTAGCGACTATCCGCTATGGTAATGAAGCAGCATTTCTGTATTTTTAATAATATTGAGCAGGAGCAGGGGGGGTCCCTGAGCATTAATTTCTGGCTCAGGGAACCCCCTGCTCACTGTACAATATTATTAAAATACAGAAATGCTGCTTCTTTACCATAGCGCATAGCCGCTAAGGTAAAGAACGAGTGTTTATTTACTGTATATACTGTATGTGTTTTATTTATACTGTACATGTGCAGAGGGTCTCCGGAGCAGAACCGCACTGGTTTCAGGTCTGGGGACCCCCTGCTCCCCGAGATACAGGCCCCTTTAGGGGATGCCGGTATCCCTCTGCTCTGCTTGGTTTACAGGCCGCGATCACGTGATCGGGACCTTTAAACCAAGCAGAGGGATACCGGCACCTCATAAAGGGGGCTGTATCTCGGGGAGCAGGGGGTCCCCAGACCTGAAACCAATGCGGTTCAGCTCCGGAGACCCCCTGCACATCTACACTATCAATAAAAATGTATTTCAAATGTTTTTATTGTCATTTATTTATTTAGATTTATTTATTTATTTTTTGGCGGCTGCTGTGTGTGAGTTTTTTTTATTGTGTGTAGCGGGGGTGGGTGAAGGGGGTATTATCCCCAACGGTGCTTGTTTAGGGCTTGCGGGGGGGTAGCGGGAGGGCTTAACCCCTTCATGACCGTAGCGGTATTAACTGCTATGGTCGTGAAGGGGTTAAGTGCACCCGCAACCCCCCCGCAAGTCCTAAACTCACACCAAGGGCCAAATACCCCCCTCACCCATCCCCACTACCCACAATAAAGCGGGCACGGTGGGTTAACCCCTTCATTGCCTTAGCGGCTATCCGCTATGGTAATGAAGCAGCATTTCTGTATTTTTAATAATATTGAGCAGGAGCAGGGGGGGTCCCTGAGCATTAATTTCTGGCTCAGGGAACCCCCTGCTCACTGTACAATATTATTAAAATACAGAAATGCTGCTTCTTTACCATAGCGCATAGCCGCTAAGGTAAAGAACGAGTGTTTATTTACTGTATATACTGTATGTGTTTTATTTATACTGTACATGTGCAGAGGGTCTCCGGAGCAGAACCGCAATGGTTTCAGGTCTGGGGACCCCCTGCTCCCCGAGATACAGGCCCCTTTAGGGGGTGCCGGTATCCCTCTGCTCTGCTTGGTTTACAGGCCGCGATCACGTGATCGGGACCTTTAAACCAAGCAGAGGGATACCGGCACCTCATAAAGGGGGCTGTATCTCGGGGAGCAGGGGGTCCCCAGACCTGAAACCAACGCGGTTCAGCTCCGGAGACCCCCTGCACATCTACACTATCAATAAAAATGTATTTAAAATAATTTTTAATGTGCCGATGTTTGCGCAGAGAGAGAGCAGCGGTTCTCTCTCTGCTGCAAACACATCTCGCCCCCGCCGCCCATACAGTAGTATCATTTATGTATGTGCATATACAGTACTGTATGTGTACAGTACTGTATGTTAGGGGTTATAGGGTAGTTGTTATACAGTATATATATATATATATATATATATATATATATATACTGTGTATATACAGTACTGTATATATATACTGCATTACAATTCAGGAATTTATGCCATCTGGTTGACACGTGAAGCATTGCAGCCTATTAAATCCTGATCATTATCATTTAACAGATCAGGCCCCCGTCAGCCAGGCATGAACCGTGTCTGGGAAGGCAAACGCAACGGGGCTTGTCAGAGGGGAGGAGCGGCGCATTCCAGGTATCTGCCAGGTACAAACTGGTCATTTGCTCGAATAAAGTGTGTCGCAGCAGTATGTGTATATGTCATGTGAAAAAGAAAGTACACCCACGTTGAATTCTATGGTTTTACATATCAGGACATAATAACAATCATCTGTTCCTTAGCAGGTCTTAAAATTAGGTAAATACAACCTCAGATGAACAACAACACATGACATATTACACCATGTCATGATTTATTTAACAAAAATAAAGCCAAAATGGAGAAGCCATGTGTGAAAAACTCTGTATACCTTAATATTTAATAGCTTGTAGAACCAGCTTTAGCAGCAATAACTTGAAGTAATCGTTTTCTGTATGACTTTATCAGTCTCTCACATCGTTGTGAAGGAATTTTGTCCCACTCTTCTTTACAACGTTGCTTCAGTTCATTGAGGTTTGTTGGCATTTGTTTATTTGCAGCTCTCTTAAGGTCCAGCCACAGCATTTCAATCGGTTTGAGGTCTAGACTTTGACTGGGCCATTGCAACACCTTGATTCTTTTCTTTTTCAGCCATTCTGTTGTAGATTTGCTGGTGTGCTTGGGATCATTGTCCTGTTGCATGACCCAATTTCGGCCAAGCTTTAGCTGTCGGACAGATAGCCTCACATTTGACTCTAGAATACTTTGGTATACAGAGGAGTTCATGGTCGACTCAATCACTGCAAGGTTTCCAGGTCCTGTGGCTGCAAAAACAAGCCCAAATCATCACCCCTCCACCACCGTGCTTGACAGTTGGTATGAGGTGTTTGTGCTGATACTGTGTTTGGTTTTCGACAAACATGGCGCTGTGCATTATGGCCAAACATCTCCACTTTGGTCTCGTCTGTCCAATGGACAGTGTTCCAGAAGTCTTGTGGTTTGTTCAGATGCAACTTTGCAAACCTAAGCCCTGCTGCCATGTTCTTTTTAGAAAGAAGAGGCTTTCTCCTGGCAACACTTCCAAACAAACCATACTTGTTCAGTCTTTTTCTAATTGTACTGTCATGAACTTGAACATTTAACATGCTAACTGAGGCCTGTAGAGTCTGAGATGTAACTGTTGGGTATTTTGCAATTTCTCTGAGCATTGCACGGTTTGACCTTGGGATGAATTTGCTGGGATGTCCACTCCTGGGAAGATTGGCAACTGTCTTGAATGTTTTCCCCTTTTGAATAATCTTTCTCACTGTAGAATGTTGGACTTTAAATTGTTTGGAAATGGCCTTATAACCCTTCCCAAATTGATGGGCAGCAACAATTGCTTCTCTAAGATCATTGCTGATGTCTTTCCTCCTTGGCATTGTGTTAACACACACCTGAATGCTCCAGACCACCAAACTGCTAAAACTTTGGCTTTTATAAAGGTGGTCACACATGCTGATGATCAATTAATCAAGGGCATTTGATTAGCAGCACCTGTCTGCAACTTAACATCTTAATTCCTATGGAAGCAGTAAGGGTGTACTTAGTGTTTCACACATAGCTTCTCCATTTTGGCTTTATTTTTGTTAAATAAATCATGACACAGTCTAATATGTCATGTGTTGTTGTTCATCTGAGGTTGTATTTACCTAATTTTTAGACCTGCTAAGGAACAGATGATTTTTTATTTCCTGATATGTAAAACCATGGAATTCAAAGAGGGTGTACTTTCTTTTTCACACAACTGTGTATGTGTGTGTGTATGGAGTAGCTGCAGTGTGACGAAACGCGCAGAGCTGTGACGTCATCACTTTCGTGTTGGTGTATTTGGAGTCCCTGGCTTCCCTGCGCTCCGGCTGGTGGTAATTTCAAGTGCTAGCAACCATTGTATGAGGGAGCAAAGGATGTGCAGGAATTGGATACCTTTTTATCTTGCTGCCAATTTGGGATAGGAGCTCATGGTGAACCTGGGCTGTTTACATCCACTCTGCAAACCTGGGACTCACCCTATCACCGCAGATGACCACAATAGAGATTTCTCTCCCACGAATGGTTCTGTTTAAAATCCTGTAAGTGCACATTCTTATGGGTTGCTGATTTTTAAAATAAATGTACCTTATTTTTTACTCAGTTACGTGCTATGGAGCTTGCGCTTTTGTTTGTTTTTTGTTCATAGATTCCAAAAGTGGTTGGCTATACCACTCCCCTTAAAGCTGCAAAGACGCTCCCTGGATCTTCTATTGGGACTATATTTCTCTCTGGATTTTTTGTTTGAGTGGAACATTCATTTTGGATTATGACTTTTTTTTCACTATCACGTTATGGTTTGCAGATATTATTAAGTTAAATTGTGGTAATTTTAATTTATTTTAATATTTAATTATGTTATTATAATTGATCATTTATTAGGGTTATTTCACATCCTCTTTAGCGCTACTTAATTTTTGTGTCGGCTTTATATATACATATATATATTAATATATATATATATATATTAATATATATATATATTAATATATATATATATTTTATTTTCGCCACCCAATCACAGATAGGGGCCATTACAGGGTGTGTGGTGCATATACCTGCTGGCAACAGGAGGGCTGAGTCATCTGCCGATGGTAGTGGGGACACAGGAACGGGCTTCTGGGGTTCATAACCACATATCTCCTTAGCAATGCAGCGCCTCAATCTGGCATGGATTCCAGGAACTGAAGGTGATCTTCTATGGTGGAACTTATTACCTCGCTCCCCAGTAATGTCACGCACCAGGCAGGAGATATACTGTATTGCAAACAGGAACAGGTTTATTACTACACTCTGCATTAACAGTTACACGGCTACTGGATACAGTCTGAGGTCAGCTATCACTGAAGATGGTCCCTCGATCGTCACTACATGCCAAGAGCACCCGCAGCCATCCTAGCTCTTCCCCACCCCTGTAGCAGAGGCAGAGGTAAGGTACACACTCACTCTCCCCCAAGGGGAAGAGGAATAGAGTAGACCCAATATGCAGCCACTCCAATGTGTGACCTGCCTTCCTACAGTGGGGGAAGGCACAACTCTAACTTTAGGGCGGTCCTGCCCTTAAGTACAGACAGGAGGCGGGCACCCTGATTTTGAGCGACTACATCTTAGGTTATAACACTTTAACCTGTGGGGAAGCTTTTACCATCGGTGGCATGGATTTACATAGTTGGGGGGGCCGGGTCGGGGGGAGGGGTGGGAGAGGAAGGGGGTGGAGGGGGGGCCTGGGGTAATGGGGGAGGGGAGGGGGAGGGGAGAGGGGGAGGGGGAAAGGGTAACACTGGACATTGAACCATAAACAGTGTATACATTTTTCATACAGTTAGGTAGGTGACCAATATTTACGGTAATATAGGGACAGTACGGCCTCCTGTGGCTAAATTGAGAGAAGCAGCAGTCAAAACCTATATTCCTGCAGAGATATAGCAGAGCTAAGGCAGAGACGTAAGGACCAGCTGGAGGGGGACGAAGGGGGGAGGGCAGGGGGGGAAGTGGGGCAGATGTGGAAGAGGAGAGAATGTTGGAGGGAGGGGGTGGAAGGGCGGGGGGGAGGGAAATGGGGAGGAGGAGGAGGGGGGGTATTAGGATGGGGGCGAGGGGGGGCGGCAGGGAGGGAAGGGGGGGGAGGATGGGCATAGATGTTCCTGGGTCGGGGAGCGGGGAGGGGGGTGGGTGGGGGACAGGAGGGGGTGTTGGGGGGGTTGGGGGTGGAAGGGAGGGGGGGAGGGGTTGGGGGTAGATGGGAAAGGGGGGGGGTACGGAGGTGGGGATAGGGAGAGGAGGTGGGGGGGAGGAAGGTATTGGGCAAGAGGGAAGGGATGGGGGTATTGGTAGTAGGGGAGGGGGTTGGATGAGTGGCAGGGGAAAAAGGGGGGGTGGGTCGGGGGGGGGGAGTAGTGAGGGGGGGAATAGGGCGATGCCCTTTGAGCTCTGTGTGGGCCCTTCTGGCTCGGGGGACATGAACGCTGGGACAGCGGAAGTCTACTGCCAAACTTGGGGCAATGGGGAATAGGTTAACCGGGAAGTACATAGGGGGAACAGTGCTACAGACCCTCTGTGGGCGCCTCTCCACTGGAAGCGACCGGGATATCCTGTGCCGTCAGCCCCTCCGTAGAGGGGGGGAGCGAACGATCCTGCGGGACCGTCGGGGGTTGGA
This sequence comes from Ascaphus truei, assembly GCF_040206685.1. Lineage (NCBI taxonomy): Eukaryota > Metazoa > Chordata > Amphibia > Anura > Ascaphidae > Ascaphus > Ascaphus truei. The sequence continues at coordinate 226,897,947 of NC_134487.1, forward strand.
GCGTTAGCGAGACCTCGCAAGCCCCCCTCGGCCGAGGGGGGGCACCAGCACACCATCCGGGGGCCGGCTGTTGCGGGGACTCATCTGGCGCTGTGCTCTCGGCGCCTCTGGTCGGGATCCATTAGCCGAAGCCACGTGATGCGGAGAGTGGTATCCGATGGCCGGAGACCGCGCGGTGATGACGTCTACTTCGTCTCGATCTCGATCAGGATAACTCGTGGTGCTCCGCAGCAGAATGAAGACTCCTCGGGCGCCATCTTGAAGAAATCCGGTGCGCACGAGGTGGGCTCATCCCTTCGATCTCCTGCGATGCAGCGGATGGATCCTTCGAAGTGCCAGTGGGGATGGAGTCGGTCGCCTCCCTGGATGCTGATGGGAGTCACTGTTGTAAGGTCAGTGGTTTAGCCACGTTTGGCGCTTCTTTTGCAGAGGCGTGCGGAGGGGTCCCTCCAGGCGCCATTTTGAGTGGTGTTAGGGAAGATGATGGAGTTCTCCCGGGGGGGCCTCCCTCTGTGCAGGGAGCACCCTTCATCTGTTCCTGGACTGCCTCTGCTCCGCGATTCTTTCAGATGCTCTGACCGGGTGGTCCTCTCGTTCCCGGGGTCTGTTGCCAGACTGGTGAGCATGTTGGAAGGGTTCCACGGGGAGGCCCAGGGTCTTAGCCAGAGGCTCCATTTCCTCGGGCTGTCTGATGGCGAGGAATTTTCCCTTGTGGGAGATGATCAGTTTAAAAGGGAAGCCCCATTTGTATTTAATTCCCTTTTCCCGAAGGAGTGGTGTTAGGGGGCGCATCACCTTCTGTCGGTCCACGGTGAGCTTAGAAAGGTCATTATAGACCTGTAGGGGCTCATTTTGGAACGTGATCGTGTCCTTTTCCCTGCAGGCTCCAATCAGTTTATCCTTAGTGGAGTAGCTGTGGAGGCGCACGATCACATCCCGCCTGCGGTTTGGGTCTTCGGACCGCGGGCCCAACGCCCTGTGTGCCCTGTCTATTTCGAGGTCCCGGGGGTCGAGGTCAGGGGAGATAGTGAGGAAGAAATCCACAAGATAAGCCCTGAGCTGGGAGGGCAGTGTCGCCTCAGGGATACCGCGGATCCTCAGGGATACCGCGGATCCGCAGGTTCTGCCTGCGGTTCCGGTTCTCCTGGTCTTCCAGACCGTCACGGAGGGAGTGGATCTCCTGGCCCAGGCGAATTATCTCGTCGTCGGCCTCAGATTGGTGATGAAGGGCCTCATCCAGCCTGGCTTCCAGGGTTGTGGTGCGCTCCTGTAGGCCCTGAATATCATGTTTTATTTCGGCCACCGCTTCTTTGATATTTGTCTCCAGTGATCTTTGGAGCTTAGCATGGAGCTCCTCGAGGAACTCCTTCGTTATTCTCCCGTCTGGGGAGGGGGGAGTCTCAGCGGGGCTTGCCGGGCTAATGAGGCCTTGTGTGCCTCGTGCACCTGATGCCTGGGCGCCATCTTGCCGCCTGCCTCCCGCCTCAGCGGATTGTTTAGCGGGGGTGAAGTACTTGCCAACCCCTTGGGACTGGTGAATTTTCCCCCTGTTCGACATCCCTGTTGTTTTAGGGAGAGATTGTATGCTTTTTGTTTTTTTTTCGCTCGGGTGAAGTGGCTTAAATTCAATGATTATACAGAGGGGTCTCCAGAGCTCTCCCTCTACCCGTCTGCCCTGGATGATGTCATCGGCACGCCCAGAGCTTCATACCCTTTCTAACGACAGCTGGCCAACTATACTGGTTCCCAGCTTAAAACATGCCCTGGCATATGCAACAATGTACACAGTCTCTGCAAACTGTGTTTTGCAGATAAAGTGTTTTGCTTATCTTAGTCTATTGGAGCTGACGTCCTTGCTTCAGCACGGTCTCTCCTCTTTCCTGCTTTCCTCTGAGATTCAAACCCAGGCAGTCCCATCAGACTCTGCGATCACCATCCAGTGGGTCCAAGGAACTGTACCAGCCTTACTTGCTGGGGAGCACTTCTCTGTCCCCCTCACTGGGACAGCAAACTCTCACTCTGTGACTCTCAGCATTGTCTCTCTGTGTTTGTCTTAAACACTTCCTTGTTCACTCAAGGAGTCCATTCTCATTAATTATGCAGCAGCTGCTGTTGAGTTCCCTAGGGAGATTAACTCTGTGTTGAAAAAGTCTTATAGCTGCCCTATTCCAGCCACTAGAGGACCGTGATGGTATCACATATCCCTCCCCCCAGCGGAAAATCCTGTGACCGGCCCGTGCACCATTCCCGTGCACCAGCCTCTTTGTCAGAGATGTCTGACATCCATCTATTCTTTTTTCCTTGACTTACAGTTGTAGTCTTTCCTTCGGGTCAAGTACTAGGCCTTCTGGACCTGCAGTACTAGGCCTTCTGGATGGCCGGAGTCGAGGGTTGAAGCCCTGTCTTTGTTGTGTCACTTCTTGCAAAGTTTCCTGAGCATCCTGCTGTCTGTTAGCTCTCTCTGCCAGTACTCTATGCCACTCTGTTACCTTGAACTGAATATTCTGAAGACTCATCGCTGTCGTCTTCCTCTTATGCCTAGAGTCTCCCTCACCCTGCAGAATAGCCTTGACCTCATTGGTCAGGTAATTGCGTTCACTCACCAGTAACTGTTTGGCCTTCTCTTGTGAAGACAGCAACTTCACTTTAGCAGTGATGGCTTTTGGACCTTCCTCCATAGCGTACCTTCAGTGTTTGAGACTAGAGACCGGTCATTCACACAAGTTCTATGTTTGGGTCCACACCATTTAACTGTAGTACTTCCACTTTGGCAGGATTCTGCTTAACCCCAAGTGCACCCCATGGCGCCTCATCCTATTTTAACTCTACCACCCTCTTTTTCCCGGACTCCTTCTCAAGGGTCTTCTCCATATTAGGAACCTCCTGATGGGCAGCAGTAGAGTCCAACGTAGCATCATGCTCAGTCTTCAGAGCCTTGAGCGCCTCACCCAGGTCACGCTTTTGTTTCTCTGTCATCTTGCGGCCAGCACGCTCAGACTCCAGGTCCTTTCTCAGATCTTGAAGCTGTCTTTCTGCATTTCTTTTTCCACTCAGTGCAGCTGCTAGTTTAGCTTCTTTGGCGTTGAGTCCCGATTCCACATCTGCCAGCGGATTCAGAGCAAGATTTATATCTGTTTTCCATTTCTGGTCTGCAGCAAATTTAGTGCTTCAGCGAGAAACTGCTGTCTCTTTAAAACATCTTGCAATCCTCCTCTTAGGGCCTTTATCTCTTCAATGTAATCACACAGAGTTTGCCTCAATGTATCCTCCATCATACCGTGGAGCTCTGCAGTTTTTGTCGCTAGGATCGTCACTGCTTCTGTTTTCCAGGCCTCTTTCTCCTTGGCGTACTGACTCATAGGGATGGAGCAGCCTCTCTGTTTCTCCAGATTTTGCTCCAGTTTCTGGACCTGTTCCCGCTCCCTCTCAAACAGTGTCACCTGGCATCTACGCTCCACCTTCCTTGATGCTCAGGTGATACGCAGCGTGGCCTTCGGCTCCTCATACTGCTCTGTTGGGACATACTGGGTATTCAGCCATTCCTGTAGCACTGCAGCACTTGAGAAGCTTGGAAACTTTCCTTCTGTAGCCTTCGCTGCATCTCCTCTGCATCCGCCTGTTTCACCACAGCCTCTTGCAGACTTACACACAGCTCTTGCAACTGGTTCCGCAGTTTTTGCTCTACTTGGGTGTACTGCTCCAGGGAGACGCGTTCTTTATGCAGCCTTCTTTCTGCACTCTCCTGTGCTTCTTGCACTTCAAAATTTTCTCTTTACCTTACCAAGCTCTGCTTTGTGCACGCAAGCCTCTTGCTGAGAAACTTTTAACTGTGCAGAAGCTTTGAACATCTTTCTGGGACATCTCATAATACTGTTTCCAGTCAGCACACATTTTCTCTGACTCACTCGGGTCTCTGTATATGGTGGTAGTTGTAGCCTTTGTCATCCCTAGATTGGTCGTCATTCCTATGACGATCATGCCAAGCGCTCTGGGCTGTAGCTCGTCTCTGGTCTTTTCTGACCCATGCCTTTCTGAACACATGGGGTAACATTTTTCTGGAGCTTCTGCTGAAAATGGAGACTGTCCTTTTCACTGGGCTACATAGGAGGAGTCATCATCGTCATCCTCATCATCCTCATCCAGCCAGAAGGGACAGCCTTTGGTGTGGTCCAGATTTTCACACCATAAATATTTCTTGTGCGGTTCCTTTTGCGGGACCACACCGGTTCCTGAAAGGACATTGTTTTGTGTGGCCAGGCACCTTACACATAAAACACATTTGTATCCCCATTTTCTACCTTTAGGTGTATTCTCCACCTTGACCTATTGGAAGCGCTATTTCCTCAATTCTTCATATCTTTCCCTGTGTATCCTGTAAGCACAACTGGTTATACAAAGTGGGACAGGCTTTGCTTGCAGAATTTGTTTTTCACTTCAGTTGGATGGCCAATTTAAATCCCTGCATTTATTTTCAAACCCACAGTTTCCACTGCTCGGTGCCTTTTGGACAGCCTGCATTCTCCACCAATTGTGATGCCCACACCATGTTGCAGACTCTCTTAGTCCCAATGTAAGGCAGGAAACACTGTATTTCTTTATATGGGGTTTATTTACAGGGATTAAATCATACTAACAGGCCCACCGTCTCTTCAAGTCCAAACAAAACATAAAATAAACTCCTACGCTTAGGAGACTAACTGTAAATTCAGCTTCATACCCTTTCTAATGACAGCTTCATACCCTTTCTAATGACATCTGGCCAACTATACTGGTTCCCAACTTAAAACATGCCCTGGCATATGCAACAATGTACACAGTCTCTGCACACAACAATAAAGTGTTTTGCTTATCTTAGTCCATTGGAGCTGTCCCTGCTTCAGCACGGTCTCTCATCTTCCCGGCTTTCCTCTGGGATTCAAACCCAGGCTGTCCCAGCAGACTCCACGATCACCATCCAGCGAGCCCAAGGAACTGTACCAGCCTTAAACACTTCCTTGTTCACTCAAGGAGTCCATTCTGATTAATTATGCAGATTAACGCTATTTGTTGAAAAATGTCTTATAGCTGCCATATTCCAGCCCCTAGAGGACCATGATGGTATCACAATATATATATGCATACTGTACACTGTGACAAATTAACTTTTTGGGGCTGAAGTGTTCTTGTCTGGGATCCTCAAAACCCACTGTCTTTTAGGTTAAACTGCAGTCACAAGACAATCCAGCTCTAGATTAAGGATACAAGCAGGTGAGGTGGTGCTGCTGCCTTGTGGTAAAGATTCCAGACCGAGACTACTCAGACAAATACAACTGCTTTAATGGCACATATAGCAAAGTGACTCACTGTTACGCGTTTCGCACGGATGTCTGCGCTTTATCAAAGAGTACAAATAACAACAAATGACTCATCTTAAAATACCCAACCTGCCCTGCGGGATAGCCAATAGGGGCTTGATGAGCACTTGATTTAATATACCTGATAAAGAATGAACTCCTCCATGTGTAAAACTAGGAGGTACAAGGTATATACGTCACCGCATGGAACAGAGGAAAGAAAACAACAACATTAAAATATTAACCTAAGCGAGACTCTGTGAACCTTGAACCAATGACTATAAATATAAATGTATATATAGTCTAAACAAACAATGTTTCTAAAATAAATATACTCACAGAGTATCTCCATAGTTATTGAATGAACAAAAATAAAAATACTAAAACCAAACAGAACATTGCTATAATAAATCCTAAACTTAATAATCAAAAAAAGAAAAATATATTGATTCTTAAACACCTATAAAGAATATTTTCTAAGTGTTTTTTAAAGAACATATTATTTTAAACAAGTACAAATCGGAAATAAATATAGACCTATCTATGCACTAACCTCTAGAAAAAAATATTTTTTTCCCTTGATTCATTAAATGTTGTATAATTCATAACGCATATATCAATTTGAAATGGAGATAAATGCTACAAAAAATCCCATAATAGGATTATATAGCCAATCATTGTATTATAAATACAAATATGAAATGTATTTAAATTACTGGATATTCTAAACATATTTGTCTATTTATTTATTTATTTTTTCACTCGATAATTTAAATCATTGTTTTTGATGGATCGAACATGCTCCATGATGCGTTGTTTTAGGGGTCTCGTTGTTCTACCAACATATCCCCTAGTGCAGGCCTGCACAACTCCAGTTCTTGAGGGCCGCAAACAGGTCAGGTTTTCAGGATATCCCTACTTCAGCACAGCTGGCTCAATTAGTGGTTCAATCATTCTCTGAGCCACTCAGTCATATGACGGAGCCACTAATTGTGCCAGCTGTGCTGAAGTAGGGATATCCTGAAAACCTGACCTGTTTGCGGCCCTCGAGGACTGGAGTTGTGCAGGCCTGCCCTAGTGCAACCACACCAAATGTAATACACCAAAAATTGCGTATTGCAATTAATAAATGATTTAATTGTTTACATTTTTCCTGTTTTATTCTCTTTTATCCTTTTAGTTGGACATGCATATTTACAAATCTTGCAAGAACCACATTTGTAAAAGCCTGTTGTTGACCTCATAGCACCCACTAAGGGAACCTCTGAGGAAAACAAACTAGGCAATAAGCGTCGTCCCAGCGTATCTGCTTTTGTAAAAACGAATTTGAGACCTTCTTTAACAATAGATTGTAAATCTGTATCAAGACAACACATCCCAATGACGTTTAATAATAGACCTAATTTCTTTTGCTTGATTGCTATATTTAGTGATAAACAATAGCATTTTTAAATTATTACTACTAGCATGTTTCTTACTCTTTGATTTTCTTTTCGATCCACAATTCATAATCAATTCATAGCGGTCCAATTGAGAGGCCTGATCAAAAGCTTAAGAAATGACAGACTGCTGATAACCTCTTTGCTCAAACCAATCCCTCGTTTCTTTAGAACGCAAACCTAAACATCTCGTCATCCGAGCATAACCTCTTAAGTCGTAAAAATTGCCCCTTTGGTATCCCGTCAATCAATGAACGGAGGTGGCTGCTGTCTGCACGTAGATATGTATTCCTTGAATTAGTCTTTCTAAAGACATCCACATGGATATCCATAGAGAGACCAATGTATAGATGCAAATCCAAATAATTAATAAAATTGGAGTGATATTCAAAAGTGAATTTTAAATTAAAAGTGTTATTATTAAGTGAATCTATAAATTTCTGCAATGTGACCTCGTCCCCATCCCAAATGAGGACGAGGTCATCAATGTATCTTTTATAAAAAATAATGTGTTCACAAAACAAATTCCCACCACCATATATGTGAGTGCTCTCCCAAAAACCCATAAACAAATTAGCATATGAAGGGGCAAACGATATACCCTGTGTAGGAACACCCTGTGTAGAAAACCATTTGTTTGAATGTGCCTCAGATGTGCTAATTAAGCAGACAGAACCACACAGTCAGGTGACTTTTTAGGCCTATATAAACCCAGTCAGAACAGCTAGTCTGCCTGCAGCCCATATCCGAGTGGCCCATTATAAGTGGCATGACTACTGAACAACTGAAGTTTAAAAGGAAGTTCAAAAGAAATGAGGAAGAAGTGGACACCCCATCTGGCCCTGATTCCGCATTTGAACTACGCTGGAAAGGAGGATATCATCTATACCAGACTGCATCATTACTGCTGTGATGCTGCCTTTACCATTTATATTTGCTGTGACTTCACTTCTTCTCAAATTACTGTATGCACTTCTTTTTACCAGCCTCAGTATGTCTCTAACTCTATTCATATATCTCCATCTCTTCTTCCTTCACCACTTCTCTTTTCACATGAACTCCTTTCTTACCTGCGTCCTCTGACACCACACAGCTATATCCCCTGCACTAAAACACACCCTTACAAATCATCCTCACACATCCTCTTTCTATCCATGCCCTGTCTTATTCCTACATGCGCTCGTCCTCGCCTGCCAACTGCAACCTCTACTCCTTCTGGTGTCAACCCCTCCAACCTCATACCCATCCCCTGCCACCCTCCCTCCTCTCTCCCTTTCTCCTGTGCCCTTTGGAATGCTCGCTCCCTCTCTAACAAGTTCCTCTCTGTGCATGACTTCTTTTTCTCTCACTCCCTGCTTCTCTTTGCTATAACTGAGACCTGGCTCACTCAGTCTGACTCTGCTCTGGAAGCTGCCCTCTCTTATGGTGGCCTTTCTTTCTCCCACACTCTGCACCCAGATGGCAGGGGTGGAGGTGTGGGGCTCTTGCTCTCCTCTCTCTGTCGTTACCGAACCCTTCCTATTCCTCCCTCTCTTGCTTTTCCCTCCTTTGAGGCTCACACTGTCCAGATTTTCTCTCCTATCCCTGTTCATGTGGCGGTCATCTATCGCCCACCTACCTCTACTCATCCCCCTTCTGCCTTTCTCTCTCACTTTGAATCCTGGCTCTCTTTCTTCCTCTCCTCGGACTCCCCTGTTCTTCTCCTTGGGGACTTCAATTGCCACATTGATGACCCCTCTCTCCCTTGGGCTTCCTGCTTTCTTTCTCTAACCTTCTTTTGTCCTTCAACAGTGGACTGCAGCCAGCACCCACAAGGATGGCCACTACTTAGACCTGGTTTTCACTAAAAACTTCTCTCTCTCCGATTTCTCTATTTCCCCTTTTCCTCTCTCTGACCATCATCTCATCTCATTCTCTCTATCTCGCTTCTCCCCTTCTCCACCTCCATCTACACCCCGGTTCTGCAGAAACCTGCGCTCTATTCACTTACCTGACTTTGAGTCCACTTTACGCTCCTCCCTCTCCTCTCTCAGCTCTGCTACAGACCCCGACAACCTGTTCAGGAACTACAACTCTGTCTTGTCCTCCTCTGTTGATCTACATGCCCCACTTTCTCTCTGCCGCACTCGCCCTTCTAACCCTAGACCCTGGCTAAATTCCCACACACGCATGCTGCGTTCCTCCACTCGTTCCTCTGAACGCCTCTGGAGGAAGTCTCACACTCTCGCAGACTTCCTTCACTACAAATTTATGCTATCCTGTTTCAACTCTGCCCTCTCGCAAGCTAAACAAGCCTACTTTTCTGCACTAATCAACATGCACAAGTCTAACCCATGCCGACTGTTCTCTGTCTTTGATACTCTACTCAAACCACGCTCAGCTGCCTCTCCTTCCTCCATCTCCGCTTAGGACTTTGCTGACTATTTTAAGGAAAAGGTGGAATCCATACGTCAGAACATCCCCTCTGTTTCTTCTTCCCATCCTACACCTCTTCCTAACTCTCCTCCTGCCTTCCTTGACTCTTTTTCCACTGTCTCAGAGGAGGATGTGTCGCTGTTGATCGCCACTTCTCCCTCTACCACTTGCCCTCTTGACCCCATTCCCTCCCATCTCCTAAAACCTCTTGCTCCTACTATAATCCCTACGCTCACACACATTTTTTAACTCCTCCCTCTGCTCTGGAACCTTTCCATCCTCCTTCAAACATGCAACAGTGATACCATTATTCAAAAACAGCAAGCTTGACCCTACCTGTCTTTCTAACTATCGACCTGTCTCCCTCCTGCCTTTTGCCTCTAAACTCCTTGAATGTCTTGTTTTCTCTCGCTTGCTCCATTTTCTCAACACCTATTCTCTCCTAGACCCTCTGCAATCTGGCTTCCGCACTGCTCACTCCTCGGAAACAGCCCTCACTAAAATAACTGACGACCTCCATGCTGCCAAAGACAGAGGTCATTACACTCTGCTCATATTACTCGACCTCTCTGCAGCATTTGACACCGTGGACCACCCTCTTCTCCTTCACATTCTCCATACTCTTGGTATTCAGAACAAAGCTCTATCCTGGATCTCATCCTACCTCTCCCATCGTACCTTCAGTGTCTCTTCTGCTAACACCTCCTCCTCCTCTATTGATCTCTCTGTGGGGGTACCCCAGGGCTCTGTCCTGGGACCTCTTCTTTTTTCTCTGTACACACTCTCTCTAGGTGACCTAATAACATCTTTTGGGTTTAAATATCGCCTCTATGCTGACGACACACAAATATACTTTTCAACACCTGACCTTACACCTGCTATACAGACCAAAGTTTCTGAATGTCTCTCTGCTATATCATCCTGGATGGCCCTCCGTTGCCTTAAACTCAACATGGCTAAAACAGAGCTCCTCATACTTCCTCCCAAACCTGGCCCTACTACCTCCTTCCACATTACTGTTGGAACTACGATCATCAACCCAGTAGCCCAAGCACGCTGCCTAGGGGTCACACTCGACTCCTCCCTCACATTCGCCCCTCACATTCAAAAATTTCTAAAACTTGTCGCTTTTTCCTCCGCAATATAACAAAGATACGCCCTTTCCTCTGTTGCTCGACTGCTAAAACTCTGACTCAGGCCCTCATTCTCTCCTGTCTTGATTACTGTAACCTCCTGCTGTCCGGCCTTCCTGCTTCTCACCTGTCTCCCCTACAATCTATCCTAAATGCTGCTGCCAGAATCACTCTACTCTTTCCTAGATCTGTCTCAGCATCTCCCCTCCTGAAATCCCTCTCCTGGCTTCCAATCAAATCCCGCATCTCACACTCCATTCTTCTCCTCACTTTTAAAGCTTTACACTCTTCTGCCCCTCCTTACATCTCAGCCCTAATTTCTCGCTATGCACCACCCCGACTCTTGCGTTCTGCTCAAGGATGCCTTCTTTCTACCCCCTTTTTATCTAAAGCCCTCTCCCGCCTTAAACCTTTTTCACTGACTGCCCCACACCTCTGGAATGCCCTTCCCCTCAGTACCCGACTAGCACCCTCTCTATCCACCTTTAAGACCCACCTTAAGACACACTTGCTTAAAGAAGCATACGAATAGCACTGTGAACATTCTGAACACATGATACATAAAGCTTGGCCCCCTGCAGACGCACTTACCAGAACTCCCTCCTACTGTCTCTGTACGTTCTCCCTACCTACCAATTAGATTGTAAGCTCCTCTGGGCAGGGACTCCTCTTCCTTAATGTTATGTTTGTCTAAAGCACTTATTCCCATGATCTGTTATTTATATTATCTATTATTTATTCGATTACCACATGTATTACTACTGTGAAGCGCTATGTACATTAATGGCGCTATATAAATAAAGACATACAATACAATACAATACCCATAGCTGTACCTCGTGATTGAAGAAAAAATTGTGAATCAAACATAAAATAATTGTGTGTAAATAGATAAATTATTGAGTCCAGCAAAAAAGTTTGCTGAGCTCCTGACGTGTTAGATTTGTTTAAATAATGTTGGACAGCAGCCACCCCCTGGGCATGATCAATAATGCTATAAAGAGACAAAACATCTAGGGTTGCCCACAAATATGTTTTGGACCATTGAATATCTTTTAAAGATTTAATCAAATCAGCTGAGTCCCTGATATAAGACGGGAGCAGTCCCACTAGGGGCTGAAGGAAAGAGTCCACATATCGAGACAAACCATCTCCCAAAGATCCAATGCTGGAAAGATGGGTCACCTCAGAGGTTTCTCCAGCATCTTGTGGTTCTTTGGGAGATGGTGAAATATCGGCACTTTGGGCTTTACTGGGAGCAAATAGTCAAACTCATTCCTATCAAGAACACACAGAGTAGTTCCCAATTCCAATATTTCTCTCAATTCCACAAGAAAAGCTTCTGTAGGACTGTTCTTAAGTTTAACATATGAAGAAATATAATTTCATTGGCGTAGGGCTTCCACTCTGTAGACTAGATCACTACAGCTCTAGCTTTATCTGCGTTTTTTACAATTACGCTTTTATTTCTTTTCAAGGCATTCAAATCCTTCCTCTCCTATTCTGTTAAATTAGAACCTCCCAAACTGAAAGAAATACCACGTGATAAGACTAAGAGATCTCTCTCAACCAAACGTTCAAAGGTAAGAACATGGGGACCTTTACTGAAGTTAGGACACAACAGGGATTTTCGTTTAAACCCTGAACCCCCTCTTTTCAGAAAGAAGGAGGATATTTGTTGGTCCATATCTTTATCATCTGACTGGAATTGTTCTTCCAAAAGGGATTCCATGTCCTGTAAAGAACAAAATTCCTTAATTTGAAAGGTAGTTTTGGGGGTCTCTGTCCATAGACTCAAACTATTGAACAGTGTCCTCTGCCAAATCTTCCCTTATTTTGGATGGATCTTTTTTGAGAAAAAACTTTTTCAATGCCAGCTTTCGTGTATACTTTTGTACGTCGATTGTAGTGTTGAACAATTGGAAGTCCGCTTCAGGGGCAAAGTTTAAGCCCTTATAATTTCAACTGACTGAAGGTGAGCTCCACTCCTGAGATGTTTATGACTTTGTTCCTTTCTCCCTCTAATATTTCTTCCTTTTCCCTTTTCCTCCATAGATATTTTCTCCTTTGTAATCTTCTTGTGCGTCTTGGCGGTTTATTTTTTTTTGACCCTGCAAAAAATGAAAAGTAGGAGTTGTCCTGTGAAGTTGTTCTATTGGGTGTGGATTCCTCCCTTCTATTATTATCAGTAGAATCTCTTACATTCCGTGTTTCCTCAGGGAAGGATACCCCATGAGATCTTGAGTCCCTACCAGGGACGAAACGCATCAGAGGACCCTCCTCATGTTTTTTAAACTGGCTATTATGCCGCAATAAAGTACTTTTTTCTATAGCACTTTGCCTCCAGCCTATTGTAATCTGCAGTGCCCGTCCCACCATTTTTTTCTATTTTTTATTAAAGATACATTGATGACCTCGTCCTCATTTGGGATGGGGACGAGGTCACATGGCAGAAATGTATAGATTCACTTAATAGTAACACTTTTAATTTAAAATTCACTTTTGAATATCACTCCAATTTTATTAATTATTTGGATTTGCATCTATACATTGGTCTCTCTATGGATATCCATGTGGATGTCTTTAGAAAGACTAATTCAAGGAATACATATCTACGTGCAGACAGCAGCCACCCCCGTTCATTGATTGATGGGATACCAAAGGGGCAATTTTTACGACTTAAGAGGATATGCTCGGATGACAAGACGTTTAGGTTGCGTTCTAAAGAAATGAGGGATCGGTTTGAGCCAAGAGGCTATCAGCAGTCTGTCATTTCTAAAGGTTTTGATCAGGCCTCTCAATTGGACCGCGATGAATTTAAACGTCATTGGGGTGTGTTAAGTCTTGATACAGATTTACAATCTCAAAGAAGGTCCCAAATTCGTTTTTTACAAAAGCGGATACGCTGGGACCACGCTTATCGCCTAGTTTTTTTTCCTCAGAGGTTCCCTTAGTGGGTGCTATGAGGTCAATAACAGGCTTTTACAAATGTGGTTCTTGCAAGATTTGTAAATATGCATGTCCAACTAAAAGGATAAAAGAGAATAAAACAGGAAAAATGTATACAATTAAATAATTTATTAATTGCAATACGCAATTTTTGGTGTATTACCATTTGGTGTGGTTGCACTAGGTGTTATGTTGGTAGAACAATGAGACCCCTAAAACAACGCATCATGGAGCATGTTTGATCCATCAAGAACAATGATTTAAATTATCCAGTGTCAAGATACTTCATACAGTATAGTCAGGGAGGTCTGAGAAATTTCCATTTTATGGGTGTTAATATGTACAGGTGTCAATAAGGGGAGGGGACAGGTTGAACCTCCTCAATCGAAAAGAGATGTCCTGGATATTTTCTTTAGACACCCTTAGTCCTTCTGGAATGAACATATATTGGGAGCTTCAACATTTTTTGTATTGAACAAATGATATGTTTGTGAATTTTCACAATAGTTCAGGATTCATTGCAATAATACATTAAATTAGAATTTTCCTCTCCCTCATTCCCTTCTCCTATCCCATTCTTCCCTCTCTTTACCCTTTCCCTCCTTCTCTTCCCTTCCCCTCTCTTCTCCCTCCGCCTCCCCCCCTTTTATTTTCTCGGTTCCCTTTTCCCTCACTTATATATATCTCCCAAATGAATCAAGTTGCTATTGGTTTGTACCTCCTTTCATGAATGTGGAATTCTCTATGATATGATATGATAGGATGTGAAATGTATATAGACATACTGTATTCTGTGTATAGTATCATGATGAACATTCTATTGGAATTTACTATATTCATGGATTTTTTGATGGCTCTTTTTATGGAGTGCCAAAAAATTAAAAATTAAACATTCATATTTGAAAACTAAAAATTGACAAATATGTTTAGAATATCCAGAAATTTAAATACATTTCATATTTGTATTTATAATACAATGATTGGCTATACTGATGGAGCGGCCGTTATACGAACACATCACGGTGCTGATTTTGAGTTCTCTGCTGTTCCAAACGCAGCATGAACGCGGCCAATCACCCCAGGCACCCGCGCTTATCGCGAATGTTTTGTTTGAATTTCATGGATTCTGTTTTTTCTTTTGCAATAAAATGGATGAATTGTAATGTGTACTGTACTGTGCTACTGTGTCAATTTCATGTTTTTAAAAGCCAGAACACTAAAATTCGTTTTTCTGCACTCGCCGCGCTCGCATCTTAGTGCGGGAAGGCTGGAATTCATCCCGCGGTTTCAAATCGGGATTCCGATGTACATGACGTGTAAAGTGTTCAAATAACGGCCGCTGCATCAGTATAATCCTATTATGGGATTTTTTGTAGCATGTATCTCCATTTCAAATTGTTATATGCGTTATGAATTATACAACATTTATTGAATCAAGGGAAAAAATATTTTTTCCTAGAGGTTAGTACATAGATAGATTTATATTTATTTCTGATATGTACTTGTTTAAAATAATATGTTCTTTAAAAAACACAGAAAATATTCTTTATTGGTGTTTAGGAATCAATATATTTTTCTTTTTTTGATTATTAAGTTTAGGATTTATTATAGCAATGTTCTCTTTGGTTTTATTATTTTTATTTTTGTTCATTCAATAACTATGGGAATACTCTGTGAGTATATTTATTTTAGAAACATTATTTGTTTAGACTATATATACATTTATATTTATAGTCATTGGTTCAAAGTTCACAGAGTCTCCCTTAGGTTAATATTTAAAGTTTTTTTCTTTCCTCTCTTCCATGCGGTGACGTATATACCTTGTACCTCCTAGTTTTACACATGGAGGAGTTTATTCTTACTCAGGTGTATTAAATAAAGTGCTCATCAAGCCCCTATTGGCTATCCCACAGGGCAGGTTGGGTATTTTAAGAAAAGTCATTTGTTTGTTATTTGTACTCATTGATTAAGCGCGGACATCCGTGCGAAACGCGTAAGAGTGAGTCTCTTTGCTATATGTGCCATTAAAGCAGTTGTATTTGTCTGAGTAGTCCCGGTCTGTAATCTTTACCACAAGGCACCTGCACTGCCTCACCTGCTTGTATCCTGTTACTTAACCCGTTTGGAGCACGCCGACGCTGTCTGGATCCCATGTAGAAAACAGTGAGTCATTTCTCTTTACAATTATTGGCTTACCTCATACAAGATATACCTCCGGTTGGAGGCTATTGAGTTAGCCAGACCACTGTACATTAACATGGCTACGAGGGATATCATATTTATGTAGCCCTGTGTAATTTTAGGGTTACATGTCTCTCTCCTTTTGTGCAGTAATCCCTGTTAGGAGGGCAGGTTTGCCAGAAGTTATCATGAGGATTGTAAACACAAAAAACAAAACTGTGCGCTACTACCTAACTACCTATAACGTTTAAATGTATATATATATACAGTGCAGTGACTATACCATCAATTTAGTGATAAAAAATTTATAAAAAATTAAACCACAACTCCCACAGTGAGATAATTAAACATTAAATAATAAGTGCCACATAACCGTGTTGGGGATAATGGCGTCTGCAGCTGTAAACGCAGGGGTGGCTCAGCACCCCACACACACTAAGAGAATGGAAACAAAAGAAAACAGCGCACAACGCCAAATAGTGAAGCAAATTCAACAATATAATAGAATTAAAAAGGGGGTAATATATCTGCGTACATGAAAAAAGTTGGTAAAAGGCATGTAGTGTGTATCACACTGTTTACCACTCGGCAGCTGTTAGCTGTAGATTCAGGTGCTTGCTTCCCTCTGTTGATGCAGCTCAGTTGATTCTGGGGCAGGACGTCAGTCTTTTCACTCCCAAGGGGATTTCCCTTCATGCAGCCAGGTTCAGCAGCTGGTACTGGGGCTCGGTGAAATCGCTCCTGCTTCCTGGCCGATATGAAGCTGCTCCTGTACCTCGGCAGGTGTATCCTCTGCACAGAGGTTAAAACGCAGCTTGCTGGGGTGCCCTCAGCGTGCCACGATGCAGCAGTGGTGGATTCAATAGGGAAGTTTGAACAGTCTTACAAAGTCTCTCACAAGTGTCCAAAACAGCACACAGGATGAAATAAAAACAGGACAGGCCAATACATAGACAAAGGCCAATGTAAGCAGATATATGGCAATAGAATGTTACATCCAACTAGTTTCGTAGAATTACCTGAAGAAGTAGTTAATTCTTGGCCTGTCCTGTTTTTATTTCATCCTGTGTGCTGTTTTGGACACTTGTGAGAGACTTTGTAAGACTGTTCAAACTTCCCTATTGAATCCACCACTGCTGCATCGTGGCACGCTGAGGGCACCCCAGCAAGCTGCGTTTTAACCTCTGTGCAGAGGATACACCTGCCGAGGTACAGGAGCAGCTTCATATCGGCCAGGAAGCAGGAGCGATTTCACCGAGCCCCAGTACCAGCTGCTGAACCTGGCTGCATGAAGGGAAATCCCCTTGGGAGTGAAAAGACTGACGTCCTGCCCCAGAATCAACTGAGCTGCATCAACAGAGGGAAGCAAGCACCTGAATCTACAGCTAACAGCTGCCGAGTGGTAAACAGTGTGATACACACTACATGCCTTTTACCAACTTTTTTCATGTACGCAGATATATTACCCCCTTTTTAATTCTATTATATTGTTGAATTTGCTTCACTATTTGGCGTTGTGCGCTGTTTTCTTTTGTTTCCATCATGAGGATTGGCCTCACCCCCTTGTGATGTGTAAGATGTAGCAAAGGAAGTGACAGCATGCTCTGTGTCCACTAACAGTGACACAGGGGTGGGCCTTCTGGAAGCTATATATTACGCATCACTTCCTAAATTTAGTGTGTTATGTCTGGGTCAAGTGTCTGATGCAAGAGCTGTGAGTCTGTGCAGCTCAAGTGTCAGTAGTTGCAGAGTGACAAGCTGACCCCACTCTGTGTCAGGGCTCTGGCACAGATGGTGGCCCTCCCTTAGGGGAGAGGTGGCGGAGATATCCCTGACTCTATTACAGAGTCAGGAGGGAACTTCCTTGAGGTGTGCAACTATGCTGATGTGCCTGAGACTGGAGTTCCAGAGACTCCTCCCTGCTATTGTGGGGATCTGGAAGGGATGGAGGCACTGTACCAACTGTGAGTAGAACTCAGCACTACCTCACGAGCCAGTCCTGGTGACATCCCCACTACTATCGAACGGGAGACTCAGGAGTCCTGTGAGCCAGCAGTTGTACCACATAACATGACACGTAACGGGGGGGGGGCAGTTTCTCACATAGGGGTCAGGATCAGAAGGGCCCTGGGAAACACCGTTACACTGGAACAGCTATTGTGATTGAAGATCAAAGTCTTACATGTGAGCTTTCTTACTGTGGATTCTACCGAGTAGCGTCACCAGGGGGTGTGGGGCTCCCTTTTTTTCTTCTACTTCAGCTCTGGTTTAAGTCTTTTATTTTTCCTTGGCACTCCAACAGACAAAACTGAAGATAAACAAAAGAATCAAAAATAAATCCTTGCTCTATCTGAGCCAGATAGACAGCAATTCTCTAGCTATCTTTGGGTGGCTTCCCCACTTACCAAACAATAAAACACAGGTGTCCTAAACAAAACTGCTGCAGACAAGTAACAGTTTGTAGCATCCAACCCTCTTAGCTGGAATAGGAGAGAGGGGAGAATTGACCCAGCCTGGCCTTTCTTAAACTCTGTTAATTTAGGTCAGGTGATCTGCACCTGGCTGTGCTTGCAGGAGGTAGGGGCAGGTATAGTTTGTCAAAGCAGGAGGTATATACCTCCCCTCTACAATTTTACCACCTTTCCTCTCACAATACATACACATTTAATTTGAAGTTTGAAAGTGGTCATTTTACTTTTATATTTTATTTTTACAGGTAAAGGTCTGTCACGGGAGACCAAATCTTATCATCACATTAAGATTCTGAATTGAGCACAACAAGGAGGGCAAAAAAATTGTAATTTATTTCCTTTTAAGACAAACACATCATTCTTCACAATTACACTTAATAAACACTTACTGGGATGGGGAAACTAAATAAAATGTCCACGGAACGAATGATTTGTAAACAAAGTCTCTTGGCACCCATGCACGCATGCGAGTGGGTGCGCGATTTGAGCCGTGCGACAATGCTTGGCTAGGGGCGCAAGTTGCCACCCCTGTATCTCCGCCGGAGGAAATCTTTTCGTTAAGTCCTTACAGGATTCGTTTGGGGTTTGGAGCTCAAATGAATTCTGGAAGAGGGGCGTGATCCTTGGTTTAATGTAGTTAACCCCTCACACTCCGGAACCGCTGACGCTCCAATTTGGACGGATCTTGGTGAATCTCAGATTAATCTCTCTAGGACTGGGCTGCAGGCATTTTTATAGGGTTAAGGGTCCTACATACCCAGCCAATCCTCCCGTGGGAACAACTTTTCCCACCAATCCCAGACTTGCCAGTAGCTCCAAAAAGGGCAGAAGTTGCTTCCTGGTTTGCTCAGAGCACGTGCTAACTTGACACCTAAGCAGCTTAGCACACCCAACCCCTTATCTGGCAATAGTAAGTCTGGGGTTTGGCTACCCAGTGTTGATAGCCATACTTCGCACTGATATCTGGTACTTTGCAATAATCCGGCCGCCATGACACCTAGGGTCTCTGAGGCTTTTCAACTCCGGACTTCTCTAGACACTGGGGTACCAACTCAGCAGGGTGCCCAATGAAGTATGGAGATGAAAAATTCCTTGGCTCATTCATCCTTAACACATTGACATGTAAATGGAGTCATTGCCGGGCTGACAGGAAAGGGTTCCCGACTTTACATTTTTAAAAATACTCCTTCCTAACAAAAGTTAGCTACTTAATTGAATAGGCTCTGTGATGTGGTTTGCGGTTTGAGTCATGGCATACAATGTATCACTGCTTGCCGGAATCGGTAACCGCAGAAGCACACCACCACTTGACCTTAATCGGTTAACAAGAGTGCAGGATACATTGTTGCATTCCGCCACTTCAACTAGACCGCAAACAACTTATCCACTTGAGTTTGTGGTTAAGACTTCCCTGGTGGGTTTTGCGGTTTAGAAAGTGATCCAGAGCTTCAATGGAGCCACTTACCACAGACGCACTTATTCAATTAACGCTTGGCACAGCGGACGAAGCTCCACCTTGTGATGCGAATACAGTTTGCACATTCAACATACATTCATAGGACTGCAACTAGTTTATGAGCTGCAAAACAGGGACATTACAGGGGATGTATAGGGGGAACATGGCATTGTGATGACCAAAAATTAACCCCTTCATCCCCAACTAGGGTTGGGGGTAACCAGCCGGGTATAAGGCCTTTATTATTGGCCTGGTTAATCCCTTCACCGCCACAAGGACTGCAGAGTGTTACCGTTTTTAGGTTGAATATACAGTATTGTACTTAATGGATACAGAATAACAAAGTTACAAATGTATATGTATGTTTTTAAAATAAGTTTCACAAAATAAAACAACTATGTTTAGTTATTTTTTTTTTCACATTGCTTAATGATGACAAATGTAAAGATTAAATAAAGTAAGTTACAGCCCTACCCAGTTTCGGTATTATATTGTTTAGCATACATTTGTATACCTGTAGTTTAAGAAGCATTTTTTTTTCATTTGAGGTGGTTTGTACTGTACCAATGTAACATTGGTCAATCGAGTACCAATAACTGAAGGGCATCAGTTTGTGCTATAAGTGATAGATTGGAATCAACATCATACTCATACACAATTTACCATTAACATGTTCTGAAATAGGAACATTGTTTTTATAGTGTCATATATAATGAGCAGATAAAGTCATTAATATACAGTACATCTATTATCCCGTAGGCAGTAATATTTATGGCATATGTCTCAATTTCAAATTCAATTGAGGATACTATATACCTGCTGTTTCAAAAATGTTCCATTTAAGTCAGAGCAGAGAAAACGTAATGTAACGTAAAGCCTAAAATTATATTAGACTATTAGAAGAAGAGGCTTTAAGAAGACGTCTAAGTACATTTCTAAAGATAATGCTTTGTTTCTGTACTAGGTGGTTTGCAGCAAGAGATACAGCATTTGCTAAATAAAGCATAAGATACAAATGTAAAAGCTGTAAAAATGTTACAACAAAGATTCAGTTATCAAATGAGTTTATTCAGAGTGCACACAGTGGAGACAGCTTCAAAACAAAAAGCTCTCCCCTAGATAACACGGTATGCCATATATTTATACCCTAAAACCTAAAGCTCCACCCCTTTATGGGGGGGCTTGCACGTCACTAGCTATTACCTCATTTTGTAATACATAACAATACTAAAGCTGATGTCATTTTGTAATACATAATAATACTGAATATTTCTTCACATAGAAAGATGACATTAAAACTCACAAAGACAAGATGGCGGACTAAAAATAGTTAAACAAAATGGCTGCTTTGACCCTAATGCTGTTACGTCAGACCCCCTAATGTCTCAACTTCGTCAGTCCCTCCTCTAATTCTTTAAAACATTGTTTTTTGAGAATTATTGGTATGGTTTTAGTCCAGAAACACGTTGGAAGGCACAGGGGTGCTCCATCATCTCATAATGCTGCTTGAAGGTATAGGACAATGCACGAGGGTACCTGCCAAATGTAGTCATAGTCTCGTATGGCGTTGCGGCCAAATTCTTTTCCAGAGTTAGAACACTGTACTTGGCATCTTCTTTCTTCAAGGGACTGCTGTAAATTGGTTCTGCAAACAATGGCATTATGTCTGCAGAGGGGGTAGTACATTTGTGGATCATGCCTTTGCCAAACGTGACACAAACATAGATGACAACGAGTATCACAAGCACACACATACCACATTCAAAAATTTCGCTCCTAGTGATCCTACCAATCCACCCAGCCCCAAAGGGTCCCAGTCTGTGTCACCTTCCTTCCTAAGTCTTTCTTGAATTTCTATCTTGTCTAACTCATGCTGTACTGGTACCTTGCCACTCTGATCTTGGATGAAAACACAACATTGTTCTTTAATTAGGGCACATACACCTCCTTTTGATGCTAAAATGTAATCTAAGGCCATTCTGTTTTGTAAGGCCATAAGCCTGATCTGAACCTGTTCTTGGTTTAGTGATGCAATAGCTGTAGTGGTGTTATTGAAGACATCATCTAACACATCTGTTAATGTATTAAGCCTGTCATATAGTAACCCACCTCCAACATTTAGAACTAAACTAACCCAGAATTGTTCTTTCCATAAACTACTTTTCAGCCCTGAAATATTTGGTGTTTGTAGTGTGTAAAAATTGATACAAAAATGCTAGACCTTTCTGCTGCTAGCTAAAGAAAATGCCATCTATCTCTACCATCATATATTTTGAGAATTAGCACAACATACTTTGTGATGTTTTTGGGTGAGATGGTGAATTAGTGTAGTGTTACCTTGATCATGGTGATAGATATCTGCGATGTATAAGGAACACAGACAGATGAGTATTGTTGACAAAGCTCAGCAGAGCATCATCATGACAATCCTGTCATCTCTCTGTGGGTTATACCTTCGCAGACCCAATGGTGCATACATCTTAAAATTCTAATTTATACACACTATAAAAGAATAAAAATATTGAGTCTTTGAAAAAATGAAATGTTCTGAGTCTTTGAAAAAATGAAATGTTCCTGATAAGATCAGGCCTCTGCTGGTATCTTATTTTCCTCGTTGGTTAACGGTCAAAGTTTATGTCTCATCAAAATGTTAACTTGATGCGGCTGTGCTTTAGCTGACTTTGGTCATTGGTGGAGCTTGAATGAGTTTTATGTGAGTCACGTGGATCCAGGAATCTCTGACACTTTAATTGCGATATTGGTGGTTAGTATGGGCCTTTTCATCTGGGATGAAGAGCATGCTTGTTTAGGAACTACTTGACCTTTAACTCCATCTCGCGTAGGTGCACTTTTATCATACCTTATGCCTAGAGAGACTCAAAAAATATATTAGTGGCATACAATACTTATTAATTGTTTTATTACCAATAGATGGTCCTTAATTTGTTTGAACTACTGATAGTCATAAGTCATCCCATAAGTGTCTCATAGGGAGATCATTTATACCTAGGAATAAATTCTTGTATCAATGTTTACTACTGTCTTAACATCCGCATATAGACAGAGGTATCCCCTATTAATGCTCCTCACATTTAAAACTAAGCAGCTAATGTGGACTTGACTGTACTACAATCTAAATTCCTAAGACTTTGGGCCTCAGCCATTGTAAAACCAATTGCTTCCATAATCAACTCTATCCTGTCTACAGGTCATATCCCTAAGACCTTGAAAACTACCAGAGCTGTCCCAATCTTCAAAAGTGGGGACAAAAACACTGTCTCAAACTACAGACCAATCTCTCTTCTCCCAATGCACACTTGCTCTCATTCATGCCTCTCTGTCATCTCCTCCGATGCAAATGGTATCAACCTTTTCATTAAATACTAACTAACCTTAAAACTTCCCCCACAAATTAGGCATCCCAATAGCCTGCACTCGTGGCTATTATCCCACGCAACCATCCTCTGCTACCATCTGTAAAAGCTGTAAAAATGTTACAACAAAGATTCTGTTATCAAATGAGTTTATTCAGAGTGCACACAGTGGAGACAGCTTCAAAACAAAAAGCTCTCCCCCAGATAACACGGTATGCCATATATTTATACCCTAAAACCTAAAGCTCCACCCCTTTATGGGGGAGCTTGCACGTCTCTAAATATTACCTCATTTTGTAATACATAACAATGCTAAAGCTGATGTCATTTTGTAATACATAATAATACTGAATAACTGTATGTAAGCTAAAAATCATTATGGGGTTAAATGTGATGTCAGTTCTGCCACTTGGCACTTAGTTTGAGAAACTGAGCTTATCTTACAGGCTTCTCATAACATCTGGCCTGTTTACACTTTCAATTTGAAGCTGATTGGATGAGGAAAGATCAATAAAGTCAGCTAGGAGCGAAAACATTCCATTCTCTCTTTCACACAGATTTCTTCACATAGAAAGATGACATTAAAACTCACAAAGACAAGATGGCGGACTAAAAATAGTTAAACAAAATGGCTGCTTTGACCCTAATGCTGTTACGTCAGACCCCCTAATGTCTCAACTTTGTCACAAACAATAACAAAATAATATTAGAATTCAATCTAAATTCTGTGTCAATATACAAATGGAAACTATGATTCTATATGTATGTTTGGTCTTACAATGCATGCAAATGTGCAATAAAGTCCCTGGCATTATCAAACTGGTTTGTTTTCTTCTTCATATACTGTACTGTGTTAATACTTTATTTTCGAAAACAGAGTCGTCTTCCCACTTGAAGTAAAACAAAGGAACTAAATAAAACCCTTAGAATTGGTGTATGTTATAGAAAACCTTACATAATGTTTGTTTACAGCTGCACTATTTATTGTTCCAATCAATTATGTTTTGTAGGTTAATGAAATCTACCATGATGAGTCATTGGGTGCCCACATTAACGTCGTACTAGTGAGAATAATCATGCTGAACCATGGGAAAGTAAGTCTTTCATGCATTGCATTAACATTTATTACTGTTTACTAAATCCTTAATTGCACTTTCGCCTTCTGGTCATACCATCCAACATACCTCCCCATTTTCACTCCTGTACACAAAACAGAAAGACACAATTTTTGAAGAAAATGGTCAAAGTAGTTTATTCAAAATCTTATACATAAATTAATAGCACCTTGCCAGCACCACATATATGTAGAGTTCCAGACTCATTTGTATTCCAGCCACCAGTTGTACCTGCATTTTGTGGCAATCCAAATTCCATAACCACTTTCAATGAGAAGAGTATTATATTATATACATACAGGCATACCCCGGTTTAAGGACACTCACTTTAAGTACACTCATGAGTAAGTGGTGGTAGAAATCCTGGGATTCCAGCGGTGCACAGCCGAGTAGAATAGGAGACCAGCAAGGTGTAGGTGAAAAATATATGTTTATTAACAAACCATGGTATGGGGGACACACTCTGACGCGTTTCGGATTGACATAGGGCCTCATGCAGTAAGCGACGAAAATGTGAAATCGGCAAGCTTACCGATTAGCCATGTTCTTGGCGATTTTCCCTCTCCGTATGCAGTAAGTGCCGAATCCCTTCAGAATCAAGCCGAAAACCATTCCGCCCACTCTCACGATGATTTGCCGATCACACACAGGTGTATCGGCGTGCATGGCGGGGTGCTTTTAGGTTCGCCAATCAAAATTCTTGCTAAATCAGGCGAAGCAAGCATGTTTTGGATAGCGCGCCATATTTAAAGGCAACGTGTACTGTTAATCATTCTCTGTGTTGTTGGGAGTGAGAGAGAGAGACGCACAGAGCTGGGCGATTTAATATTTGCATTTTGACTGAGAGAGTTGTTGTGTATTGTGAGAGTTTTGTCTTTTGTTGTTTTGTTTACATCTTTGTCTTGTTTTGTATGTGGAAGTGTTTCGTGTGATTGGCTGTACATTTGTTTTCTGTTTTTTGTGAGTGCTATAAGTATGCCCGCAAAGCGTGGGAAGAGTGATGCTGGTGTGAGTGGTAGTGCGAGTACGCGTCGGAGTGAACGTACTGTTCAGGGGAGTGCTGTTGCTGGGAGTGTGAGTGCTGTTGCTGGGAGTGCGAGTGCTGTTGCTGGGAGTGTGAGTGCTGTTGCTGGGAGTGTGAGTGCTGCTGGTGGCTCAGTTGCTGATGGGGTGTCTGGTGGTGGCGTGCTTGCTGGTGGCCAGCTTTTGGAGTCTCTTCCATTGGAACAAGGAGAGTCCAGTCAGCAGCAGGCAAGCTCTGAGCCTAAACGTGCTCGGAAGAAACGTGTGGAGCATCCACGTAATCCTCGGTTCAATGACCAGGAAAATACAGCTCTTGTCACTGGGATTCTGGAGCACTATGACAGTCTGTATGGACATTTAGTAGGTAAGTGTACCTATCCATTCATTCTTCAAATACATGTGATCCTAGGTCATGTGAGTTTTGTTAATATGCAAATATGGGTCCATAATATCTATCAATGTTAATTATTGTGGAAACACATCTTTTTATCATGCGTTACAACGACAAGAAAACTCAGGCGTTCAATTTACGATAACTGCATACAATATTAATGCAAGCTTCCTTACATGTATAGGTTTTGAAGTTAATGCTCATGTGCTTCACATATTACACCTAAACCAGCATGTTTGCTATCTCTTGGAACAGCTAGCAGTGTAGGAAACTGGTGGTTGTATTATTATGAATTAACGTCATATATTTTGTATGTATTTCTAGGGCGGACAAGTTCATCAAGCAAAAAAGAAACGTGGGACAAAATAATAATTGGTGTGAATGCGTGTGGGAATCGGGTCAGGGACAAGCTGAATTGTCGCATGAGATTTGATGATATTAGGGCTAAATTAAAAAAGAAAATACAAGACCAACGCGTGCATGCTTCTGCCACTGGAGGTGGGCCGCCAGCACAACGTCTCATATTAACTCCATTGGAGGAGCTGCTTCGGGAAAAATTACTTCCCGTCGTCGTGGAGGGTTTGCCCGGTGACAGAGACATCGGAATTTATTCCTCACAATTTCCACCAGGTGATAAATGTTACTGTACTAAATATACATATAAGTTGTAATCCTACTAAAAGCAGTAAATAATATACCACGTGGCATTGCGTGCTCATTTGCATGTCAATTCCCACAATCCTTTGCTGCAGTGGAAGCAATTTATGGTGGACGATTATGGGGAACAACAGGGTACCACACATGTGTAAGACATGCTAATGAGAAAATATTACTAGGTACTGGTGCAGAACATATATATATATATTATATTAATGTGTATTTTATTTATTTAACTCCTACAAACACGACATTACTGCCTCTTCAAATCATGCATCTAATATATTACATGCAACGGCCAACAAACATCACTTGCACTAACAAATGTGTTTAGGTTTATTAAAAGGTCCTTTTTTGCTTCATATCATATACAGACATCATAATGAGGCACACGTCACATATGTTATGACATTGTGTTCATAGCTTGCACACTTCAGAGTAATATTTTGCTCATCTACCATTGTGTTAAAGCAGCTGCAATTAATATGTAATCACAGCATACACGTCAACAGAGGGGGTGGGGTTCAGCACACAGCCAAATAACAGGGTCATGTTGCGGTCAACTTTGTTGACACCATTTTCACCTGCTTGAAGTAATTGAAAGGTCTGGGTGATTACTGTTTTTGGGGGATGGACTACCGTTCTTACAACCTGACTAGCAAAACAGAAGGTAATCACAGTCATTTGAAAGGTTCACTCTAGGTACTAATTCTCCCAACAAGCCATTAGGTATGAAACCGTACGTCCCACATTCGTTCACTCAGATCTATAGTTCAACTGATATCAACACCACATTATCACACACTGCATGTGTTGTGTTGTTGAGTGGCAGCCACATTCAGCCGTGCAACAGCTTCTATTAATGTACCACACATATCCTCTAACAAAAACTATTACTTTTCCAATATGACTTTCTTAATGATAAGCATTGTGAAAGTTCATCTCATGATAGTTATGTACATGATTATTGTGATATGAGTACACAACATATGCAGTGTATGTCCAATATTAATTATATTATCCTAACGCATTACTGCATAAACATAGTATGTTGTATGTTACAGAACTAAAAAGCCCTAAGTACACTGGCATGTACATTGTAATTACAAATATTTATGTTCACTTTGCCACACACATTTTCAGTTCAGGAACTGATGCTGTTAGTTAGCCATAAAAACTCAACATACAGTAACTCTATCTTCAATATTTACACATGTCAATTAACAACTGATGTTATTGTTCTATATAGTTGCTCCTGGAGGACATGTGTCACCTCAGATGGAACAAGTGTCTTCACCTGGGTCATGCAGCTCATCACACCTGGAAGATATGTGTATGAGGTGTAGGACATATAATATGTTCACTTCTATATGTTATGTTAAAAATGTTCATTATTTGTTTTGCACATGTTATTTAAATAGGATTACTTACTGTCAGTGAAAATGAACTTTTTTTACACAACATGTATTGTGTTTGTGATGTTAAGTATCATGTAGGAGTTGTGAGTGTTGAACAACTTTTCATTCATTCTTATTTCACATTGAGTCCAAACAGAATTCGTAAGTCAAGGTACATTTTAATGTGACGTTATAAAACGTATGAAAACATGTTAGGTGTTAGTTATCACAGTGTATAATTACATAGTAAAACAGCTGAGATTAACATGCCATTTCATTATGTGTACATTTATTTTTAGCACATGATGATAATGATGATGATGATGCCGCCAAAGACACAGAAATGCAATCAAGTGACCATGAAGAGGTTCCCATTCAAAGAGTTACACAGGCTATTCCTACAGCAACTAGCACATACGCTGCAATAGTAGCTTCTGATGTAGTCATTGTTGAAGCAGAAAATCGTCGCCATTCAGATCTGATGTCAGTGCACGAAAGGATGATATCACTGCAGGAAGAAACGATATCACAATTGTCACATCTCCATAGAGTCTTCATTGAAGTGCCTAAACAAATGCAAAAAATTAACAGGTCATTAGAAGCAATAGTTGTTCAGCTAACTCAAGCTAATCACTTGAGAATGACTACAGCAGCACATCAATTCAGCTTTACACCATCAGAGGATGGATGTTTACATGCTACTACTTTTTCACCCCAGTCATCTGATGTTCATTCCCCAGGTCGGGATGTTACCGGTAAAGTAGCTGAAAGTTCTGTGCATGTTCCTGACAACATCCTACCGCTGCCATCTGTAGAAAATCTGGAGCCGACACCTACAAAGGAGGTGCCAAAAACAAAAATGCACAAGCAGTTACTACTGACCAGTTTTTGGACACAAACCAAAAAACCCAAACATGAAACGGAGCAAGCATCAGTTGTGCACTGTGTACCAACTTGTTCACAAGTGTCACTGGCCACAAGCCCTGCCCGTGAACAGTCACTGGACACAAGCCCTGCCCGTGAACAGTCACTGGCCACAAGCCCTGCCCGTGAACAGTCACTGGCCACAAGCCCTGCCCGTGAACAGTCACTGGCCACAAGCCCTGCCCGTGAACAGTCACTGGCCACAAGCCCTGCCCGTGAACAGTCACTGGACACAAGGCCTGCCCATGAACAGTCACTGGACACAAGCCCTGCCTCTGAAGTGCCACAGGCCACAAGCCGTGCCCCTAAAGTGCCACAGGCCAGTCAAAGTGGCTCTGTTGTGCTTAAAGTTGTAGCCAAACGGAAAAGAAAAATCCAAGAGACAACAAGCAGGCCTGTGACTCGGTCTCAAAAGGAAAAAAAATAATAAATGTTATAATTAACTATATATGTATTTGGCCTTGTTTTGTTCACTTGAGATTATCTAATGAATATTGTATGTATGATGAAGACCTGTTGTTTCCAAACATTCAAGTATGTCCTTGTACACGTGAAGGTTTGGAAAGATTAACAGTCCTAATGAATGAATATTTTTATTTATTTTTATGTATTAATCATCTGTTCAGTAATGGTCCAACATTACCCAGTTGCTATGTTTAGAGAAGCTGCAATTCACTTAGCTGCAAAACATTATATTTGGGTGTGTTTCATAGGTATTTGAGCTAGTCATTGCATGTGAATATTATTCACATGCAACTTAAATCAAACATCTATTTAACTGCTAACATCTTTATTGTCCGTGTAGAGCAGGATTAAGTGTTAAATATTACTTACCTTCACCTTGCTTGAACCTTCTTAATGTTGTCCTTTCATCATGTATGAGTACTGGTTTCAATGCCATATCTGTGAATGTTTAGTAATATATATGTAGTATGTAGGGATATATGTACACACACAGTGTAATAGTTAATATATATATATATATATATATATATATAATATATATATATATATATATATATATATATATATATATATATATATATATATATATATATATATATATATATATAAATATATATATATATATATATATAAATAAACTATCTAAACTGGTATATATTTTTTTTGCACAACATTCACTTGATTCTTCCTTGTGAAAACACAGTATTATAATAATAAATGCCTAATGTTAGTGCAATATACATAATCTGAGCCTATAACACTAAGGGCCGAAAATTATTCTTAATCACATAATTCACTCATGTTGATGACCATTTAAATAGGTTTCATACAAGGCCTACTTAGTGGCATAAATATGTTCAGTGTACAACTGGATTAAATAGATATATTATAGGTTCTGACACTACAGGCCTTCTAAACTAACAAAAGGCCTTGTTTGATGGTAAATCTAAATTGGACACAGCTGAATGTAGTAGGCCCTCAAACATACTAACCCTGTAATATTTAACCATTTCAAAAAGTCAGAGCAATATAAAAAAACCCTGTTTACATATAAGCCCTTAAATACAGTTATATACACACATATATAAATATTGGTTTTAGAGACATATATATATGTTGTACAATATACATATGTATATGTGTTTATGATATATATATATATATATATATATATATATATATATATATATATATATATATATATATATATATATATATATATATATATATATATATATATATACATATACATATACACACATAGTTAAAATCTGTGACACAGACAGGGAGTTAACCAGACAGAAAGATACACAGGGAAATGTAGGAAAATAGCATAGACCAAAAAACAGTAGCAGCTGTGTGTACAGTATATCTCATTATATGTCTGTGTAAGCACTATTTTCATAATGCCAACACTGTTTTTGTACTCACCCACATTGTTATTTAATTAAAATCCGACACTTGTTTTGAGAATGTAGATAAAAAAACCTTAATTTGACTTTCACAGTGAAATGGCAATCAGAAACCACTAATGTCTGCCAATTATTTCTACACAATCGAATTGGTGTTTGCAAAAAGGAGTGAAACATGTAACTTTTATGGTGGCCTTGAGTACAAACCCACAAAGCAGATAACATTTACCTAGTTTCACATTCTCAAGAGAGATCGTCCAACTCCACTCACATTATTTGAGACGCTGCAATGGCTGAGGATCTAATTCTCAACAGTCATCCACACAAAGCGTATAAAGTAATGATTGCGGAGGCGATCATATCAACTCAAGAAAACAAAGCCAATGTGGGCAAGATCTATGATTTGATAAGAACAAAATATCCTTATTACCAAGACCCTGGGCGTTCTGGAAATTTTAAATCCTCTGTAAGATTCACTTTATCAACAAATGAATGTTTTGAACGTGTGCAGGATAACCTACATGAAAGGTATGGATTTTGGCAGATTGCACCGCAATTTAAAATCACCATGGAACATGGTACATATCTTCTGATAAATAGCATATTTATTCCTAATAACAATAGCAATGGATCCGCTACTACTATTCCGTGTGAATCGATACCTGCTGCAATATCGGCACCCTCCATTCCTGAAACACACATGCTACAAGAACATAACTGCTATGATGTTTTACAAAGCCTTTCTGCTGCAAACGCATTTGAATGGCTACACGAAGAAATGAACGTACCTCCGGACCAATTGTTTGAAGAAGGCAGTGCCAATTCCTATGAGCGCCTCATGGAGATGTATGTCATACAGGATTCAGCGGTTGGCTCAACCATGGATGCAAATGCATTGTCTTTCTGGAGTGAGCAGTTGCAGCCAGACGAAGTGTTACTTCTAGAAGAATGGTAAATATAACAATCGTTATCCGTTGACTCACCGTAAAAATGTAAAACTTTTGTCTATCCACCATTTTTACTTTAAATGCGTGGATACAGCGTTACATTGCAGACTGCATAACATGTAGCGGTCACAAACACATTGTTTCCTATTACAATATACTAGAACCAGAAAGATTAGTACACATTGGTCACGCAATACATATTCCTACTTTCCTATCTCTTAAAACATATAATAGCAACATGTTACCATAACTGTAACACACACCTGTTTCTTTATCATGCAACATCTATAAAAAAAAAACGGGTCGGCCACATATGACGTGGGACCCTTGTCATGTGCCAAGGCGTCCTTAAAAAGGATTACGGATGTAAGTCCCACCCCCAACCGACGTGCGCGCGTCAAAGCCTATTGGCTGTGTCGGTTTGTTATAGTTACGGTCACTGCACTGTGTCATGCGTGCGCGTCTGTGTTTGTGGGCGTGCACTGTGCGTTAGCCCAATGTTAAATCTGTGGGAGGAGTGTTTGCGTGCACTTCACGCTGCCTTAACATGACGTCACACGTATTGGATTCGCGCATTGTGTGATCGGCCGTTCTTTCCGTCCACACACGTCTTTTTAAAAAGATTATAGAAGTAGGCGTTTAGAACGAATGTAGTTTCGCCTTCATTGGATTTGAAATAAATATTATATGGTTAATGGTATTTACAACATGTATTGAACGCACAACGTACGCATTGTTTTGCGCATGCGCTAACACTTTGTCGACCCAATCATGAAGTGCGTGCGCACAGTAAGATGTGCGCGCACATTTTTATGTATACAGCCAACGGACAGTTCATATACATAGTTATGCGTGCAAAATAATTAACAAAATGATCAATAATGATGTTTACTTGTAACCTTGTAGTTCTAACATATAAGTGATTAACGCGTGGATATACACAATCATATAGAGATGTGTAACGCGTTGTCACGGCTACACATATATTAAGGTGCCATATTTGACCATAATGTGTTTGCTGTTTTTCAGAGATGTCGGGGAAGATTCAATGGGATCAATGTATCATTTCAGAAGAGTCTAACGTTATATGAGATGATTGTGAGGAGGAGCGACCGACTAATATACTACATATGGAACTATTTAGATATTGCTTGCAGCGCATATTAAATAACAATACAAAATGTGATCCAATTATGCCTATATTGCATAAGCACTTAATTAACATAATGATGTTGCTAAACAGTGCAGTTAGAAAATTTAATGTGTGATCTTTATTTAGTACTAACATTATATGGCATGGTCTGTTTTATATATAACAACCATTCCCACTCTGAACAAACATTTGTGTAGTATATTGTGTAATGGAACGTATGAATGTAGAAACTATGTAAAGGAGACTTACAACCAACTAGCCATTTCATGTAAACATTCACATGTAACATGGGAATGTTGTTAAAATGGTTTGGGACTGCTGCAAACATGTTATTGGCAAGATGTAGTGGTCAACTACAATGCATGCAGTTATGAATATTAGGTCAACATCATGTAAACAATTATGTTTATGTGTATATTTCTTGTAGCAAACTAACTGTAGTTTTCTGTGTTTATTAAACGTTCAACACATACATAGTAAAGTGAATATGATGATATAAGCTACCATAATAATGCTGATGTTATCATTTGACGGTGTTATACATGCATCATACACAAATTGATACAGACACAAACAGTTGTATTGAAAAGTGTGCCTATGCAAATGTGCACGTGATTGACGTTCATATGTTGAGAATACTTGTAAATGATCATCATAATAATGATGAAGTGACATGAATTACATGACAACTATATTAACAACATTGTCATTGGGTGAAATTAATAATGCAAAATTACACTTAAATTTGAGACACTATTGGGTTTGTGTTAACAGTTTGACACTTGTTACATGTAGGTCACATCAACACAGATGTGTGACTTATACATACACATGTGAGAATGTTAAAGTAATCTTTACTAATAATGTACAGCATGACTAATAACATACATAGCAACATATAAGATGTACAAAGCATTGGTGTGATTACAGGCATTCATGCATGGACTGTTATGATCACTCAATTGCATCTGTGATTAATCATCTCCCGTAAGGATAAAACTATCAGCATTTATCCCGTTCTCTCCACCCACCTCTATATTAGATTAATGGAATTTTTAAGGGAACATACATTAAATGTGATGTAATGGCACTAATCATTTTCTAATACAATGCTCATGAAACCTCAATAGTAGCTAAATGCATGTACATGATTCAGAAACTACATGTATGTAAAATTTAACGTTTAGCAATATGTTGGGTTTTAACATGGTATAATTAAACGTCTATTGAGGTAGGCACATCTTATGACAGATGTCAGTTCATATACATACCATGATCAGTCATAGAGGAGATATACCTATAATACAATGGAACAATATATAAATTTCAAACATTGACATTACATCTTCACTAACGTAAGCAACACAGCAAAGTGTGTATTTGGTGTTAAATGTGAAACACATATATATTTTATCACATAACAAATGAAAAGCAGCCTGGTGTACACATCATATGGATGCGCATGTTACACTGTAACAATAACATTGTATGTAAGCATACTGCAAGAATGAATGACTATGGCCAAACTATGTGTATTGTGTTAGCATCATCAACAACACAATGCTAAACAATTACTCATTTGTTACACCAGTTGTATTCACATACACACAACTAATTTACAATCGAAGAAGGATTATATAACCTGTGCAACAATAACATACCGGTGCCACATGCCTTTGTGCACACAGCAGAGAAGAGAAAGGTGTGCAACCCATATTCATCTGTGTCCTAACAGAAGGTTATGTAAAAAAAAAATTAGTGTTAATATAACATTATTAATATATAAAAGTAGTACTATGAAAATATATGTTTTTACTTACAAGAAAAAAACGAATTTATGAGATTCTGGCGTGTCTGGCCACCACTGGCTGTTTGTTCATTTTCAGCAGCTACATGGGTGGAATGCTCCTCTACCAAAGCCTCAGCTAGGTCTGATTGTACATTATGTGTGAGTGCCACATTGTGCAAAATGCAACAGGCAATAATAATATCAGACACTTTTTGTGGCTTGAATAGAAGAGACCCACCAGTTCTGTCGAGACACCTAAATCTGGTCTTGAGTAGGCCAAATGTCCTCTCTATAACAGATCTTGTAGATATATGGGCTGCATTGTACCTCTCCTCTGCTTCAGTTTGAGGGTTTAGCACCGGAGTCAAGAGCCACGGCCTAATTCCGTATCCTGAGTCACCTATAATCAATGGAGCACACATAAGCTTACATTAGTGATAAGATTCTACAAAGAAATGATTCCTAAACAAAAATGTGTTTGGTGTTACAACATCCTAATATGTACTCACCCAGCAGCCAACCATGTCCAAAATGTCCTTCTTCGAAAGCATGGAAGACTGAAGAGTTCCTCAGGATAGAGGAATCGTGACTGGAACCAGGGAATTTGGGTACCACATGCATTATCCTCATCGTGGCATCACATACCACCTGGACATTCAGTGAATGGTAGTGCTTACGGTTGCGGTAAACATGCTCACTCTGACTTGGTGCAATCAAAGCAACATGGGTGCAATCGATTGCACCCAGCACGCATGGTATCCCTGCTATGTTATAAAAGCCATTCCTGACTTCCAGCCACTCTGTCGCCTCTGTAGGAAAATGAATATAATTGCTAGCGCGTCTATTGAGTGCATAGAGAAACTGGGTAAAGGCCCGCGAGAATGTAGATTGCGAGACCCCGCCCACTATGCCCACTGTTGTCTGGAATGACACGGAAGCAAGATAATGTAATGAGCACAGCATTTTAACAAGCCCAGGGACTGCACGACCTCTGGCTGTCAAAAAATCAAAATCTCCCCTTATCTCTTCATAAAGAGATAAGATTGCTGCTGAACTCAAACGATAGCGACTTACTATCTCCTCCTCACTCATCCCATCTAACAGGGTTCTCTCCCTGTACACACGCGGACGAGGCACAACTTGTCTCCTCTGTCTTCTCCTCTGATCTCCTATCCCTCTACCTGTCCCTCGCCCTGTCCCTCTCCCTGTCCCTGTCGTATCCGCGTGCCTGTCCCTGTCACTGTCCCTGGCTCTGTCCCTCCCTTGCCCTATGTCATTCTCTTGATCAGCAAGCCACTCATGCAAAAGAATGTTCCGACGTCTCCTAAAGAATCGCAACATTTTGAAATGAGTAGCTGTGAATGAGCAGGTAATGGGCATCCTTTAAATAGGTATGTGATGATGTCAGGTGACATACTAAAATGCAAGGTGTTACATTAACATATTAAAGTACTTGGCTCCGAAGCTGTCTCCATTTGATATAAGAAGTATTTGTTCTGTGTATTCAGCAGGGAATCATGATATTTGACAATGATGTAACGTGAAGCTTTGTACAAGCATTGATTGAAAATTATTAGTGTAATGTGCAATGCATGTAACACTTCTGAACGCAACACTCAGTCATGTAATTAGACAAAAAGCCTGAGATTGACGTAACATTGCTGTAACATGTCTAATTAGCCATGTTATTGTCACATGTTCACAACAATGAATTCTCGTGTGCATATGCATACATTTATGTAATGAGGATAGTTGCTATTGAATCAGTTTGAAAGGTGTAACAATGATTAACTAGTGTAGATGTGTGTATAAGTTAGCTTGAAGTGCTTGTAATGCAACGTTTACAATGTAAACATGCAATGTGATTTACTGTCCAATAACGGACGTCATGAAAAAAGGGAGGACCCAAAGTACATGTAAACATGAGAAGAAAGATGTACATGAACGTTTAAAGATGCGTTACACATTACAAGCATTGTGTAATGTAAAGCAACATGAATATACGGTGGATGTGTTAGATGTGTGACATGTGTAACATCATATAAACAATTGTCGCTCAGTTCAGTAAAATGCGTCATATGATGTGAGGTTCTCCTTTAAGAGTTGAGTATAGGATTTTCCCTTGACACATCATCACATGATGAGTAATGTGACACGCAAATGATGAAAACATATAAAAGTACAATGTTAATCAAATAATACACGTCAGGTGTGACACAATGCAGTGAATGCCCCCCACACGGTAATGCTCAACACATTTGTATTGTGAGCAATGGAACGTAAACAGCACTATAATGTTATACGTCCCCGCTCCATTGACTCCATTGATGTGCAGATGATTTTTTTTTTCTAAGTGCCGTTCCGGCAACCTTAGCGATCGTTCTCCCCTCCAACTTGCCAACTTTAGTTGGCGGGAGAAATTGGCCATAAAGTCTAATTTTCTTAGTGCCGATCAGCCCTGATAAGCTGATTTTGCTACTTGAATACAGCCGAATTAAAAAAGTGGCGATAAGTGCCGAAAACAGGCTTATCGGCAGCAGACTGGCCATAACAAAATTATCGGCTACGAAACCTGCCGAAATCAAGCACTTATCGGCGCTTACTGAATCACAAACCCAATTTTGGCTGTAAAATGGCGAAAAAACCCTTATCAACGCTTACTGCATAGAGCCCATAGTCCTTAATCATAGAGCTGACTCACGCCGTTCATCTCCCCAGTCTTAAAGAGTAAGCCCCACCCACCTGCGTCATCGCGCTGTGTGAATTTGGCGCGAAAATCGCCGAGATGCACCCTCATTGGTTGGTGCTCATACTCAATGGAAAGCAAGATGCCGTGGGTGTGTTTCAAGCAGGGGAATGACGCGCATATGGAGTAGCCGCACGTATAGCCCCTCCTGCAACACAAGCCGCGACGTTGCTAGGGCAACCCTAAACAATAACAATGAGCTTCCCGTCTGGATCTTATGTGGGAATATGTACATAGCTATATGAACTATGGAATCTGCGGTAGGTTCAGGATATAAAAAGACTTGGGGGAAGGAAACAGACATGAATAAAATTAGCATGATGAAACATGCCCAACTACAATAAAAAACATACATAACAAACAAAAATAATTAAACATTATTAAACATTATAATGCGAATCTTAGAACTGCAACGGAAGGTCATAGAGTCAGATAAAGGGCAATGTGTTATCATTATTTGACCATATACTCATATTTAGTAACAATAACAATGCATTTGGCATAAGATATAAACCATTTGTCCTTTATGTATTCTATGTGGAAACATATATTTATTGCTCATATCTGTGAATATTCGTATATTGCACCATATGGGGAGACTGATATTAGCCCCATATAACTTGTTGAATAAATAACAAGAATTATATTTGTACATGGTGAATGGGCGGAAAAAGCACGCTATGCATAAAAACTGGAACCTGTATGACAAAAAGAGAACCTTGTTAGAGAATAAATGGCCCTCCTAGAGAACTAGTATCTATATTAAATGTTGATTTAGTCCATTAAGCATGTATTCCCTCTATTTCATGGAGACCATGTACATGCGCAGTTCACCCCCCTTTGGCCTTCAATGCGTTTCATTTGCCTCAGGCGCCCTCTCTGGTTATGTGGACCAAAGTGGACGCCCAAAGTGGGAGGTCGGATCAACGGAGAACCTACGGCTCATCCATGCGCAACCGCCAAGTTCAACGGAAGGAGCAGTCTTACCAGCAAGGGCGGAATCCAAATGCTGGTCCTCGCCAAGACCCTCATCTCCTTCCTGATGTCGGCTCGTCGCAAAATGAGAGGAACTTCCGAGGACATCGCCCACAAGACCCACCAGATGCCTGGTCTCCAGTATCCGGTCCAGCGGAGCGCTATCCACGGCTCCCTCCTGCGAGGGAACCCTCTCCATGTTCCGCCTGCGGAGAACAAGGCCACTGGCAGGTGGACTGTTCACTGATGGATTGTTCATTCAGCAGGACCGTCGCCTCGGCCTTCACTGGAGAAAATTACAAGCCCTGGCTACTTCCAGTCCAGGTTGGGGGAAAAATCGTCCAGGCCCTTGTAGATTCGGGCTCTGGGAAAACTCTGGTCTTCCAGGAACTGTTACCGCCTAACGTGTGTTCTTTTGACTCCCCGTGGAGTATAGAATGTATACACGGCGATGTAAAACGGTATCCGACGGCCAAAATCCGGCTACAGGTAAAAAGTCAGGAGGCCTACCTCAAAGTAGGAGTCGCTCCTTGGCTCCCTGCCCCCGTTATGCTCGGCCGGGACTGGCCTTTCTTTTCGGACCTAATGGCTCCAGTCCCTCACGAGGAGCTTTATTCTATGGCTCAGGAGAACCCTGGCAAACTGTTCCCCTTCTCGGCAGACCTTTTTCCCAGTAGACACCGGGTTCAAAAGACTCGGAAGCAAAGACGCTCTGACAAACAGGACTGGTTGCAGAAATCTGGGTCTCAAAGTGACCATTCTAGTAGTCAGAGGTCACAAGTGATGGCTGGGGATGCACAGAGGGAGGAGGATATGGGCCCTGGAGATTTACCAGACCTATACCTCTCTGATTTTTGCCAGAGGCAAAGGGAAGACCCAGTCCTTGCTAGACAGTATGATAAGGTGGTAAAAATTGATGAGCAGATTTTGAATGCACAGGGGATGATAGTATTCCCCCCATTTTGAATTATCAAATGATAGCCTGTATAGGGTGAATAGGCAGACACAAACAGGGGAGGTCACCAGACAGATATTGGTTATCAAGGCGTTTGTTAAATCTGTGTTCACTCTTGCCCATACTGTCCCTTGGGGTGGTCACCTGGGCAGGAATAAAACATTGGACCATATTTCGTCCCGATTCTATTGGCCAGGGATGCATAGTGATATTGCTAATTTATGTGCGGCATGTCCGGAGTGCCAGCTAACTAGTCCGAAGGGACAAAAACCATCCCCTTTGTTTCCTCTACCCTTGGTGTCAGTTCCCTTTGATAGGATTGGGGTAGACTTGGTAGGACCTCTAGAACCTTCTGCGAAAGGACACAGGTTTATTCTTGTAATAGTTGACTATGCAACAAGATATCCTGAGGCGTTCCCTTTGAGAACAGCAATGGCGAAGCAAGTAGCCAACAAGTTCTTGGAGCTGTTCTCACGGGTTGGACTTCCCCAGTTTGTCTTGACAGACCAAGGTACAAATTTTATGGCTAAATTGATGCAGGATGTCTTAAAATTACTAGAGGTCAAGTCTGTTCGGACATCGGTCTACCATCCACAGACTGACGGATTGGTGGAAAGATTTAACCGAATTCTAAAAGGGATGCTGAGGAAATTTGTAGATTCAGAGAAGAGAGCCTGGGATGAACTTCTCCCTTTTCTGCTGTTTGCAGTGCGGGAAGTTCCCCAGGCCTCCACGGGATTCTCTCCATTTGAACTGCTGTATGGCCGCCAACCCCGGGGTATCCTAGACCTCCTAAACAAGTCCTGGAAGGAACAGCAGTCCCCCTTTTTTTTTTTTAACTTCAAGATTTTTATTGGGTTTCACAACAGTTACATTATGCCACATCCCATAGTAAAACAATTCGAAACCACCCGAAGTTTACCCTTTTCACTCTCACCATCAAGGGTAAAATCACTCAAAATCAACAAGGGACTAACAACATACACTCACAAGACTAGACAAACATGACTCACCGGACCAAAGACTAGACAACAGAGGGAGAAAACAACAAGGAAGGAAAGAAAGGGGGGGAGGGGGAGGGAATGGACTGCCACCATGTTCTCCAGTGTCGGAAGATCTACTTTCGGCCTGTACTGCGCACTTCTTTGAAGAACCTGACGACTCCTCCTCTTGGTTCTAGTTTTAATAGTCGGGGGGATCCTACCTGTCACGTGCCTATGTTATAGTATGTTCCGCTCCGTCACCAGAAACGCACTTGTGTTTATTATTGCAGAATTGTGCTGGCATCTACCCCGGGGATGTCGGATTGGGTAAGCCAAGGCTCCCATACTTTTAAGAAATTTCGGCCAGAGTCGTTGACCCAGCTAGTCAACTGTTCCATCTGGCAAACTTGCCACAATCTGTTTCGGATTTTGGGGATGACTGGTAGATCTTGCTGTATCCACAATGCTGCGATCTCGCACCTAGTGGCTGTGGCCATATGTGCCACCAATTTGTGTGCCGCTTTCGACAGCCCCTGAGCCCGCCTGCCCAGTAGGAACAGCCACGGGTCCAGGGGGACCTCTAAGTCGAGGATACTTTGTGCCCATACTCTAATGCTCTCCCAAATCAGGAGTACCTTCGGGCAGGACCACAGCATGTGGACTAAGTCTGCTGTTTCCCCGCACTGTTTTGGGCAGAGCGGGGAATAACCACCGACGAATTTGGATAGACGTAGTGGGGTGTGATACCAGCGCATCATGACTTTATATGCGTTCTCTTTTAACATTGAGCAAATGGAGCTTTTGGCCGCCGCCTGTAAGATCCACCCCCAGTCTTTGTCCTCTAGAGTCTCCCCTAGGTCTGTCTCCCATTTAGTCATGTAGTTCAGTTTGTCGGCATCAGGTCCACTTGGACAGATCACTTCCCGGTATAATCTAGAGGTAAGTCCCCGTGTGTCCGTGGCTCTAGAACACAGCTGCTCAAAATTGGTCCTAGCTGGTCTAATTGGAAATTCATTATAGAATGCTCTTATCTGGAGGTAGCGGAATAATTCGGTGTTTGGGAGGCCCTTTTCTGATTTGACGTGTTCAAATGTTTTAATATATGTAGGCCCCTCCAGATTTATTAACCGCTTATATCCCGACTGTATCCAAATTTTGAAGTGCCGCTCTCCGGCCATCCCCGGGGCGAAATCTGGGTTATCGAATAGCGGGGTCATTAAGGAGTGTTTCGTCGTTAACTTATGTTTAAATTTGGAACTCCTCCACACCGCCAGAGAGTTCACCATGGTCCGTAGCAGCATCCCCACCGTGTTATCACAACGTTTTGGCAGCCAAATTAAATTATGCAACTCAATTGGAGCACAGCAGGTTTTCTCCAGCGCCACCCATCTCCGCAGGGACGGATCAAGGTGCCACTGGACAATCTGACCTAATCGTGCTGCTTTGTAATATGCCATCAAGCAAGGTACCGCTAGTCCCCCTCTAATCGTGGGTCTGGTTAGTATATTCTTAGCAATTCGTGGACTCTTCTTGTGCCAAATGAATTTCATGATCTTTGACTGTAAGGCGAGGATATCTGCCTGCACCAATGGTATCGGCAGGGCCTGGAACAGGTAAAGCACCCTTGGCAGAAGATTCATCTTAATGCTATGAATTCTTCCAAACCAAGAAATTCCAAACCCCGCCCACACCCGCAGGTCCTCTCTTAAAGCTTGGAATAACTTGGGATAATTTGCTTTGTATAATGAGTCATATGTCTTGGTAATTTGGATACCTAAGTATTTGATTGAGGAGGCCTGCCATTTAAAATTGAAATTTAGTTTGATTAGTTTCTCCATTGGACGTGGGAGACTAATATTTAGGGCTTCAGACTTCGTCTGGTTAATTTTGAACCCGGAGATGAGGCTGAACGCTCCCAGAATCTCAAAGACATTGGGCAGGGAAGTAAGCAGCCCTGACAGGGTCAGGATGACGTCATCAGCGTATAATGCCACCTTATGGGATTGGTCCCCTACGTCTATCCCTGTTATATCTGGGCTTAGGTGAATATGAGCCGCCAGGGGTTCTATACATAATGCAAACAGCAGAGGGGACAGGGGGCACCCCTGTTGCATCCCGCTACAGATGTTAAATTGCTCCGATGGGAAGCCCTGATGGCGCACCCTAGCTGTGGGGCCTTTATACAGGGCTAAGATGGCTTCTAGGAGGCGTCCCTCGAACCCAAACGCTCCTAGTACTGCCCTCAGATAGGACCAATCGATCCTATCGAAGGCCTTCTCAGCATCCAGACTCAACAGCATAGACGGGATGTTCTTTTTATTGGCCAGATCGATCAAATCTATGATCCGTCTTGTGTTGTCTGCCGCCTGCCTTCCTCCGATAAATCCCACCTGAACCGGGTGGATTAGCCCAGGCAGGACAGTGCCCACCCTGTTAGCTAACAGTTTAGAAAATATTTTCACATTGGAATTGATCAGGGATATGGGCCGGTAGCTCTTACAGTCCACCGGGTCCTTGCCTGGCTTGTTGATCAGGGAGATTGTGGCCTGGAGCATCTGGGATGGAAAGGAGCCCCCCGCTAAAATCTCGTTAAATAATTTTAAAAGCTGTGGCGCTAGTATTTTAAGGAATTTTTTGTAATATAAATTTGAAAAACCATCTGGTCCCGGAGCTTTGGCTGGTTTAAGGGCCTTTATAACCTCTGATAATTCTTCGAACGTAATGTCGCCCTGTAATGCCTCCTTTTCTGCCCTGCTCAATTTGGGAAGACGTGCCTCTTTTAGGAACTTCTGGGTTTTTTCTCCTATTTTCTGTGTGTGGCTGACCTTATCTCCGTCATAGAGAACTTCATAGAATTTTTTAAATTCCTCAACAATTCTTCTAGGGTCGGAGGTAAGGTCCCCCCCCCCCCTTAGTGCGGATTGAGGAAATACTATAATTAGGGAGTTTGTTACGCAATTTATTGGCAAGTAAGGTATCTGGCTTGTTGGCTTTGTCGTAAAACTTACGCTTGGACCAGGCCAACTCCCTCTCGGCTCTGGAGTTTAGCAACAAATTGAGTTTAGTTTTGGTGTCAGAGAGTTCCTTCAGGGTAGTGCTCTGTTTATTGAGACTATGAAGTGCGGAAAGGTGTGCTAGTCTCTCCCGCAAATCTTTTATCTGGGACTCCTTAGCTCTTTTGGTTTGTGCTGCTAAATTCATTAGAAGTCCCCTCATGGTCACCTTATGGGCCTCCCAGAGTGTAGAGTGGGAAGATACGCTCCCTGTATTGATTTCAAAATATTCCTTGATTTTATCTCCTATCGCCCGCTCCGATATTGGGTTTTTTAACAGCAGCTCGTTTAATTTCCAGTTCGCCCCTGGTCTGTCCAGCAGCCGCAAAGCACACCGCAGCTCAATTGGTGCGTGGTCCGACCATGAAATATCATGGATCCCAGAATGGGAGACCATGGAAACCGCTTTGTTAGAGACCAGGAAGTAATCTATCCTACTGTATCTGTTGTGGGGATGTGAGTAGAAAGTGTATGCTCTCTCCGTGGGGTGTTTTTCCCTCCAAATGTCAATTAATTGACAGTCACGGAGCCCTTGAAGTATGGTTAGTACGTCATGTTTCTGTGGTAAGTTAGTCCCCGTGCATCTGTCCAAGTCTGGGTCTAGGGTGCGGTTCATGTCCCCTGCTAGGAATATACAACCTATTGCCACCTTGTGTAGTTTATCAAAGAATGACATAAAGAATTGAGGTGTCTGTTCGCAGGGGGCATATATTGAGCTTAAGGTGACCTCCTGGTTGTTAATTGTGCCTGTGACTATGACATAGCGTCCGTCCGAGTCTGTATATGATTTAACAACTTGGAAGGGCACTCTGCGGTGAACTAATATAGCCACTCCCCTTTTCTTAATTGTCGCAGAGGACATAAAAACTGTCCGATAGTGCTTGTCCAGGTAGTTGGGGTGATTAGATTTGGAGAAGTGTGTTTCCTGGACAAACACTATATCTGCTTTTTTACGGGTATAGTCCCGGAAGGCAATTCTGTGCTTTATTGGGTTGTTAAATCCCTTGACATTATGTGAAATAAGGATCAGGTCGTTACTCATCTTGGGGTTGGAATGAACCTGCGATAGGGGGCGGCGGTGTTGTGTGCTTCGCCGATAACCTTGACCGATGTAAGGCAGTCTCCGAACTGTTGCGCTCATGACGATCCTTGGTTGGTGGGTCCTGTGGGCTGGGGGGAAACAACAGGAAAACATGGGGGATGACACATATATAACCACATACAATTAATGTCCTCCGAGCTGTGGCCCTGCCAACTTGGCTCAGAGTCCAATGCCTTTGGGGACTGGGCACCTGCTACGGTTCGCCCTCCGATGTTACCTCGCCTCTTTATCCCCCTCCCTCCCAAAGGACTTCGCTGGGACTACCCCCTCCCAGCCTCTGGCCCATGCGGACCGCAGAGCAGGCTGAGATCCCTCAGCTCCCACCCCGCTCCTATTCCACACACTTAACCATAACCTTTGTATCTTATGACTCCTAGGTTTGACGCTAACCCAGGCATCTATTGCTTCCGCTTATGTCCCTATTCTATAATCCCCTATTCAGTTTGGTGGCCCCTGCCCCTTACCCTCC
The DNA here is from genome assembly GCF_040206685.1 of Ascaphus truei. NCBI lineage: Eukaryota > Metazoa > Chordata > Amphibia > Anura > Ascaphidae > Ascaphus > Ascaphus truei. The sequence goes on from NC_134487.1 coordinate 226,942,254, forward strand.
TCCTAGGATATTCTCTTTGATGTACTATAGATCTATTCAGTAGTCTCTCTCGTCTCCTCTCACTGTCTGGTCCTCCTGAGACTCTCTCCCATTGCCTACGACCTTCTCCTCTCTAAACGTCACTGTAACCTACTTAGCCAGCTTCTACTTGCTACTGCTCTCTATTCACTTTCGTACCTTTCTCCTTCATATATAGTCACTTGCTTTTGCCTTATTCTCTCCCATCTCCCGCCCCCCTTGTCCTCCTCCTCCCTACCACTCTCCCTTCATCTTCTTCCTGTCCCCTTCCAACTACCGACACTTCCCTTACGCCTTCCACTTACCTACTTACTCTTGCTTTCCTATCTCTTCTGCATTCTTCCCCTTACCCAGACTAAACCCTCTGTCTTATGTGTTACCCCCACTTCCCCCTTCCTCTGCCCTGGTTTCCACCATTAAACCTGAAATCCCTCTGTAATTTTCTTAATTAGCACCCCACTACCCTCGTCCTAGGGCCTCTACACCCGATTTCCTTCATGGAGTGTGGTAATTGGGCCTTCTTTTCTCCGGTGCTGTTTGCTGCCGCCGCTCCGTCTGTTATTGCGGCGCATGAGTCCTTTTGAATTTCCCGCCGGCCAGGGCCGCTCGAATGGCGCTCGTCGCCTCCTCGTGACGTCCGGGAATCCACTCTGCCCCCTGCAAGATGGCCGCCCGCGCACTTCCGTTATCGGCGCCCGGACATCCGGCCGCCGCCATTTTGGGAGCGTCTTTGTCCTGGGCGGATGTGTGTGTGCTCTCTGCCTGGCTGATGGTGGTTTCCTGCTCCTGCGTTCCAGACTGGATTCTTCTCCTACCTCGTGTACGTCGCCATCTTTGGGCCTTCAGCTTCCATCACCCAGGTAAGTACAGAGTCTTTAACAGGTAGGCGAACGAGGATTTTTTCCCACCGGAGGGGATCTTGATGCGGATTCTGTTTTATGTAAGGAGGCACAAGTCTGTAACAGTGTAACAGGCAACTTTAACAGATAACTGGGAAACTTGCTCCCCGATCAACGTGGGATATGTAGAAAGACATTGCCTTGCTGGGATTCAGCTTTTGGTGCGTGGAGATCGGGGAGATTGTCCCGCAGTTGCCCAGCTGGGGCCCGGGGTCTCCTCCGCCTCCTCCGGTGCTGACGGGGCTCCTTTAAACCCCAACTTCTGGAGGAAAGCCTCTCCCTCTCCAAGCTCCTTCATGTAGAGGGCTCTGCCATTTTTACTAACGGACAGCCCGAATGGAAAAGTCCATCTGTACCGAACACTGTGGTCCCTCAGCACTTTAGTGATTGGTAGAAGGGCCCTGCGTCGCAGTAAAGTCAAGGGGGACAAGTCCTGGAAAATGAGTAATTTTACTCCTTCGAATTCTACCGACGGGGTAGCACAGGTCCTGTGGAGGATGGCCTCCCTGGTCTTATAGAAATGCAGACGTGCTATGATGTCGCGCGGTTGCTCTGACTGTATAGGCCTCGTTCTTAGGGCCCTATGGCAGCGGTCCATTTCTAATCTCTCTTTGGGGACGTCCGGCAGCAACTCGCCCAGCCATCGCAGGACAAATTCCTCACACTCCCCTGCATCTTCGGGAACCCCCCTTATCCTGATATTGTTGCGCCGCTCACGGTTTTCGGCGTCCTCTTGTTTCTCTTTCAAGTCATTAATTTGAATCTGCATCTCCGCCGTTTTTTTTGCGTTGCGTTTGGCGGCCGTGGAAGTGATATCTAACTGGGTCTCCACACGTCCCGTGCGCTCCCCCAGGCTCCCGATCTCTCTCCCCAGCAAGAGAGTTTTGCAAGAGAGTTTTAAGGTCTATATATAGGCGATTAAAATCGCAAAGCCGAACTGGTTGATATTCTGGGTTTTCGCCATCATCCCTCTCTCCTTCCCGTTCTGAATCAGAGCCCTGATTCGAACTCGGCGCCATTACTGCTTCAGCCACGCTGTTTCTTGTGCTGGTAAAGTATTGTGGGAGCCCCTTTGATTTCGGGGTTTTGGCCTGTCGCTTCGACATCCCGGTAGCTTGGCAGAGTATTAGGAGTTGAATTCCAGTTTTTTATTTCGGAATAAAGGTTTTTTTATTGCATTATATTACGAGCGGGGCATAGAGCAATGGGATCACGCATCCATTCTCCCTGCCGTCGCGCATGCGCCTCACAGCGGTCCCCTTTTAAGAATACCCTGCAATATGTACTAGACCTTAAGAAGCGCCTAGATGTGGTCGGCCATTTTGCTAGGGAGAATCTTAGATCAGCCCAGGACAGTAAGGAGAGACATTACAATCAGAATGCTCGCATGAGAGTGTTTCACCTGGGAGACCAGGTGATGTTATTGTTATCCAGTTGCGAGAGTAGTAGAAAAGCAAATGTGTGGTGCTGCAAAAAAAAGCCTTTGGAACAAAAATAACTTGATAGAAGAATCCTGAGGTGCAACCCCCCTATGGTTGAGTGACTGAATAAACCCAGACAGAATGGGTGACAGCTGCTGATAAGGCTCCAATAATGAACCGACTAGTGGACTAGGGTCCCCACAATCACTGCAGTAAGGGACCTCACATACATGTGAACCAGCATATAAATGTCGGAATGGAGAATAACCAGATAATATCCAGATACATGAATTGAAGTAGTTACTCACTCAGAGTCAGCTTGTCCTCCTTCTCATCACTGTAGATGTATCTTCATCAACTTGAGGGGGGTGTGCATCCGTTTTTTCATCAGTCCTGAAAGTATGCAGATAGGAAAAAGCAGACACTGGCAGCCACACAGGATCAGCAAATAAGGATTAATAAAGAGAGCTAGTTCCCATACAAAAAGATTTAATGGATACTACAAAAAGAGTACAACAACATTGTGGGGTACTAGGCCCCCCCACCAACGCGTTTCGAGCGCTAGCTCTTTATCAAGGTGACTTACAGTACTCACCCTGCCGTTTTTGTAGTCCCCAGAAGCGCGCCAAAATTCATTGCTAAACACTTCCTGAAACTCTCAGGAGTGACGTCGGCGTGATGACATCAGCGCGCGACCAAGGGAATACAAAAAAAAAAAACTTCAATTTTTGAAAACTTTATTCAACAAACATTTTTAACATTAAAAATCAACACGAGTACCAGGCATGTCTTCTGGTGGTAAAAAACACTAAAAAAGCAAGTGCTATAACAGAAATATAAGAAAAAATAGTTAGAAGAGACATACATGTATACATTTATGTTAAAAACTGTTTCAGAAGACATACCTATAAAACGGATGGATCCAGATTGTAAAGTGCATATATTCTAAGTCATAGATCGATTTGACTACACACTATATTATTGTATATTTCAGATTCCAAACCGTTTACTTATGAAAGAGTACAAAATTGTTGCATTGGGAAGCGTTTTCCATTGACTTAGTCAGTATTAAGATTGTACAAGTTATAAGATGTATGTTTTATATCTTACCCCAAATGATAAACTTATCAATAACAATACTACAAATATTAAATTGTCAATTAACCTTAAGGCATGGTTAGTACCTGTAGAACATAATATGCACAGATTGAAATATATTACAAATCTAACACATTTGTTTGACATATTAAATGTAGATGTGGACAATTGAATTGGGGAAACAATTTCCTTAGAACCTCAGTATGGTATGTATATATAATTCAATCACAAACTCAATATGTGGATGGAACACAATATGTCATCTTACAGTATAGTTTGATTTAATGTAAGAAGGGTGTTAGGTCCCAGTCAGAGTTCAGGCCGTAGGGAACTCTGGTATTTAGCGTAAAAATCCAATAAAGCTCTCGCTTATCCAGAAGCTCAACTCTATTGCCTCCCCTGACTGGCATGGGTACATGTTCTATTCCCATATACGTAAGGGCATCAATACTACCCTTAGGGCAGTTGGTAAAGTGTGATGATACCGGGTGATTGAAATCACCTTTTTTGATGAGTCCCATATGTTCCCTGATACGTACTTTCAGGGCGCGTGTGGTACGGCCCACGTATTGCTTACCACATCCGCAGTTCAATATATAAACTACGAATGTGGTATTGCAATTGATAAAGGACCCCACATGGAATTCACGGTTCGTGACAAATGATTTAAAGATTGAGTCAGAGGACATATATCTACATGATATACATTTGAGACATTTGAAGCTTCCTTTTGGTAATGTCTTAGAATCTTTTGCTTTACTTGTAAAGAGACTAGGGGAAACAGAGTTAGCGATAGTTTTAGCCCTTTTAAATACAAATTGTGGACCCTCAACAAAGATACGTTTTAACAGGGGATCTCCTGATAAGATACCCCAATGTTTTTTAACAATAGTTAAACAACAACTCAGTCAGTCAGTCAGTGAGTGCTGGAGCTATTATTACTGTTTTGTAATTATTTAGGAGGAATTGAGTCCTTCTTTTTGTTCCTTTAGTTTGCACCCTGCAATTTGCGCTTGTTTAGCAGTATATCATTCGAGTGCTATCTATCATTAGTTCTTTTGTGTGTTCATGTATGCCGTTGACGAGGATGACATGAGAACCCCGTCAAGACCACGCCAGCAGATAACACAGATAAGGCGACTAAGAAAGGAGGAAAGTATCCTCCTAGACCACCTACCCTCGCCCGCTGCCACAAGCACACCCGCTCCCAGAATCCCACCCACACACGCATTGAGACGTGCCCGACATAATCTTGCGCGACCTGTCCCAACAAGTCAGGAAGAAGTATAGGTTTGCAAGTGGTGGTATAGCCCAGAAACATGTACATCTTCAAACACCACGTGAGTTACGAGTTGTACTGCGGGTGGGCCCACAATGTCAATTACGAAGGGAGTCGCGTCAAAAAGGCTCTTCCTGAAAATTTAAGAAAAACTTTTGTGGAGGAATTGCGGCACTATTTTTCCAATACCAATCATTTAATGAGAATCATGAGCGACTCCATAAATGGCATTTTGCGGCATACAAGGCATCGTCCCTGGAAGGACAGACTGATGGGGATCGAATTCGCTGCGTGATTGTTCGTCTGTTCAAAAGTTATAAATGTTTTTACTGTACTTCAATAAATAAAATGTTGATTCTTTTAAATTGTCTTTATAAATAAATGTTTTTACAGTACTTACTCCATACACCTGCAAATGTTTTGACTTAGTCCAATAAATAAAATGTTGATTCTTTTAAATTGTTTAATTGTGTCGCCTTTAATAACAAAATACAGTGTTTTCTAGAACATACTGTACAGACTGTACAGTAAGTAATGGTTGGTTAATTACTGTAGTAAACAAGAAATGAGCGTTTCAACAAGGTTCCATGAGGCATACTGTACAGTACTCTACTGTATACTGTAGTCATGCGCATTGAATCAAAACAGTTTTAAAACAATACATACTCTACAGGTATAGAATACACATAATGTACACTGTAGAAGAAATACATACTTTTTTATTTTTGGGGTTTATTATACAGTATGTAAAAAAGTATTGTACACTGTATGAAAACAGCATACTGTTTAAGGTTTTGTATAAAGCTCAGTTATTCTATCCTAATCAATATAAATGGCACTGCCACTAAATTCAGCAATGTGCAAGCATCGTTACAAAAAGCGATACTATAAGTATCCATCGAAATCCCTCCATTTGCCGTTCTCTGTCTGATGGCAAAGTTTCTTTTCTGAGGAAAAATAAATGTATTACTGGTACCGTACTGTACAGTATGTTATATTTTTCCATTATTGCTGCTGATAAGATTGTTCTATTGTTCAAAATGTATACCATAATGTACCATATACCATAATGTTTTAACTCCAAAAAAAAATAAAAAGTTGGTTATTTAAATAGTTTCATTGTTTCATTGTGCAACTTTTTATAAAAATGTCAGTGTTTTCTAAAACATACAGTAAGTACTGTATAACATTTCACATACTGTAATGGTTGGTTAAAATTAGTCAGTCCCCGAAAGACGTTCCCACAGTCCCCTCGGTCAGTCCCCACAATAATTTTCTCGGGGGTGGTGGGGGTTTGTCTCTTGTTCCCATACACGCATGCGCCTAAATGTGATGACACGCATATGCGTTTCAACAAGGTTCCAATGAGACATACAGTAGACGCATGCGCCTAGCTGTCCACCAATTGTTCAGTATCTACTTTAGAAGCTGCTCAGCCAATGATATTGCTGGACTACATTTTCGTGAATTGAGACTAAAATAATAGAACAAAATAACCATAAGCAAAGCGATTGATTACAGGAGAATCACTTGACTGTGCATTGATATTTCAAAAAAAGAATAAAATATGGCAGCCGTATTCACCATAGACTTTGCCAATCGGTTGGCGCTGAGCCACTGCCACAAGTCCCGTATTCTTGATTATACACGTAGTTGACAGGTGACAGCCTCCATGATCAACGACACTGGAAAAATCTGGTGCAACACACCAATACCCTCCTCTAACTCCAGGTGCAGGATCAATACGAAAAAAACACGGATCGATACATAACTTTTTCCTTATTGCACGCTTCTACACACGAGCATCTGGTGAAAATTTGTAAAAGTCATACTTTTCGATAAAATATTGATAAATTTGACCAACTATGGCCATCTTATCATTTGCTGCATTAATTGTGGACCATATTAAATAAGCGTACGTTATGTCGGGCTTTTTGCACACGTACTGCGGTGGTGTACTCATCTCGGTACTCTCTGAACAATAGAACACCAGACACTGTGCATTGAGTTTTTAATATGAAACGCCTACATTGATACAGTATTGTAACTTCAGTACCAAGGTCATTTTGCAGTGGACCACTGTAGTATTTTTTAAACACCTGCAAGTCGACACATTACTGAAGCACATGTACAGTACTGTAGTGTACACATTAGAATTAATTACAATTCATGAATATCTGCCACCTGGCAGATAAGGGAAGAATTGCACCCAATTAAATCAGAACCATTATCATTAAACAGATCAACCGCGGATGACGGCCGGCAAAATAACCGAGAACGGTTAAAATAAAAGCTGCCACGGCTGTACCCATATGAATTGTATATACCCTATTATTAGGTTTTAAATGTCTTTTGTATATACTGTATGTTACTCTGATGTTTAACATTAAGAGTGTACATATTTTATTTCTATGATTTATATTATTGTATGGGATTTTGAATTGTCACAATGAAAGCGTTAATGTTGTGGGTATATAAGGAAATACCGATGAGCTACTCGTTACACCTGAAGAAGGGTGGGCGTATCCTCACATAACTTTATGTTTGATACTTAAAGTCATTGCATGGACACTTAATAAAATACAGACCAATCAAAATTGTGGTAACATTGCCCTGTTGCAGCCATTTTCTTTACTTATGATTCTCTATGGTGTGCAACTGGCAGGTTGACATACACGGTTTTTCACAGGAAACCAGGTGAATTACCACGTGAGCATCTGACATCCTGCAAGTGTGCTAGGTGAATTTTCTGTATTTCTCAATAAAAAAAAAACTGGTTCCAAGGAGTTTTAGGATCCTTAAAAAAAACCTTCATTTGATACTAATCAAGAATTGTACATCTAATTGGAACAATGACTTGGAAACGTTTATTTTCTATTATTAAACTGCTGATTAAACTGCTTATTAAACATAAAGAAGGTAAATTAAAAACTTTGGAGACAGATATTGAATTCATTAAGAATACCCTCAAACCCTTTGTTACCAGTGAATTTTTACATTTTGATGAACTGGTTAATAAAAGGGTGGAGAACTTTGAAAAAGAACTTATAGCTATGAAAAAGAGCAAATTTAGTAGAGATACTAAAGATTTTGCCAATTACAAGGTTAGAGATTGGAAGAAAGGTACTATTAGACCATTTTCCATGATGACTCCCCATTTTATAGGAGATTTCCCCATACATTTTAATTCAATGGTGAAAAACATTTGCATCAATCCCAAAACATGTAATTTGGGTCAAATTGTGGTTGGAAATCCTACCCTAATCAAGGAGATAATAGAAAAAATTCAGGTGAACAAATATCCTCTAGGATCCATACGTCTTGCAATAGTTATTTGTCTCTGCAGGTAGATTGCACTCTGGATGAACAATTGGAAATCACACCATATTTTGGTGAGCTACGGGAGCTACATCTAAGATCAATTTTCATGGTTCAACCAACAAAGACTACAGGTTCCATTTGCCTCTTCCTTTTCCTCTTCTTTCTTAGAGAAACCATCATGAAAATATCCTCAAAAGAAGGAAAATAATTACCCACTTTGGGATCGGAATCCAGAAAATTATTCTTGATAAAACAACACTCCAACACAGGAAACAAGAAGCATAGAGAAAACAGAGCAGGTAGAAATGTTCAAATGAAATTAGACGACAGGGAAAAACCTGTAGATAATTCTATATTTAATCTATCTTCTTACATCTTGACCCCTTACCAGATCTCACTCTTAGGGAAGGGATTATCCTTATCCCCTAATATTAGAACAGATACTGTACGTTTTACCTTTTTGTTGATTTAAATTGTTTCATCCACAAGATTACCTTGAAGAGATTCTTTTCAATCAGGGAATCCAGGGAAGGTTCCACTCCAGATTAAAATTCTCAAGAGATCAAATGTATAGAGGACCTTGACCTCCCTTTTGTCAGAGTCCAGTTCTCCCATTGAGTCACTTACAGTATGCCTGATATTTAATTACTGCTGCGGCCGAGTTTATTCGAGCATTTGCCCGTTCTCGGCCGCAGCAGTAACCTGGCGCGCGCCGGAGGGTGCCGGGTGCGCGCCTTAGCTGCGGAGGAGCGCCCTCCGATCGGGGCTTTCTCCCTCCCGCTGCCGGGTCCGCCGGGTCCCCCGGAACCCCCTGCCGCCGTCCCCCACATCGCGGGACACCAGGGCTCCCTCGGGGAGCCCTGGACGCGCGTGCAGGGGGCGCAGGCACCCGATGACGCGTGACCGCGCATCGGTGATGCACGGCACGCTGAGGGAGTGCGGCTAGCACGCCGGGGCATCCCCCGGCTTGCGGTGCTAGCCGTGCTCGGATAAAACGTGTCGCCTGTGTAAATAAAGTGTTTCTTTTGAATACTGTTGTTTCATCACACTCCGTGGGGAGTAGCATTCCCCGGACTGGTGCTGAATTCACCAGGATTCTTCATTCACCATTTAGGTCTAAATCTTTGTCTTTTCCTTATCAATCCAAATGAAACTTTGTCAATACATTTTATACAGTACATTGGTTTTACAGGATTTTGAGAAACTGTACTACAGATGCAACTGTCAGTTTTGACCCAGATTCTGAGGAATTCCTTGAACATGTTGGAGAAAATCCTCAGAATAGTCCATAAACACCGTAATGGTCCATTGGATTAACACATGGGGGGGTCCCTGCGTTTGACTGGGACTGACACTGTGTGAATCCTACCAGGCTGCAAGTCCCATACAAATGCAGGGACCCCCACTGTGTTAATCTGATGGGACATTACAGCATCTATGAACTATGCTACAGAGTGTTTGCGAGATGCTTGTGAATTTTTCTCACATGCTGGCTCAAAACCAGCAGTTGCATCTGTCTGTCTTCTCAATTTTGGTGCAACCTGTCCAGAGAAGAACACTTGATGAATTTAGGCATATGGACAATATTATTACCAGGCAGTCAGACAAAGGTGGTAGCATTGAACTGCAGGCTAAAACAGATTACACTAATGAGGCGTTTAAACTTTGGTATGATGCCAAATATTACAGGATTTTGGATTGTGATCCCATGGAGGATTATCAGGCATTTTTTCATAGACACCTTATGGAGGCTCAGGGACTTGCAGTTATAACTAAATCGGAATTCAAATTCGTATACATTGAACATCCCAGGATCCCACAAAAGGATCCCACAAAAAGTATCATGTTATAGGCAGCAATCCACTAAATGAAGAGTAGTACTCTACATCAGGTGCAGGGGAACAAAAGGAGGGACCCTAGACCTTCCCAAAACTAGTAAAGGAAATTAGTTGGTGTTCCCAGCTGTTATGCCGGTGCTGTCCGCAGACCAGATCAGACCAGACCGTCCCCTGTGCTGAAGGGGGAGGTAGGAATACACGCACCTGCAGCAAAGGGAGCGTGTCCGGAGTGTGATATTAAGCGTTGCCAGGCCAGATGTAAATAACGTAGACAATACTTGCCGGTACCGGGTATAGGAGTAGAATAGTGATTGCCTTGCCGAGGTCAGGGAGCGGAGAGATGAGGAAGGTTGAAGTCCAAGCCGTGATCGTGGAATGCCAGAGTATACGTAGTCCAAGGAGAGCCGAAGTAGAGAGCCAAAGGGGCTAGTCGTACGAGCCGTGTCAAAACCTGTAGTAACCGAGAGTACACCAAACACTTCCAAACAGAGACTATGTCAAGCGATGAGTGAGGGCTCAGAGATGCTAGATAAGGCTGGGCTGACCAGGAATGGAGGCAGGTCAGGAGGACTGCAGGGAGCCTCTCTGGATAAGTGTGGCTGATACAACCCAGGTGAGCACTGGTAGCACTCTGATTACACTCGTGCGGTGTACGGGGGCGGAGCCTCACAGCAAGAGTGGAAGTAGAAGAGTAAATGCTAGGCATGCGCTCTGTAAGCTGCGTGTGCACGCGACCAACATTGGAGGAGGACACACGTGTGTGCATGGGACGGAGGAGCTGACGGCCCGTGGAGGCAGGTAAGCGGAGGTTGCGCTCCGCACCCTGAGTCTCCCTAAGGGTAGTCTGTGTGTTGCGCGGACGGCGCTGAGAAATCAGATTCCTAACAGTACCCCAGTACCCCTGTAAGAGACGTGTTCAGTGGTATGCAATGGAGACTGTTTTAAGGCTGTCTGTTAGCTGGGTTGCTGTAGGGGAAGCTTCTCTGCTCTCTTGCATCCGCACCCTTGTGTGCTAAGGCAATGTCAGGCTCCAAGTTTAGAATCTTGTCCCCTTTGTCTTGTTGTCAGCTTGCCGCTCAAGACATCTGTCCTTCCTTGGTTCAGCCCAGTTGTGTACTAAGGAATCTCCCTTCCTGTCTCAGAGGCAGGCTTTTTCTAACACCTGTAATCAGCCAGGTGGTGTTAGTTAATTGACTACCAGCAGTTAACCACCACACTGCTGGATTAGAGGCACATTTGTGAACAGGGATAAGTCCCCTGTTACATACCTCCCCTGTTTGTGGGAAGCTCGGGCTTGCCACGGCCGAAGCCCATCCTTCCACTCTCATTCGAGATATCTTTGTGACTTGAATGACAGTGGATGGAGGAAGAGAACCCTCAGTCCCGCTGTGATTGGAGTACTTTCTCCAGTTTATTCGTGTCTCCTCCCGAAGGTGCTTGAGATCAGCACTCCTCAGTCGCTCGAGGAGGACTTTTTCCAAGAATAGTCTTTTTACTGCATGCTCATCTTATTGTAGGCAGACTGTATGGCAACAGTTGCAGAGCATTTAAGAATAGCCCTTTGAGTTTTCCACTCTTGAAGCTGTCTATCTGCACTTTTTCCACTCAATGGAGTTGCTAGTTCAGCTTTTTTGGGATTGAGTTGCAATTCCACATCCACTTCCAGAGAATGTCCCATCTTTTCAGCTTCATCAGCTAAGGATTATTCTGGTTTTGATTCTGCACGTGTACCTTTTTGGGTTGCCTGTTCGGTGGCTGAAGGTTTAGCTAGTGCTTGTTTAGGTGGTTCAGACTTTGCAACCTTGATTTTTAGGCGAGCGGTGCTCCCAGCTCTCACTGTACCCTTTTTCCTTTGGGTTTTTGTGGCTGTGGCATACTGATGCTTGGTCAGGGTCAATACTTGTCCTTGTAGTACTGTAATCTCATCCGCGAGAGATCCCTGTTTTTTGATGGCGTCTTGCAAGTCTCTTCTCAGGGAATTTATCTGCGGACTTTGCTTTCTCTGAGCTTGCTTCCACATTTTCATTGTATTGTGAAGCACTGTGAATTTCTTTGCTTGGGCCACAGTTACTTGTCTCAGTTTCTGGACCTTCTTGTGCTCCCTCTTATACCGAGTTACCTGGACTCTATGCTTGGCCTCTAGCAATGCTTTGGTGATGCTCAGGGTAGCCTTCAGTTTCTCATGCTGCTTTGCGGGGACATACTGGGTAATCAGACGTTCCTGCAGCTCTTTTATTTCTTTTTCAGCCTGCAGATTGTCTTCCTGCAGAGTTTGCTGCTTCTCCTCAGCATTCTGGAGGTGCGTACGCAGACCTTGCAGTTGGTTCTGCAGTCGGTGCTCTGCTTCAAACTTTTCCTCTTCCAAAAGTTTATTTATTTCTGTAAGCTCGTTCAGCTTTTCATTTTTTTCCTTGACGTGGTCTGTCAAATGAGAATTCTCTTCTTTCAATCTTAAATTTTCTCTTTTTGCAGTCTCTGTAATTTTCAGGGCCTTCATGTAGTCCTCCTTCCATTTACGCACATCTGCTTTGAGAATGACAGTCTCCTGGCGTGAGATTTCCTTCTCTAGGTTGAGGGTCTGAAGCTCCTTCTGAGAGACTTTGAGATCTGTATTAAGATTGACAATAGTTTCTTTAGAATTGTCCAGCTCCTCAGCGAGACTGTGTAGTTCCTTTTTGGAGACTTCCAGTTTTGTGTGGCCGCTGTTGATCTCATGCTGTGAGGCATCCAGTGCTGCGCGAAGATTGTGAACATCTTGCTGAAAGACTGTAATCTCCTTCAGTGCTTCCTCATACTTCCGCTTCAGTTTAGCCATCATTTTATCATATTGGCTAAGCTTTTCATCCATGGCGGTAATAGTAGCATTTGCAGTATCTAGCTCAGTCTTGAGATCGTCCAATTCTGTCCTGGCCAAAGAGTACATCGTGAGCACATTCTTCTGTAGCTCCACGTTATTTTTCAGTAGCTCTGCATAACCACCTTTCTTCAGTTTCAATTGTACCCGGAGCAGATCACAGTCACACCTGGCAATTTTAAGGGCATCTTCAGGGCTGGTCAAGGGATCGTCACTCACTGGTTCTGGCTTCGCTTTCCTGGGATGGTTGATTGAGGGATCCTCACTGTTGGCACCGGACAGACACTTCTTTGGGTCACCCGACTTCTGCCTTGGGCCCTCTGAATATTTGGTCATTCGCATGACGAATCCTCCATTTTCTCTAGGCTGCAGGGCATCTCGGTCTCCCTTTTTCTCTGCGGGATCTGCGGACGTGTCTGTTCTGTCCACGGTATGTGAAGAACCGCTTTTCTTTTTTCTCCTTAACCACCACACTGCTGGATTAGAGGCACATTTGTGAACAGGGGTAAGTCCCCTGTTACAACCCCCCTCTTCAGGAATGGCCTCTGGACAGTCCTCAAAAGGTTTCTCCTTCTGAAGGCTCTAAGAAGAGCCGGAGCGTTAATGTCCTTTAAAGGAACCCAAGACCTCTCCTCGGGTCCAAAACCTTTCCATTGTACCAGGAACTGGAGTTGACCCCTGGACACATGGGAATCCAATAGAGATGGAACCTCATACTCTTCGTTATTTTGGATGGTAACTGGATCCGGCTTGCGAGTCTGGTCTGGGAAGAAATGACTGGTGACGAAAGGTTTAAAGAGAGAAACATGAAAAACATTGGGGATCTTCATACACTGGCGACACACTTTATTCGAGCTCGGCTAGTCCCACGAATTCGGGTATACCCGGGTGTATTGAGGTTTGTGACTGTTTTCTGCCCGAGTGCATTGAGTTATTTTCCGGCAGGGATTGAAGCATTTTATTCCCGCTGGCTGCAATACTGCACAGTACATATATATATACTGCATTACAATTCATGAATTTATGCCATCTGGTAGACACGCGAAGCATTGCAGCCTATTAAATCCTAATCATTATCATTTAACAGATCAGCCGCCCATCAGCCAGGCATGAACCCAGGCTGGGAAGGCAAACGCAACGGGGCTTGTCAGAGGTGAGGAGCGGCGCATTCCAGGTATCTGCCAGGTACATACTGGGTATTTGCTCGAATAAAGTGTGTCGGTGCAGTACTGTGTGGTAGCTGGAGGTGAAATGCCACAGGGTTGATCTGTTCTAAAATAGGAAAAGGACCCAGGAATTTAGGTGTCAATTTTGGGGATGGTACCTTTAAGTGGATATTTTTAGAGGAGAGCCATACCAAATCCCCTGGCCTGTACCTGGGCGCAGGATGACGGCAGCGATCGGCCTGAAGTTTAGATCTGCGGGGGAGTCGAGAAGGGTAGTCTGAATTCTGGACCATGCTGCTTGGAGAGAAGAAATGCGTTCGTCTACTGTCTGTACCCCAGAAGGAATGTTGGCAATGGGCAAGCAGGGAGGGTGAAACCCATAATTTATATAAAAGGGCAACTCACGGGTAAAGGGTAAAGAGACACAAATATCTTCCACCACAGAAAGTGCAATAATATTAAGTTTCTTCATTTGAATTTAAAAAAAACCACCTATAACTCTTGTACTTTGAAAAACTATTTTAATCATACTTACTAGTACACTTAAATAACACTTAATTAATTAGAAAGAATGGAAGCAGCGCTATCCACTAAATTTAAAAACTAGTGTAGGTTTAAGGATTTAACGTTTTTGGTTAATTTGAAAGACCCTATTTTCCCGTGCTACAAAGAAATTCAGGAGGACACAGGTTCTATGTGCTGGAAAGCTACATTCAAAAGGCGCAAAAATATTGGGCGTTTCTGAGTGCACATTTGTTTTTATACCAGTCCTTCTTGAATTAAATGTTATTATGCCATGTCATTTCTTTTGTTTATAAGGGTTTCCGTTGGGATTTTTACAAATATTCCCAAATTCCACTTTGGTAATAAATCCATACAACTCTATTTTCATTGGCTACCATTTGCATAACATACGAGGAAGTCACCAAATCAGGTGTGGGTTATCCATATTAGGCCTACTTTATGCCTTGATTAATCCGAGTTTGCTTTGACATTACTGATTTTCATTTGAACAAGAATTACATCGAGAGAGACAAAATATAGGCTGTTATATGATTATACTGGTCGGAGTAATTAGTTAATTACAGCAATCTGATTATTAATATACTGTTTTCTCTTGTTTTTTCCTTGTATTTCTCCTATGTTTGGAAATCTCGCTTAAGTTTGTGCGCCGGAGGACATTTTCCTTTTTTCTTACTTAATTAATTAACACACATCTATTTTGTTCACTGGGATAACTGTCATTATCTTGTGTTTTTTTTATATAGTCTGCCAGTTTAATTGAGATTGGAAATCCTTCTCAAAGTTTAGAGAATGTTTGCCGTTGGGCGTATTTGCAACAGAAATCTGATCGTGGACATGAGGAACATCATGATCATGCAATATTTCTCACCAGACAAGAGTTCGGTCCATCAGGCATGCAAGGTATGGTCTACACTTTCATAATTAAACATATTTACCCCTTAGCGGTCACATGGTCACGGCTGCCCTAAACCCTGGAAACAGAAGAGGAGTCACCCTCTTCCGTTTCCATGAAAGACAGATCATGTCCTGCTCTCCATTGGGATTCAGGACACAATCTCCACTAGAAAACTAGCACTCTACGAGCATGATGTAGCAACTATGTCATGTGTGCCCTCGAATACCAGACCCCATGATGATGTTGTGGCACCCAAAGGCTTGAACAATAATTGTGTGCAGTTGACAATATACAGTACCAGTATTTAAGTGAAATATATATATATATATATATATATATATATAGTGCTGTGGCCAGCTTCATTCTAAGATTTACCCGTGTCTTCCTGCGGCTTTTTTCGGCTAGCGTCGAACTTGGCCGCGCGCCAGCCACATCTTCCCCGCATCTTCCCATCCCCTCGCGACCCCCTGGCTGCTCCGCCTCTGCTTCTCCGGGTTCCGGGGGCGAACACACGCATCCCCCCATTACCCCGCCACCCCTTCAACCTTCGGGGATGCCAGCGGAACCCTGGCACGCGCACCCTGGCACGCGTGACCGGCGTACCAGTGACGCGCGGCACACGTTGGAAAAAAAAAATCAGCCGCGTCTGCCCCCACATTGCAGTGGCGGCCACAGGAGAATAAGGGGGAGGGAGGGCAGGGGGGCAAAGGGCAGGGGGAGGGAGGGCGGGCAGGGGGAGGGAGGGCAGGGGGGGCAAAGGGCAGGGGGAGGGATGGCAGGGGGGGAAAGGGCAGGGGGAGGGAGGGCAGGGGGGGAAAAGGGCAGGGGGGCTGGGAGGGTAAGGGGGGCAGGGAGGGTAGGGGGGGAAAGGGCAGGGTGAGTCTTGGACGCGTTAAATAACCCATTCCCCTGCGTTTACTCACCTTGCACACGGCCCCGCTCCTGTTCCTACGGGTACCGGCCGCCATCCTCCTCCACCTCGGGCTCCTCAGCGGAGAGGCTGAGACGCTCCGGTGAGGAGGTGCTGTGCCTTTTGCGGGGAGAGGCGGAGACAGCCGGAGGAGCGCCCTGTGTGAGGGGAGATACGCACAGTGCATGCTCTGTGTGTGTGGGTGGGGGGGGGTGAGCGAGAGCACCGGGTGAGGGAGTGGCCTATGTGTGGTGAGAGCCGTGGGGAGGTGAGAGTCCCCCGCTGTGTCCTGGGCGGTCGCTCCGCTCCCCCGCTGACTGTAGCGTCGCCCGGGGGTGGAGGGGGGGTGAAAGCGCGGGAAACAGGGAATCACGGTGAGTGGAGGAGGTGCGCGCGGGTCACGATGACTTGGATTTCAGCCTGATGTTCGGGGAGGAAGAGGCGGAGCCTCCAGGACCGGCGGGTAAGAGACCGGGAGATGTGCTGCTAACACTGTGAGCGTGTGTGCGTGTGTGCGTGTGTGCGTGTGTCCTTCGGCCCGTCACTCCGCCTCAGGCCAATGAGAGGTGTGCGGGGGCGGGCGGGCCAAAAGACCAATGAGATTTCCCCTAGGGACAGAGGCCATGCAGACATCCAGACAGGCATACAGTGCTTTCACAAATATAGCATAATATATATATAGTGTGTGTGTGTGTGTGTGTGTGTGTGTGTGTGTGTGTGTGTGTGTGTGTGTGTGTGTGTGTGTGTGTGTGTGTGTGTGTGTGTGTGTGTGTGTGTGTGTGTGTGTGTGTGTGTGTGTGTGTGTGTATTACTGAGTTAAATTATGGTGAGTAAAAAAAGTGACAAAAACCCTCCACAGCAAAGCAAATATGCAAATGTAAATACAACTGTACACTGGCGACACACTTTATTCGAGCTTGGCTAGTCCCACGAATTCTGGTATACCCGGGTGTATTGAGGTTTGTGACTGTTTTCTGCCCGAGTGCATTGGGTTATTTTCCAGGCAGGGATTGAAGCATTTTATTCCCGCTGGCTGCAATACTGCACAGTATATATATATATATATACTGCATTACAATTGATGAATTTATGCCATCTGGTAGACACGCGAAGCATTGCAGCCTATTAAATCCTAATCATTATCATTTAACAGATCAGCCGCCCGTCAGCCAGGCATGAACCCAGGCTGGGAAGGCAAACGCAACGGGGCTTGTCAGAGGTGAGGAGCGGCGCATTCCAGGTATCTGCCAGGTACATACTGGGTATTTGCTCGAATAAAGTGTGTCGGGGCAGTATGCTCATCTGCATGTCTTAGGCAGGTCTGCAACCCCGCCTTTCCCCATCATCACCCAGCACACCCACTGCAGCAAGGGATTCTGGGAAATGACATGCAAATGAGCACACAGTGCCACTTTTTGCTTCAAAAACCATTTTTAACATGGTTCCCTATAGGCTTAAGCTTGCTGCATGGTCACAGCTTTGAGCACAGCCAGGGTAAAGGTGCATACCCAGAAAACCACCCACAGACAGCTGTTTCGACCTTAATGGGTCTCATCAGTGTGGGGTTGATTAACTGGGTATGCAAAGAAGCTAAAGGATGGGCCAACCATAATACTGAGTTAAGTTATGGTGAGTAAAAAAAGTGACAAAAACCCTCCACAGCAAAGCAAATATGCAAATGTAAATACAACTGTATGCTCATCTGCATGTCTTAGGCAGGTCTGCAACCCCGCCTTTCCCCATTATCACCCAGCACACACCACTTCCACTGCAGCAAGGGATTCTGGGAAAAGACATGCAAATGAGCACACAGTGCCACTTTTTTCTTCAAAAACCATTTTTAACATGGTTCCCTATAGGCTTAAGCTTGCTGCATGGTAACAGCTTTGAGCACAGCCAGGGTATTACAGATGAGCATACGGTTGTATTTACATATATATATATATATATATACAGCAGCGGCAGCTTTTATTCTAACAAATCACCGGCTTTTACCTGGCATGTTCCTGGAATGAGATGCTGTTCACCCGGAGCATGCCGCACTCCCAGCCAGGGGTCATGCCCGGCTGACGCGCGGTTGATGTGTTAATTGATAATGGTTCAGGATTTACTAGGCTGCAATGCTTCGCGTGTCCGCCAGATGGCATAAATTCATATATATATATACTGTATAACAACAACCCCTATAGCCCCTAACATACAGTACTGTACACATACAGTACTGTATATGCACATCAATGATACTATAGGCCGGCGGGGGCGAGATGTGTTTGCAGCAGAGAGAGATCCGCTGCTCTCTCTGCTCAAACATTGGCACATTAAAAATTATTTAAAATACATTTTTATTCATAGTGTAGATGTGCAGGGGGTCTCCGGAGCTCAACCGCGTTGGTTTTTACAGAAATGCTGCTTCATTACCATAGCGTATAGCCGCTAAGGCAATGAAGGGTTAAGGCATAATAAACAATAAATACATTACATACATATTTTTAATGTGTGTTTTAAACCTCCCTGCCTTCACTGTAATCTATGTAAAAAACCCTCCCCCTATTGTGTGTTTTAAACTTCCCTACCTTCACTGTAATCTATGTAAAAAACCTTCCCCCTACCCTATTGTGTGTGAAGCTTCCCTGCTTTGACTAATCTGTGTAAGCCCCCTATTGTGTCGGTTAAATCTGCCTGGCCTGTGTTTTCTGTGAGTGCATTGTACTGTATGTAAATGTGGGGAGGGGGATCCCGTGTAAATAACCACACCCACACCCACTACCCACTACCCACCTGCACATGGCCCCTCCGCTGCTGCAAAAAAGAGACAAAAATTAAAACATACAAAGTAATGTCCCCTAACCCCTTAATCACCATAGCGGTTATTAACCGCTACAGTCATTAAGGGGTTAACCCACCCTCACCCACCACTCGGGATGCCTACATACCCTCCCACACTAACCCCCCCCCCCCCCCGTGAGGCCTAACCACCCAGTACCAACAAGGGAGGCCTACCCACAAACCGTTGGGGAAATGGCAACCCCCACCCCCAGTACCCACAATAAAACAGTACAGTGACCCACAATAAACAGCATTATATTTATTAAATACATTACCCACCCTCTGTGCCCCCCCATAAATACAAGATTTATCCTTTTACATACAGGTTTCATAACGCAGCCCCACGCGAGTCCCCGGTGGGCTGGCGGGGCACCTGGACAGACCTACAGTTTACCACCAGCCCTTTTTACACATGTTCTTGAGGCCTGCTGGTGGATCCCGCCAGCACCATGGCCCCCAGGTGGTCTCCTTGGGTCACCGTGGGCCACAATTGGGTCCCCACGGTAGGCCCGCGGATGTCTGGGAGCCCCGGGTCAGACCCACAGGTGTCTGCGGGGCCTCGGGTGGTTCCCTCGGGGGTCTGGGGAACTCACGGGTGCTCACTACGGGTCCACGGTGCCCCCACAGAAGTGGGACCACACATCATCATCCCCGCACCTACAGGTCGGCGGTGCCCCCACAGAAGTGGGACCACACATCGTCATCCCCGCATGTGTCACCCGTGGAACCACCAGCCTGATACCCTTGGGATACCCGAGGATACCGCAGGTGGTCTCCAGAGGTCCCACGCAGAACCACGGAACCAACCCTGAATGTAAAAAAAAAAAACCTGGCCTATACATTCAATACATACACCCTCCCCCCCAACACCTACAGTACAATAATGTGCAAAATAACTATTATCCAGATATGGATAATAGATGAATTGCCCTTTATTAAAAACATTAACTAGCATATTCAAATAAATAAAGTACTACTGACCTCATCAATACGAAGTGTCCGTAGCCAGCAACATCCTTGTCTTGCCCACAACATACATAGCAAATAAAAAAGCCAATACATTGCAAGTACATTCAGATATCAATTGACCCCTTAAACACCTTATCAGATAATAACCGCAAAGGTGATTAAGGGGTTAAGCCACACAGGCCCGATACCCACCCTTCACCCATGAATTTGTACAGTGGCTTCATCATGCAACTATATATATATATATATGTATGTATATATATATATATATATATATATATATATATATATATATATATATATATATATATATATATTGTATATATATATATATATATATATATATATATATATACTATATATATATATATATATATATATATATATATATATATATATATATATATACTATATATATATATATATATATATATATATATACATACAGTATATATATATATATATATATATATATATATATATAAATATATATATATATATATATATATATATATATATATATATATAGTATATATATATATATATATATATATATATATATATATATATATATATATATATATATATATATATATACAGTATATATACCCACGATGAACCAATATACAAATAAATGTAGAAGGGTTATCAAAAGCTTACTGTCCTACAACCAAACACTTCTCCATACAGACACTACATTAAAGTCAATTTCCTTTAATAATCCTAACTGATCTCACAATCTATATCATCACAAACCAATGAAAAGCCAATGAAACACCTCACATTCCAATATATATGATGCATAAAATATATGCACCATATACATTCTGCAAATGAATCAACCAAGTAAACAAAAATCAATTAGCAATCATTATTTACATCCCTAAACAATTCACACTCCATCCCGAACAATGAAACAATTAACTAATTCACGCCTGGAGCAGAACAATTTAGCATGTGAAAAAATATAAGTACCAACCAAAATACAACCTTTAAAACCAAGGCTAGCCCTGACCTCCCTCAAACACACAATACAATACCAAGGAATACATCTATCTAATTTTAAAATACTTTAAACTCACAATAAAGCATACAGTAGCAGCATACACAAAATAATTTAAAACACATCTAATCCAGCTTTTAAAACAACATAATTTCTTACCCTGTACTGTACTGTATGTATATATCTCTCTAGACATATATACATACATACATACAGTGGCAAGAAATGATATACCACAAAAAAAAAAATTCACATGTTAAAAAACCTTTTGAAAAAATTAACAAGTTAAATAAAATACATTTCTTTAGTTCACTTACCATTACTTGGCCCCACCGACTCCCATTGCGCAGCTTACTCACGAACCAATCCACGATCAGGAACCCATAAAATAAAAAACCATAAAATAATAAACATTAAACTAAAAATCAAAATCAATCCACGGGTCTTCTACTTGTAATCCATCTTCATCTGTATTCTTCTTTCTTCTATCTCCTTCCAGCGGGGCCGGGTGGGGTCATCTCCCCGTCTGCGGCCACGCCCTGGTCTTCTTTCTTGCCCGGAGGTCCTTCCTCCGCGGCGTCTGGCTTCAAAATGAGACGACATAGGCTTTTAAAGGCCTATGACGTCACATTTTTAATCATGTTCCCACGGTCCTGATTGGGCCGTGAAAACCATGTGTTTTGGCCGACAAAAAAAAAATGACGTCACTTAAAGGCAATGACAGCACAGCCAATCAGAATGGCTTTGCTTCAATTGCCTTTAAGATGACGTCATGAAAAGACACATGGCCGCCCTCACATGGTATGGTAGCCAATCAGAGCGTGGGAACTCCATCCCTACTCTGATTGGCTCTAGTACCATGTGACAGAGGCTTGGGGGGAAAAAGGATGTGACGTCATTGAAAGCTTGTCACATGGTACTAGAGCCAATCAGAGTAGGGATGGAGTTCCCACGCTCTGATTGGCTACCGTACCATGTGTGGACGGCCATGTGTCTTTTAATGACGTCATCTTAAAGGCAATTGAAGCAAAGCCATTCTGATTGGCTGTGCTTTCATTGCCTTTAAGTGACGTCATTATTTTTTTTTCTGTCGGCCAAATCACATGGTTTTCACGGCCCAATCAGGACCATGGGAACCATGACGAAAAATGTGACATCATAGGCCTTTAAAAGCCTATGTCGTCTCATTTTGAAGCCAGGCGCCACAGAGGATGGACCTCCGGGCAAGAAAGAAGACCAGGGCGTGGCCGCAGACGAGGAGAAGACCCCGCCCCGACCCGCTGGAAGGAGATAGAAGAAAGAAGAATACAGATGAAGATGGATTACAAATAGAAGACCCGTGGATTGATTTGGATTTTTAGTTTAATGTTTATTTTTTTATGGTTTATTATTTTATGGGTTCCTGATCGTGGATTGGTTCGTGAGTAAGCTGCGCAACGGGAATCGGTGGGGGCAAGTAATGGTAAGTGAACTAAAGAAATGTATTTTATTTAACTTGTTAATTTTTTCAAACGGTTTTTTAACATGTGTATTTTTTTTTTTTGTGGTATATCATTTCTTGCCACTGTATGTATGTATGTATATATGTCTAGAGAGATATATACATACAGGGTAAGAAATGATGTTGTTTTAAAAGCTTGATTTGTTGTGTTTTAAATTAATTTGTCTATGCTGCTATGCATTATTGTGAGTTTAAAGTATTTTAAAATTAGATAAATGTATTCCTTGGTATTTTATTGTGTGTTTGAGGGAGGTCAGCGATAGCCTTGGTTTTAAAGGTTGTATTTTGGTTGGTACTTATATTTTTTCACAGGCTAAATTGTTCTGCTCCAGGCGTGAATTAGTTAATTGTTTCATTGTTCAGGATGGAGTGTGAATTGTTTAGGGATGTAAATAATGATTGCTAATTGATTTTTGTTTACTTGGTTGATTCATTTGCAGAATGTATATGGTGCATAGATTTTATGCATTATTTATATTGGAATGTGAGGTGTTTCATTGGCTTTTCATTGGTTTGGGATGATTTAGATTGTGAGATCAGTTAGGATTATTAAAGGAAATTGATTTTAATGTAGTGTCTGTATGGAGAAGTGTTTGGTTGTAGGATAGTATGGTTTTGATAACTCTTCTACATTTATTTATATATTGGTTCATCATGTGTGTGTATATACTGTGTATATATATATATATATATCTGTATATATACTGTATACAGTATATATATATATATATATAGTTACATGATGAAGCCACTGTACAAATTCATGGGTGAAGGGTGAGTATCGGGCCTGTGTGGCTTAACCCCTTAATCACCTTTGCGGTTATTATCTGATAAGGTGTTTAAGGGGTTAATTGATATCTGAATGTACTTGCAATGTATTGGCTTTGTATTTTCTATGTATGTTGTGGGCAAGACAAGGATGTTGCTGGCAACGGACACTTCGTATTGATGAGGTCAGTAGTACTTTATTTATTTGAATATGCTAGTTAATGTTTTTAATAATGGGCAATGTTTTTAATAATGGGCAGTACTTTATTTATTTGAATATGCTAGTTAATGTTTTTAATAATGGGCATATCTGGATAATAGTTATTTTGCACATTATTGTACTGTAGGTGTTGGGGGGGAGGGTGTATGTATTGAATGTATAGGCCAGGTTTATTTTTTTTACATTCAGGGTTGGTTCCGTGGTTCTGCGTGGGACCTCTGGAGACCACCTGCGGGTATCCTCGGGTATCCCAAGGGTATCAGGCTGGTGGTTCCACGGGTGACACACCGGGGATGAAGCTGTGTGGTCCCACTTCTGTGGGGGCACCGCGGACCCGTAGTGAGAACTTGTGAGTTCCCCAGACCCCCGTGGAAACCACCCGAGGCCCCGCAGACACCTGTGGGTCTTACCCGGGGCTCCCAGACATCCACGGGCCTACCGTGGGGACACAATTGTGGCCTACGGTGACCCAAGGAGACCACCTGGGGGCCATGGTGCTGGCGGGATCCACCAGCAGGCCTCCAGAACCTGTGAAAAAAGGGCTGCTGGTAAACTGTAGGTCTGTCCAGGTGCCCCGCCAGCCCACCGGGGACTCGTGTGGGTCTGCGTTATGAACCCTGTTTGTAAAAGGATAAATCTTGTATTTATGGGGGGGCACAGGGGGTGGATAATGTATTTAATACATATAATGCTGTTTATTGTGGGTCACTGTACTGTTTTTATTGTGGGTACTGGGGGTGGGGGGGGGGTGTTTCCCCAACGGTATGTGGGTAGGCCTCCCTTATGGGTACTGGGTGGTTAGGCCTCACAGGGGGGGGTTAGTATGGGAGGGTATGTAGGCATCCCGAGTGGTGGGTGAGGGTGGGTTAACCCCTTAATGACTGTAGCGGTTAATAACCGCTATGGTGATTAAGGGGTTAGTAGACATTACTTTGTATGTTTTAATTTTTGTCTCTTTTTTGCAGCAGCGGAGGGGCCATGTGCAGGTGGGTAGTGGGTAGTGGGTGTGGGTGTGGTTATTTACATGGGATCCCCCTCCCCACATTTACATACAGTACACTGCACTCACAGAAAACAAAGGCCAGGCAGATTTAACTGACACAATAAGGGGAGGGGGGCTTACACAGATTAGTCAAAGCAGCGAAGCTTAGCAGACACAATAGGGGGAGGGTTTTTTACATAGATTGCAGTGAAGGCAGGGAAGCTTCACACAAAATAGGGGGAGGGTTTTTTTTACATAGATTACAGTGAAGGCAGGGAAGTTTAAAACACACAATAGGGGGAGGGTTTTTTACATAGATTACAGTGAAGGCAGGGAGGTTTAAAACACACATTAAAAATATGTATGTAATGTATTTATTGTTTATTCTGCCTTAACCCTTCATTGCCTTAGCGGCTATACGCTATGGTAATGAAGCAGCATTTCTGTATTTTTAATAAAATTGTGCAGGAGCAGGGGGTCCCCTGAGCATTAATTTCTGGCTCAGGGAACCACCTGCTCACTGTACAATATTATTAAAATACAGAAATGCTGCTTCATTACCATAGCACATAGCCGCTAAGGTAAAGAACGATTCTTTATTGATGTGTGTGTTTTATTTATACTGTACATGTGCAGAGGGTCTCCGGAGCAGAACCGCTGTGGTTTTAGGTCCAGGGACCCCCTGCTCCCCGAGGTACAGGCCCCTTGAGGGGGTGCCGGTATCCCTCTGCTTGGTTTACAGGCCGCGGTCACCTGATCGGGACCTTTAAACGCAGAAGTATACCGGCACCTCGTGACCCAAGAGCGGTACTGATTCTGCAAGTAAAGTCTGCCACACCGCATAGGACTACCAGTTGTGAATGGAGTATATGCAGAAAAATTTGAAAATTGATGCAAGACTGTGCTGAAGCAGGGGAATTTTCCATAAACAAGTGCTGAGGGTAAAATTGCATACTAAAAAAAAGGGAATTGCTGAGCTGTGTAAAAGGTATCCCAAATTGTGAAGAGTGAATGTCATAATACCCAAAGTAGAGACTGAACTCAAGCAGAAAATCCCATTATTTGGCTGAAGCAGAGAAATTGCACCTAGCAAGTAAATTTTGTAAAGCAAATAGAAGTTTTTACCTAGCAACTGCACATCCAGTATACCTAAAGAGAGAGAATGCATGCACGGTACTGCTGATATTGTAAAACTTACCCAAGAAAAAGAAAAAAGTCTACAGAGATGCCTGTGAGAGCCACGACCTCTACAAGCAAAATATGCCCACCTGTAAGACTACCACAATTGGTTCTAGCAAATACAGTGGCAACAGCTGCAATAGCGCCTCCTGAGGTCAGGAAGAAAATTACACCTGAGAGCCCCAAAATGGAGGACAAGGTGCAGTGTTCCTGTAATGAACCCTACCCCACGGAAGAGTGGCCCTTCCAGTCCAATAAGGAGGAAGACATCTCTTACGGGGAACCCGAACCGAGTCACATCCACAAAACACCCCAAGAATGGTGGGGGTGCCTGAACTCGGCACGAACAGAAGAGACCGCTCTCTATGATGACGAATATGGTCGACAAGAGACAGAGCGGGAGCAGCAGATCACCCAATATTTCTGTCAGCTAAAGCAACTGCAAGAAAAGCCTGGCGTATATAATGAAGCTGCTGAAGTATCAAATAAAGAAGGAGACCCCAGTATTCCTGATGGGACGGAGCCATCCAAAACAAATAGGCGTAAAAAGAAAAAGAAAAGCGGTTCTTCACTTACCGTGGAAGGAACAGACACGTCCGCAGATGCTGTGGAGGAAAAGGGGGACCGAGTTGCCCTGCAGCCTAGAGAAAATGGAGAATTCGTCCCGCAGTTAACCGAATATCCAGAGGGCCCAAGGCAGAAGTCGTGTACCCCAAAGAAGTGTCTGTCCGGTTTCAACAGTGAGGAACCCTCAACCAACCATCCCAGGGAAGTGGAGCCGGAACCAGTGAGTGACGATCCCTTGACCAGCCCTGAAGATGCCCTGAAAAATGCCAGGCATGACTGTGATATGCTCCGTGAACAATTGAAACAAAAGAAAGATGGTTACACAGAGCTACAGAAAAATAACGTGAGGCTACAGAAAGATGTGCTCACAATTTACTCCTTGGCCAGGACAGAATTTGACGATCTCAAGACTGAGCTAGATACTGCAAACGCTACTATTTCCGCCATGGATGAAAAGCAGAGCCAATCTGATAAAATGATGGCTAAGCTGAAGCAGAAATATGAGGAGGCGCTAAAGCAGATGACAGTCTTCCAGCAAGAGGTTCACACTCTTCGCGTAAAGCTGAATGCCTCACAACAAGAGGTCAACAATGTCCGGACAGAGGTGGACATATCCCAGAAAGAGGTTCAGACACTTCGCAGAGCATTGGATGCCTCACATCATGAGACCAACAGCTGCCGCACAGACCTGGACGTTTCCAGAAAGGAACTACACAAGCTCACTGAGGAGCTGGACATTTCTAATGAAACTATTGTCAATCTTAATACAAATCTCAAAGTCTCTCAGAAGGAGTTACAGACCCTCAACCTAGAGAAGGAAGTGTCACGCCAGGAGACTGTCATTCTCAAAGCAGATGTGCGTAAATGGAAGGAGGACTGCAAGGAGGCCTTGAATAGTACAGAGACCAAAAAAGGAGAAAATTTAAGATTAAAAAGAAAAAACTTAAAACTCAAAGAAGAAAATTTTCATTTGACAGACGACGTCAAGGAAAAGAATGAAAAGCTGCACGAGCTTAAAGAAATAAATAGACTTTTGGTAGGTGAGAAGTTTGAAGCAGAGAACCGACTGCAGAACCAACTGCAAGGTCTGCATACGCACCTCGAGAAGGCCGAGGAGAAGCAGTGAACTCTGCAGGAAGACAATCTGCAGGCTGTTAAAGAAATTCAAGTGCTGCAGGAACGTCTGGTTACCCAGTATGTCCCTGCAAAGCAGCATGAGCAACTGAAGGCTACCCTGAGAATCACCAAAGCATCGCTAGAGGCCAAGCTTAGAACCCAGGTGACCCGGCACAAAATGGAGCACAAGAAGGTCCAGAAACTAAAACAAGTAACTGTGGCCCGAGCAAAGAAATTCATAGTGCTTCACAATGCAATAAAAATGTGGAAGCAAGCTCAGAGAAAGCAAAGCGTGCAGATAAATTCCCTGAGAAGAGACTTGCAAGACGCACTCGAAAAACAGGGATCTCTCGCGGATGAGATTACAGTTCTACAAGGACAAGTATTGACCTTGACTAAGCGTCAGTATCCCACAGCCACAAAATCCCATGAAGACAAGGGTGCAGTGAGAACTGGGAATACCGCTCGTCTGAAAAATAAGGTTGCAAAATTTGAACCACCTAAACAAGCACTAGCAAAACCTTCAGCCACTCAACAGGCAACAAAAGAAGGTACACGTGCTGAATTAAAACCAGAAGAATCCTTAGCTGATGAAGCTGAAAAGATGGGACATTCTCTGGAAGTAGGTGTGGAATTGCAACTTAACCCCAAAGAGGCTGAACTAGCAACCCCATTGAGTTGGAAAAGGGCAGAGAGACAGCTTCAAGAGCAGAAAACTCAAAGGACTGTTTTTAAACGCTCTGCAACTACTGCCATACAGTCTGCCTACAATAAGACGAGCACCCGACGCGAGGGAAATCTCATGACCGCGCACATAGCAAAAAGACTATTCTTAGAAAAAGTCCTCCTCGAGCGACTGAGGAGTGCTGATCTCAAGCACCTTCAGGAGGAGACACGAATAAACTGGAGAAAGGGCTCCAATCCCAGCAGGACTGAGGGTTCTCTTCCTCCATCCACTCTCATTCAAGTCACAGAGATATCTAGAATGAGAATGGAAGGATGGGATTTGGCCGTGGCAAGCCCGAGCTTCCCACAAAGAGGGGAGGTATGTAACAGGGGAGTTATCCCTGTTCAATTAATGTGCATCTAATCCCGCAGTGTGGTGGTTAACTGCTGGTAGTCAATTAACAAACACCACCTGCCTGATTAGATTGCTTAGAAAAGCCTGTATTTTGAGACAGGAAGAGAGACTCCTTAGCTCACACCTGAGCTGAACTTGGAGACAGAGCAGAGATTCCTTAGTCCACAACGGGGCTGAACCAAGGAAGGAGAGATGTCTTGAGCGACAAGCTGACCACAAGACAAAGGGGACAAGATTCTAACCTGGAGCCTGACATTTCCTGTGCACACAAGGGTGCGGTTCCAAGAGAGCAGAGCAGCTTCCCCTACAGCAGCCCAGCTAACAGATAAGATGAGGATACCTTAGGTGGTCTCCAGTGGTCTCACGCAGAACCAAGGAACAAACCCTGCATGTAAAAAAAATAAACCGGGCCTATACATTAAATACATACATGCACCCTACCACCCCCCAACACATACAGTACAATAATGTGCAAAATAACTATTATCCAGATATGGATAATATATTATTTGCCCATTATGAAACACATAAAACATGCATAAATCAAAACATGAATTTTTAATCTTAAAATCACCACATAGCATGTTAAAATAAATCCAGCATCGATTGTAAATATAAACCAACAAATCAGCAGCTAAACAAATGTTTATGAAATGTCACACAATTTCATTGAGTGTGTACATGAGGCAATTAATCTGTGCATCATATACACACTATGCAAAATATATGTAACAATAAAATACATTATGAACAATGTCCCATAATCACCAATGCCATCATGAAAATCAAATAGAAACTAAGCAACATCAATATAATTAGCATCAATCAATTAATCCAATTCCTCAAACAATTACAATACAATACAAATCAATTATACAATTCCCTATTCAATTCCTAAAGCCAAACCATTGCCAAAACAATTCTAATTTAAAGTAACCACCATCATTCTAATCTAAGTACCATAAAGAAGCCATTACAATTAACCTGTAACTAAATACAAATTACATTATTCACAACAATGACAAAATAAAGCTAATAAATACATTAGCCATACATGAAAAGAACATAAACATTAGCAAAACAATCAATTCTTATCCCTGTATGTCTATCCATACAGATAGATAAACATAACATACAGGGGAAATAATAGAGCATAAAATACAATGCATTTACTGTACATACATAAATCACATAGAATACACCCATTCAGTGTCCGTGAATGTATTATATATATAGGTACATAGCTACATTCACGGGCATTAAATGGGACTGAAAAAATAAAAGACATGAATCAAAAATCATAAAAACCTGTAAAAGTAAAAATAATACACTTTTCTTTTGTTTACTCACCATTAGATGTCCACTCACCGAAATCCAAGCGACCCGGAAGCACAGGAACCAATCCACAGGTAAACCATAAAATAAAAAACCATTACAATCCATAACGGTGTCTTGTTCTTCTATTAGTAATCCTTCCCATCTGTCTTGGGATCTTCTTTTCTTCTTTGGGGTCTTCTCCGGCTTCTTCAGTCTTCTTCCGTCTTCTTACGCCACGCCCTTCTTTTCTTCTTAGGAGGGGAGATGTTTTCTCCTCGGCGACTAACTTCAAAATGAGGCGACATAGGCTTTTATAGGCCTATGACGTCACATTTTGGTCAAATGTTTCCCATGGTCCTGATTGGGCCGTGAAAAACATGTGATTTGGCCGAACAAAAAAAAAATGATGACGTCATTTAAAGGCAATGAAAGCACAGCCAATCAGAATGGCTGTGCTTCAATTGCCTTTAAGATGACGTCATGAAAAGAAACATGGCCGGCCTCACATGGTACGGTAGCCAATCAGAGCGTGGGAAATACATCTCAACTCTGGCTCTAGTACCACGTGACAGACTTTCAATGATGTCACATCCGTTCTCCCCCAAGCCTCTGTCACATGGTCTACTAGAGCCAATCAGAGTTGGGATGGAGGCCTATGTCGCCTCATTTTGAAGCTAGTCGCCGAGGAGGGAACATCTATCCTCCTAAGAAGAGAAGAAGGGCGTGGCGTAAGAAGATGGAAGAAGATGGAAGAAGGCCCGGAGAAGACCGCAAAGAAGAAAAGAAGACACCAAAACAGATGGGAAGGATTACAAATAGAAGAACAAGACACCGTTATGGATTGTAATGGTTTTTTATTTTATGGTTTACCTGTGGATTGGTTCCTTTGCTTCCGGGTCGCTTGGATTTCGGTGAGTGGACATCTAATGGTGAGTAAACAAAAGAAAAATTGATTATTTTTACTTTTACATGTTTTTATGATTTTTGATTCATGTCTTTTATTTTTTCAGTCCCATTTAATGCCAGTGAATGTAGCTATGTACCTATGTATATAATACATTCACGGACACTGAATGGGTGTATTCTATGTGATTTTTGTATGTGAATGCATTGTATTTTATGCTCTATTATTGCCCCTGTATGTTATGTTTATCTATCTGTATGGATAGACATACAGGGATAAGAATTGATTGTTTTGCTAATGTTTATGTTCTTTTCATGTATGGCTAATGTATTTATCAGCTTTATTTTGTCATTGTTGTGAATAATGTAATTTGTATTTAGTTACAGGTTAATTGTAATGGCTTCTTTATGGTACTTAGATTAGAATGATGGTGGTTACTTTAA
This sequence comes from Ascaphus truei, assembly GCF_040206685.1. Classification (NCBI taxonomy): domain Eukaryota; kingdom Metazoa; phylum Chordata; class Amphibia; order Anura; family Ascaphidae; genus Ascaphus; species Ascaphus truei. The sequence goes on from NC_134487.1 coordinate 226,973,354, forward strand.
ATTAGAATTGTTTTGGCAATGGTTTGGCTTTAGGAATTGAATAGGGAATTGTATAATTGATTTGTATTGTATTGTAATTGTTTGAGGAAATGGATTAATTGATTGATGCTAATTGTATTGATGTTGCTTAGTTTCTATTTGATTTTCATGATGGCATTGGTGGTTAGGGGACATTGTTCATAGTATATTTTATTGTTACATATATTTTGCATAGTGTGTACATGATGCACAGATTAATTGCCTCATGTACACACTCAATGCAATTGTGTGACATTTCATATACATTTGTTTAGCTGCTTATTTGTTGGTTTATATTTACAATCGATGCTGGATTTATTTAAACATGCTATGTGGTGATTTTAAGATTAAAAATTCATGTTTTGATTTATGCATGTTTTATGTGTTTCATAATGGGCAAATAATATATTATCCATATCTGGATAATAGTTATTTTGCACATTATTGTACTGTATGTGTTGGGGGGGAGGGGTGCATGTATGTATTTAATGTATAGGCCCATTTTTTTTTACATGCAGGGTTTGTTCCTTGGTTCTGCGGGAGACCTCTGGAGACCACTTGAGGTATCCTCGGGTATCACATGGGTACCAGGCTGCGTGGTCCATGGGACCTGCGTACCCGGTTTCTGCGGGGAAGAACCGGTGGCCCCACATCTGTGGGGGCACCGCGGACCCGTTGTGTGCGGGGAAGAACCGGTGACCCCACATCTGTGGGGGCACCGCGGACCCGTAGTGCCCACCCGTTGGTCGCCAGACCCCTGTGGGAACAACCCGAGGCCCCTCAGACACCTGTGGGTCTGACCCGGGGCTCCCAGACATCCACGCACCTACCATGAGGACCCAATTGTGGCCCACGGTGACCCACGGAGACCACCTGGGGGCCATGGTGCCTGGCGGGACCCACAAACAGGCCTCCAGAACCTGTATGCAACAAGTTGCTGGTAACCTGTAGGTCTGTCAGGTGACCCGTCAGGCCCACATGGGACTCGCGTGGGGCTGGGGTATGAACCCTGTATGTAAAATGATAAATCATGTATTTATGGTGGGGCACAGGGGGTGGATTATGTATTTAATAAATAGAATGATGTTTATTGTGGGGCTGTGTATTGTTTTTATTGTGGGTACTGGGGGTGGGGGGAGGGGGTATTGGTCCCAAGAGTATGTGGGTAGGCCTCCCTTGAGGGTAGTGGGTGAGGGTAGTTAGGCCTCACAGGGTGGGGGGTGATTGGGGTAGGGTATGTAAGCCTCCCGAGTGGTGGGTGAGGGTGGGTTAACCCCTTAATATCTGTAGCGGTTAATAACTGCTATGCTGATTAAGGGGTTAGGGGACATTACATTGGCTATTGTGATTGTTGTGCAAGTTTTGCCGCACAGGAGGGGCATGTGCAGGATGAGGATGAAGATGGCCTTCATCGTGGGTGCCTGTAAAAGATAAGTGTTATATATATTGCCTGTATTTATTGTAATTTATATGTATTTAAAATGGGCAAATGCATTATTATCCATAAGTGGATAATAGTAATTTTGCCCATTACAGTACTGTATGTGTTAGGGGGCGGGGGGGGATGTGTGTTGTTTATTGGGGGCAATTGTCCCCAATAAACATGATAATGTGCCTTAACCCCTTCATTGCCTTAGCGTCTATCCGCTAAGGTAATGAAGCTGCATTAATTTAAATTTTAATAATAGTGTGTGGGAGCAGGGGGTCCCCTGAGTTGAACCGCATTGGTTTCAGGTCCGAGGACCCCCTACTTCAGGAGATATAGGCCCCTTTATGGCATGCCAGTATCCCCTGCAGATTTTAAATGACCCGGTCATGTGACGCGGTAGCTTTAAGGTGCAGGGGATACCGGCACTCCATAAAGGGGCCTGTATCTCCTTAAGTAGGGGGTCCTCGGACCTGAAACCAATGCGGCTCAGCTCCGGAAACCCCCTGCTCATGTACACTATTATTAAAATGTATTTATTTAGTGTACGATCGCCTGTAACAGTCTTGCATGGAGATACAGAATCTCCATGCAAATTTTACAAGCAGCTTTTTTTTCTATCAGCTAGCGTACGTAAAGGTTAAGAACGCTAGCAGGGGGGAAAAAGCAAACCATACGCTGTGGCTGTTTTGAGCTATTTTGAGCAGGTACGTTAACCCTTTGCGGTCCTATGTCGGAATATATCCGGCAAATTATTTTAGTACTTGCGGTCCAATGTTGGATTTCCCCAGCATTACCCTTGCACTTCTCCCACCAGCTGCACTGATCTCCAACCCCCACCCTCCCAGCCCGGCACCGATCCCCATCAGCAGCCCCGCACCCCAGCAGCCGCACTGACCCGCCCCCCCAGCCCCGTACCAAATCCAGCCCGCACCGATCCCCGAGCCCAGCACCAATCCCCCCAGCCCAGCACCGATTCCTGCAGGTAGCCCCACGATGCCTCAGCAGCTGAAGGAGGGGGGAGGGGCCTGTGAGTGTGGTGTGTGTGTGCAGTGTTTGTGGATCGCGCTATAACGGGGTTGAGCTGTATGTGGGTTTTTTCCCGGAAATTAAATTAGACCTGCTGGCGCACTTAGTGAAAATTAATTGGACCACAAAGGGTTAAAAAATGGCCGCAAGGCCTTAGTGAATCGCGTCCCCGGCTTCACTTTTTAACGAACCTGCTTTTTGGCAAAATCAGAACGCAAAGCCATTGAGCTTAGTGCATAGCCCCCATAGTACTTTTGCCACTGTGATGGCTTTCTGGTCTTTTGTGGGGAAGACCTGAGCATACCGGGTGTAATATTCCGTGATGACCAGCACGTTGCATATTCCTCGGCTATCGGGCTCAATGCACAGAAAGTCCATACACACAAGGTCCATTGGGCCAGAACTCTTCAGATGGCCCATGGGCGCTGCTCTGGTAGGCAGTGTCTTGCGTTGTATACACCGAGAACAACGGCGACAGTGGTGTTCTATGGCTTCCCGCATCTTGGGCCAGAAAAAGCGGTCTCGGACCAACCCAAATGTCTTCTCCACACCGAGATGTCCATGTTCATCATGTAGGGACATTAACACCATGTACTGCAAGTTCCTAGGTATGACTAGTTGTCGTCTATCCAGGTGGTTGTGGTATTGCACCACCCGATAGAGTAAGCAGTTATCGATTTCAAATTTGTCTGACTCCCGCATGAGCAAAGCCACCAAGTCCCTGTGAGCACTCTTCAGGAGTGCTGGGTTCTTCTTTTCAACGGCTTGCCTAATAAAACTAATTACGGGATCTCGTATTTGGTAGTCCACCAGATCTTTCCACCGTATTACTTTATCATGAGTTATGTTCATCCCATTTGGATCGCAGTAGGCGGCTAGGATAGCCTGCGACTGGCATCCTAAGGAATCTGTAACCCGTAGTTCGGAGAAGGCCACTTGATCGTTGATGATGGTGGCGGTGCTACACATAGCTCGCATCCCTGGTCCTGGGATTTCTTCCCAGTCATCATCATCTGGAGTAGCACTTAGTCCTGGTCGTCGGGATAGAGCGTCAGCTTCAACATTCAAAGGCCTCGGCTTGTACTTCAGAGAGAATTGGTAATTGTTTAGGGCTGCCAGCCATCATGACCTGATGCATCCAACTTGGCGGAGGTCTGAATGTACATGGAGGGATTGTTGTCCGTCCTTACCTCAAACGTCACACCGTAAAGGTAATCGTGGAGTTTTTACGTGATCGCCCATTTGAGAGCCAGAAACTCTAACTTGTGCACAGGGTATTTTTGTTCACTGTGTGTCAGACTGTGGCTGATGTAGGCCATGGGCCGAAGACCCTCGGGGTGCTTCTAATTTAAGACTGCGCCCAGTCCATTGAGACTGGCATCCACGTGCAGAACGTAGGGTTGTTCTGGATCAGCGTATACAAGCACCGGGGCTTCCGTCAGACTTTTCTTCAAATTCAGGAAGGCCTGTTCACACTCGGGCATCCACTTATCGCTGAACGGCTGACGGGCCGAAGTTGCCTTTCGTTCCGTATCTTCGGGATATATCTTCAAAAGATTGTTGAGGGGTTTAGCTCGACTGGAGCACCCTTCCACGAAACGACGGTAATACCCACAGAAACATAAGAATGATCGCAGCTCTGTGACATTCTCGAGACGGGGCCAGTTCACTACCGCTTCTACTTTGGGCGGATCGGTGGCAATTCCTTGGGCAGGCACGATGTGCCCAACGTAAGTCACCGAGGTGTGACAGAACTGACACTTGTCGAGCGACAACTTCAACCCTTCTTTTCCAAGACGGTCTATCACCTTAAACAGCCTCTCTCTGTGCTCCTCCAGGGTCTTCCCGAAGACAATGATGTCATCCAGGTAGACTAGACACTCCCAAGGGTTCATGTCTCCGATAGTTTTCTCCATCAGTCGCTGGTAGGTAGCAGGGGCCCCACATATACCTTGGGGCATACGCGTAAATTGGTAGAAACCCAGGGGGCAGATGAAGGCTGTCTTTTCCTGGTCCTCTGTACTCATAAGTACCTGGTAGTACCCAGATCTTAAGTCAAAAACACTGAACCATTGGCTCCCGGTTAGAGCATTCAGAATCTCTTCAATGCAAGGAAGGTTGTATTGGTCGGGTACCGTACAATTGTTCAGGGTTCGATAATCAACACACAGTCTTACGGATCCGTTCTTCTTACTTACCACCACAATGGGTGAGGCGTAAGGACTCCGAGACCGTTAAAATTCCAGCGGTCTCCATTTCTTTCAGGACGTTCCTTACATGGTCCACATCCCTGGAGGTGATGCGACGAGAGCACTCACGGAACAGAGTGGCGTCACTCAATCTAATGGTGTGTTGGGCACTGTGACAGCAACCCACATCCATCTCACTGGTGGAAAACACCGTCCTTCGTTCATTCAACTTGGCTGTCAGTCGACACTTCCACGCAGTTGGCAGCGTCGAATATCCGAAGTTGAAATCCAGGTCGACTAACTGCTCATCCACGGCAGCTGCGTGTATACCCTTTCTGAACATCTTCTTCAGGGGTACTCTCCAGAGAGAAAAGATGGTCGGTCTCATCTCGATTGGGATAGCAGCACCAGACGGCCATATGTTGCACTCCCCCTGGTAAAATTGTCATCAGTCCGCGTTGACGATTGTAGAGATCCCCGTGACGCTCTTAGGCATATACCCGGTTGCACTCCTCCCGTAGTACAGGGTCAAGGAGTGGATTGGCCATGGGTAATTCGTTGGTCTCTTTCAAGTATGCTCTGATTACAGCTCGCTCTAGGCAGAAGCAATTAGGCAGAACCATAGATCCCTTCTAGTATGACACGCACTATAGCAGATGGGCCTACCTGAATGTAAGCATACGATGGTGAGACTCCATCGTTGGGGCTTGGTTCAGGAGGGATTTCGGAGGCCTCAGAAGACTCCGGGGAGGTCTTAGATGTCTGTACTTTTGCAATCTGTAAGTGGCAGATCATTGACCTAGCAGAGCTTCCCTTACTTGGGTTTTATTTTTCTGGGTCGTCTTTCTCGGGGCATTCCCTGGAGAAATTGCTCTTCTGTCAGCATCCATAGCATACAACATCCGGGAGGTCGAATCATCCTTTGTACGTGGGTGACGGTCTTTCGAAGGTACGGCCCTTCCCAGCAGGCGACTTGTGTGTCACCTCTTCCTTTTGGCCTTTTTTCCCCATGATATTTTGCTTCCTTGCTCCCCATCCCCTTCCATATGTCACGTGCTAATTGCTGCTATCTGCTTGTACTAGACATATTATTGCTTTTTAATCACACCAGTTTACTACTAGTCCTTTTGACTACTCTGGTCATTTAATAAAATTTACACATATTTATTTTTCAACCATACGGAAGTGGTGCTTCTTTTTCTTGTGTCTCTGTGTGTCTCTCTCTCTCTGTATGTGTCTCTCTCTGTGTGTCTCTCTCTCTCTCTCTCTCTCTCTCTCTCTCTCTCTCTCTCTGTGTCTCTCTCTCTCTCTGTCTCTCTCTCTGTGTCTCTCTGTGTCTCTCTCTCTCTGTGTCTCTCTCTCTCTCTGTGTATCTCTCTCTCTCTCTCTGTGTCTCTCTCTCTCTCTCTCTCTCTCTCTCTCTATGTGTCTCTGTCTCTCTCTCTCTCTCTCTCTCTCTCTCTTTGTGCCTCTCTCTCTCTGTGTCTCTCTCTCTGTGTCTCTCTCTCTGTGTGTCTCTCTCTCTCTCTCTGTGTGTCTCTCTCTCTGTCTGTGTGTCTCTCTCTCTGTCTGTGTGTGTCTCTCTCTCTGTCTGTGTGTGTCTCTCTCTCTCTCTGTCTGTGTGTCTCTCTCTCTCTGTGTCTCTCTCTCTCTCTGTGTCTCTCTCTCTCTGTGTCTCTCTCTCTGTGTGTCTCTCTCTCTGTGTGTCTCTCTCTCTCTCTGTGTGTGTCTCTCTCTCTGTCTCTTATATATATATATATACTCAGAACAGTCCAACAAGAAAGTCTCTTATCTGTTTCTGTTGTTGTTGGTGCTGTAGGGGAAGGCCTCTCTGCTCTCCCGGGTCAGCATTCTTATGTGCTATAGCACTCTCGCACTCTCTGTGTCCAGGTATCTCTATATGTCTTGTCCCCTTGTCTTGCTGTCAGCATACGGTCCTTTTTTATGTATGAAGACATCATCTTTTCTTCAGGTCAGCCCAGTTGTGGGCTAAGGAAAAGTCTGGTCTGTCCTCCTTCTCCTTATGTCAGCCCAAATGTGAGCTAAGGAAAATCTCTCTCCTGTTTCCAACAGGAGGCTTTTCTTACAGACTTAATTGGCAAGGTGGATTCTGGTTAATCGCTTGCTGATCTTTACCAATCCCTGCTGGATTTGTGAGATAGTTTCTTCAACAGGGATAAGTCCCTGTTTCGGTCCCCTAAGAGGTATTACAACTGACAACGAATCCCCAGGAGCAATACAGTATGGCTACTAGAACATTGAACTACTTACAGTACACAATACAGCTGTACCTACAAATAACCTATACTCGACAGGGGGAGATGAGATACTTGAACTACACCTGATGGAGATACGTTGTTAGGAATTATGCAGATAAAAAATATTTTAACTATTCAAATTATTTATTTGTATAGTAAACTGTATCTCTCTCATTTGTGATCCCAAATACAGAGTTGTAACCTTTGTCTCACCCTGAGTATACAGTAGGTAAATGCAAGTCGCAGCATAATGAATAGCCCATGAATAGGTTCCATACAGTAGTTACTTAGTAGATGAGGATAGAAAAAGACATATGTCCATCAAATTCAACCTACACTGGCGACACAGTTTATCACACTGCGGCCAGATCCGCAAGCCGGGAGATTTCCCGGCTTGCTAGTGGCCGCCCCTCGGCGTGCCGCGCGTCATAGACGCGCGGTCACGCGTCTTCGGGAGCGTGCGCCCCCTGCACGCGCGTCCAGGGGCTCCCCGAGGGAGCCCTGGTGTCCCGCGATCGCGGGACAGCGGCAGGGGGTTCCGGGGGACCCGGCGGACCCGGCAGCGGTAGGGAGAGCGCCCCGATCGGAGGGCGCTCTTCCGCTGCTTCGGCGCGCGCCCGTCACTCTCGGGCGCGCGCCAGGCTACTGCTGCGGCACAGAACGGGCAAATGCTCGAATAAACTGTGCCGCAGCAGTATGCTAAATTTAGATATTTCATCTGACAGACTTCTTGCATTAGCAAGAATGCATTTAAGGTTGTTTTCAGTCAGTGCTACTGTTATCTTATACAGTATGTACCTGCCTATCTACTCCAACTGTATTTAGTCTTTGGAAGCTTACAAGTATTATCTGTATTTAATATGGCTGTCTCCTTGTCTGCCAAACTGCCTCTTTCATCCATTCTTCCTGCTTGACCCCTAGCTATTTACCCATTCCTATCTATTCTGTCTAGTTCATTCTCTTTTTCTGGTCCCTCCCCCTCCTTCCTATTTTAAAATCTGCCTCATTTGCATACAACATTTAAGGCTGAGATTATACCAAGTACTGCAATGCGCGCACGCCAAACTGTTATGTCACATTTGCTACGCCGCCGAGTGACGTGCACAAGCACATTCCTTTGTGCGTGTGACTGCAGGGGAGACAAGGTTGATCGGAAGACTCTGATTGGACGTTTTCATCACGTGACGTGACCGTCGCCAGATGAAAACAAATTTAGAAATCTCTTCCACAGCTTCCCGCTTGCAGTATGGCGCAGCACAACCATCGCCATAGGTATGAACCCTTTTATTGGATTTATGTTATTTGTTTTGGCGCCGCGCAGCCTCACTCCACGTGACACCGCGGGCGATTTTTTTGATATAATCACGTCCTTAATATTATGTGGAACTGCACAGCTAACATTATGTTGAGTCAAAAAAGGTGTTTTCACATTGTTTGGACATTACAATAAGGGCTTAATGAATACAGCAAGATCCAAATCATGCAACAACAGTATTTTTGCCTGGAAATTCCCTTATCTTTTTTTGTTAAATAGGCCCTATGTCTTTCAATATAGACCATAAAGCTGTGAGTTAGACAAGAGCCATGCAATAAACATATTAAACAATGCAAATGTGCTTTAGTTAATATGTTATTTTTTTACTAAGGCATGTTAATAGAATTTGTTTGAGTATTTCTGTGCTCTCCTTTTTCTTCTGTAGGTTATGCTCCAGTTACAGGAATGTGCCATCCTGTACGAAGTTGTACACTAAATCATGAAGATGGGTTTTCTTCAGCCTTTGTGGTAGCTCATGAGACTGGTCACGTGTAAGTAATCGAGTTATAAATACCTTCCCTATTTCTAATAAAGTCTAGACTCTAGAACAAAAAGTTATTTACAGATGTAGCCAGACTTATGTGCACGGTGACCATGAGAAGGAAAGCAAAATGCAGCAGCTCTGGGACAGTAAAAGCTGCGAGTCGCTGGGGGGAAGGAGGGTCCATTCTGCCAAATGGGTTCTCCCACAGATAATTTCTCGCTGCCGGGGGAAGTCACAGGAGCCAGAGTACACTGAAGATGACTGTATCGGATGAACATGCAAAGGCCTTGAAGGTCATTGATGCCAGAGTGGGTATTTAAAGTCTCCTATTGAGGGGGAGACCTAGTTTAGTAGAGTTTTTAGTTGTGTGTGTGTGTATATATATATATATATATATATATATATATATATATATATATATATATATATATATAAAGCAACTGTAAATATTACTGTATGTTCATTTGCATGTCTTAGACAGGTCTGCAACCCTGTCTTTCCCCATTGTCACCCAGTATACAGCGCTTCCACTGCAGCAAGGGATTCTGGGAAATGACATGCAAATGAGCACTCAGTGCCACCTTTTGTCTCAAGCTCGTATTACACAAGCCAATCCTCAAGCCACTGCATGCTGTTTTAAACACAGCTTTTAAACAGAGGCTGGGATGAGATGCAAAGCCATTAGACCTACTCACATTCATGTTTCAACCTTGATGGGTATCATCAGTGTGGGGTTGATTTTACTGGGAAAGCAAGAGAGGCTATGGGATAGGCTAAACCATAATACTGAGTTAAGTTATGGTGAGTTCTGGGTATGCACCTTAACCCTGGCTGTGCTCAAAGCTGTGACCATGCAGCAAGCTTAAGCCTATAGGGAACCATGTTAAAAATGGTTATTGAGGCAAAAAGTGACACTGTGTGCTCATTTGCATGTCATTTCCCAGAATCCCTTGCTGCAGTGGAAGTGCTGTATGCTGGGTGATAATGGGGAAAGGCGGGGTTGCAGACCTGCCTAAGACATGCAGATGAGCATACAGCTATATTTGCATATTTGCTTTCCTGTGGAGGGTTTTTGTCACTTTTTTTACTCACCATAACTTAACTCAGTATTATGGTTTAGCCTATCCCATAGCCTCTCTTGCTTTCCCAGTAAAATCAACCCCACACTGATGAGACCCATCAAGGTCGAAACAGCTGTCTGTGGGTGGTTTTCTGGGTATGCACCTTAACCCTGGCTGTGCTCAAAGCTGTGACCATGCAGCAAGCTTAAGCCTATAGGGAACCATGTTAAAAATGGTTATTGAGGCAAAAAGTGACACTGTGTGCTCATTTGCATGTCATTTCCCAGAATCCCTTGCTGCAGTGGAAGTGCTGTATGCTGGGTGATAATGGGGAAAGGCGGGGTTGCAGACCTGCCTAAGACATGCAGATGAGCATACAGCTATATTTGCATATATATATATATATATATATATATATATATATATATATATATATATATATATATATATATATATATATATCTCAACAATCCCTATACATATACATATATATATATATATATATATATATATATATATATACACAGTATATACACACACATGATGAGCCAATATACAAATAAATGTAGAAGGGTTATCAAAATCATACTGTGCTACAAATAACACTTCTCCATACAGACACACTACATTAAAATGAATTTCCTTTAATAATCCTAACTGATCTTACAATCTAAATCATCAAATGCCAAAGAAAAACCTCACATTCCAATCAATACTGTACATTGCATTTACATTGTATTTATGATGCATAAAATCTATGCACCATATACATTCTGCAAATGAAAGTGAACAATATCATTGCAAGCAAAATACAGATAACTCCAAACAAGTCAACTATTTTAAGCAATCAAGTAAACAAAAATCAATATATACTGTAAGTACCAACCAGAATACAAAATTTAAAACCAACGCTAACCCTTACAATGCCAAAGATTACATCTATCTAATTGTAAAAAACATTATACTCTACACACATTGAAGCATTGCAATAAACAACATACAGTACAGTACATCCCCTGGTTCTCCCTGCCTTGAGTGTAATCTGTGTAAAGCCCCCTCCCCCCTAATGTTTCTGTTAAATCTCTCTGCCTTGAGTGTAATCTGTTTAAAGCCCCCTCCCCCCTAATGTTTCTGTTAAATCTCTCTGCCTGTGTTCTGTGAGTGCAGTTTATGTAAATGTGGGGAGGGGGAGTGAGTTATAACCCACCTCCTTGACTGTGATCTGTGCAAAGCCCCCTCCCCCTAATGTTTCTGTTAAATCTCCCTGCCTGTGTTGCTGTGAGTGCAGTTTATGTAAATGTGGGGAGGGGGGGGACCTGATGTGCATACTCTGAAGTCTAACCACCCTCAACCCCTACCCACATACCGTTACCGCCCCCCCATCCTGGCCATGGCACCTCCGCTTCTGCAAAACAGACACAAAAATTAAAACATCCAAAGTAATGTCCCCTAACCTCTTAATCACCATAGCGGTTATTAACCGCTACAGTCATTAAGGGGTTAACCCACCCTCACCCACCACTCGGGATGCCTACATACCCTCCCACACTAACCCCCCCCCATGAGGCCTAACCACCCTCACCCAGTACCCACAAGGGAGGCCTACCCACATACCGTTGGGGAACCCACCCCCCCCACCCCCAGTACCCACAATAAAAACAATACAGTGACCCACAATAAACATCATTCTATTTATTAAATACATTACCCACTCCCTGTTCCCCTCCATAAATACATGATTTATTCTTTTACATACAGGGTTCATAATGCAGCCCCACGCGAGTCCCCGGTGGGCTGTTGGGGCAACTGGACAGACCTACAGGGTACCAGCAGCCCTTTTTAAACAGGTTCTGGAGGCATGCTGGTGGGTCCCGCCAGCACCATGTCCCCCAGGTGGTCTCCTTGGGTCACCGTGGGCCACAATTGTGTCCCCACGGTAGGCCCGTGGATGTCTGGGAGCCCCGGGTCAGACCCACAGGTGTCTGCGGGACCTTGGGTGGTTGCCACGGGGGTCTGGGGAACTCACGAGTGCTCACTACGGGTCCGCGGTGCCCCCACAGAAGTGGGACCACACATCATCATCCCCGCACCTACGGGTCGGCGGTGCCCCAACAGAAGTGGGACCACACAGCTTCATACCCGCAGACTATGGGTCCACGGTGCCCCCACAGATGTGAGGCCACCGCTTCATCCCTGCATGTGTCACCCGTGGAAACACCAGCCTGGTACCCATGAGATAAATGAGGAAACCACAGGTGGTCTCCAGAGGTCCCACGCAGAACCACGGAACAAACCCTGAATGTAAGAAAAATAAACCTGGCCTATACATTCAATACATACCCCCCCCCCCCCAACACCTACAGTACAATAATAAGCAAAATAACTATTATCCAGATAGGGATAATAGATTAATTGCCCATTATTAAAAACATTAACTAGCATATTCAAATAAATAACAAAGTGCTACTGACCTCATCAAGAAGAAGTCTCCGTTGCCAGCAACATCCTTGTCTTGTCCACAAAACACATTGCCAAAACAAAGCCAATACATTGCAATTACATTCAGATATCAATTAACCCCTTAAACACCTTATCGGATAATAACCGCAAAGGTAATTAAGGGGTTAAGCCACATTGGCCCGATACCCACCCTTCACCCATGAATTTATACAGTGGCTTCATCATGCAACTATATATACAGTATATATACAGTATATATCTATATTTATATCTATCTATATCTATATCTATATATATATTATATATATATCTATATCTATCTATCTGTATATATATATATATATATATATATATATATATATATATATATATATATATATATATATATATATATATACAGATATATATACAGATATATATATATATATATATATATATATATATATATATATATATATATACATATATATATATATATATATATATATATTATATATATATACAGTATATACACACACATGATGAACCAATATACAAATAAATGTAGAAGGGTTATCAAAACCATACTGTACTACAAATAACACTTCTCCATACAAACACACTACATTACAATGTATTTCCTTTAATAATCCTAACTGATCTTACAAACTAAATCATGAAATGCAAAAGAAAAACCTCACATTCCAATCAATACATTGCATTTACATTGTCTAAATGATGCATAAAATCTATGCACCATATACATTCTGCAAATGAATGTGAACAATATCATTGCAAGCTAAATACAGATAACTCCAAAAAAGTAACCTATTTTAACCAATCAAGTAAACAAAAATCAATTAGCAATCATTATTTACATCCCTAAACAATTGACAGTCCATCCCGAACAATGAAACAATTAACTAATTCACGCCTGGAGCAGAACAATTTAGCATGTGAAAAAATATAAGTCCAGAATACAAACTTTAAAACCAAGGCTAACCCTGAACACAAGCACACATTACAATATCAACAATTACATCTATCTAATTTTAAAATACTTTAAACACACAATAAAGCATAGCAGCATAGACAAATTATTTTAAAACACATGAAAGAAAGCTTTTAAAACAACATAATTTCTTACCCTGTATGTATATATCTCTCTAGACATATATACATACAGTACATACATACAGTTGCAAGAAATGATATACCACAAAAAAAAATACACATGTTAAAAAACCGTTTAAAAAAATTAATTAGTTAAATAAAATACATTTCTTTAGTTCACTTACCATTACTTGCCCCCACCGACTCCCGTTGCGCAGCTTACTCACGAACCAATCCACCAGGCACAGGAACCCATAAAATAAAAAACCATAAAATAATAAACATTACACTAAAAATCCAAATCAATCCACGGGTCTTCTATTTGTAATCCATCTTCAGCTGTATTCTTCTTTCTTCTATCTTCTTCCGGGCGGGGTCTTCTTCCCATCTTCGGCCACGCCCTGGTCTTTTTTCTTCTCCGGAGGTCCTTCCTCCGCGGCGTCTGGCTTCAAAATGAGACGACATAGGCTTTTAAAGGCCTATGACGTCACATTTTTGTCATGGTTCCCACGGTCCTGATTGGGCCGTGAAAACCATGTGTTTTGGCCGATAAAAATAAAAATGATGACGTCACTTAAAGGCAATGAAAGCACAGCCAATCAGAATGGCTTTGCTTCAATTGCCTTTAAGATGACGTCATTAAAAGAAACATGGCCAGCCTCACATGGTATGGTAGCCAATCAGAGCGTGGGAACTCCATCCCTACTCTGATTGGCTCTAGTATACCATGTGACAGAGGCTTGGGGGGAGAAAGGATGTGACGTACTACAGCCAATCAGAGTAGGGATGGAGTTCCCACGCTCTGATTGGCTCTAGTACCATGTGACAAGCTTTCAATGACGTCACATCCTTTCTCCCCCCAAGCCTCTGTCACATGGTATACTAGAGCCAATCAGAGTAGGATGTCGTCTCATTTTGAAGCCAGACGCCGCGGAGGAAGGACCTCCGGAGAAGAAAAAGACCAGGGCGTGGCCGAAGACGGGAAGAAGACCCCGCCCCGCACGGAAGAAGATAGAAGAAAGAAGAATACAGATGAAGATGGATTACAAATAGAAGACCCGTGGATTGATTTGGATTTTTAGTGTAATGTTTATTATTTTATGGTTTTTTATTTTATGGGTTCCTGTGCCTGGTGGATTGGTTTGTGAGTAAGCTGCGCAACGGGAGTCGGTGGGGGCAAGAAATGGTAAGTGAACTAAAGAAATGTATTTTATTTAACTTGTTAATTTTTTAAAAAGCTTTTTTAACATGTGTATTTTTTTATGGTATATTATTTCTTGCAACTGTATGTATGTACTGTATGTATATATGTCTTGAGAGATATATACATACAGGGTAAGAAATGATGTTGTTTTAAAAGCTTTCTTTCATGTGTTTTAATTTTTTTTGTCTATGCTGCTATGCTTTATTGTGTGTTTAAAGTATTTTAAAATTAGATAGATGTAATTAATTGTTGATATTGTAATGTGTGCTTGTGTTCAAGGTTAGCCTTGGTTTTAAAGTTTGTATTCTGGACTTATATTTTTTCACATGCTAAATTGTTCTGCTCCAGGAGTGAGATTAGTTAATTGTTTCATTGTTCGGGATGGACTGTCAATTGTTTAGAGATGTAAATAACGATTGCTAATTGATTTTTGTTTACTTGATTGGTTAAAATAGGTTACTTGTTTGGAGTTATCTGTATTTAGCTTGCAATGATATTGTTCACATTCATTTGCAGAATGTATATGGTGCATAGATTTTATGCATCATTTATACAATGTAAATGCAATGTATTGATTGGAATGTGAGGTTTTTCTTTTGCATTTCATGATTTAGTTTGTAAGATCAGTTAGGATTATTAAAGGAAATTCATCGTAATGTAGTGTGTCTGTATGGAGAAGTGTTATTTGTAGTACAGTATGGTTTTGATAACCCTTCTACATTTATTTGTATATTGGATCATCATGTGTGTGTATATACTGTGTGTATATATATATATATATATATATATATATATATATATATATATATATATATATATATATATATACTGTATATATAGTTGCATGATGAAGCCACTGTACAAATTACTGGGTGAAGGGTGGGTATCGGGCCAGTGTGGCTTAACCCCTTTATTACCTTTGCGGTTATTATCCGATAAGGTGTTTAAGGGGTTAATTGATATCTGAATGTAATTGCAATGTATTGGCTTTGTTTTGGCAATGTATTTTGTGGACAAGACAAGGATGTTGCTGGCGACGGAGACTTCTTCTTGATGAGGTCAGTAGCACTTTATCATTTATTTGAATATGCTAGTTAATGTTTTTAATAATGGGCAATTAATCTATTATCCCTATCTTGATAATAGTTATTTTGCTTATTATTTTACTGTAGGTGTTGGGGGGGGGGGTATGTATTGAATGTATAGGCCAGGTTTATTTTTTTTACATTCAGGGTTTGTTCCGTGGTTCTGCGTGGGACCTCTGGAGACCACCTGTGGTTTCCTCGGGTATCTCACGGGTACCAGGCTGGTGGTTCCACAGGTGACACATGTGGGGATGAAGCGGTGGCCTCATATCTGTGGGGGCACCGCCGACCCGTAGTCTGCGGGGATGAAGCTGGGTGGTCCCACTTCTGTGGGGGCACCGCGGACCCGTAGTGAGAACTTGTGAGTTCCCCAGACCCCCGTGGCAACCACCCGAGGCCCCTCAGACACCTGTGGGTCTTACCCGGGGCTCCCAGACATCCACGGGCCTACCGTGGGGACACAATTGTGGCCCACGGTGACCCAAGGAGACCACCTGGGGGTAATGGTGCTGGCGGGGCCCACCAGCAGGCCTCCAGAACCTGTTTAAAAAGGGCTGCTGATACCCTGTAGGTCTGTCCAGGTGTCCCGCTAGCCCACCGGGGACTCGCGTGGGGCTGCGTTATGAACCCTGTATGTAACAGAATAAATCATGTATTTATGGGGGGGCACAGGGGGTGGGTAATGTATTTAATAAATATTATGATGTTTATTGTTGGTCACTGTATTGTTTTTATTGTGGGTACTTGGGGTGGGGGGCGGTTCCCCAACTGTATGTGGGTAGGCCTCCCTTGTGGGTACTGGGTGAGGGTGGTTAGGCCTCACGGGGGTGGGTTAGTGTGGGAGGGTATGTAGGCATCCCGAGTGGTGGGTGAGGGTGGGTTAACCCCTTAATGACTGTAGCGGTTAATAACCGCTTTGGTGATTAAGGGGTATGGGGACATTACTTTGTATGTTTTAATTTTTGTCTCTGTTTTGCAGCAGCGGAGGGGCCATGTGCAGGTGGGTAGTGGGTAGTGGGTTTGGGTGTGGTTATTTACACGGGATCCCCCTCCCCCTCCCCACATTTACATACAGTACACTGCACTCACAAAAACACAGGCAGGGAGATTTAACCGACACAATAGGGGGAGGGGGGCTTACACAGATTAGTCAAAGCAGGGAAGCTTAGCAGACACAATAGGGGGAGGTTTTTTTTACATAGATTACAGTCAAGGCAGGGAGGTTTAACACACACATTAAAAATATGTATTTAATGTATTTATTGTTTATTCTGCCTTAACCCTTCATTGCCTTAGCGACTATCAGCTATGGTAATGAAGCAGCATTTCTGTATTTTTAATAATATTGTGCAGGAGCAGGGGGTCCCCTGAGCATTAATTTCTGGCTCAGGGAACCCCCTGCTCACTGTACAATATTATTAAAAATACAGAAATGCTGCTTCATTTCCATAGCACATAGCCGCAAAGGTAAAGAACGATTCTTTATTGATGTGTGTGTTTTATTCATACTGTAGATGTGCAGAGGGTCTCCGGAGCAGAAACGTTTTGGTTTTAGGTCCGGGGACCCCCTGCTCCCCGAGATACAGGCCCCTTTAGGGGGTGCCGGTATCCCTCTGCTTGGTTTACAGGCCGCGGTCACGTGATCGGGACCTTTAAATGCCGAGGGATACCGGCACCTCATAAAGGGGTCTGTATCTCGGGAAGCAGGGGGTTCCTGGACCTGAAACCAACGCGGTTCAGCTCCGGAGACCCCCTGCACATCTACACTATGAATAAAAATTTATTTTGAATGTATTTATTTATATTCATGTATTTATTTATTTATTTAGATTTATTTATTTATTTTTTGGGCGGCTGCTGTGTGTGAATTTTTTTATTGTGGGTAGCGGGGGTGGGTGAAGGGGGTATTAGCCCCAACGATGGTTGTTTTGGGCTTGCGGGGGTAGCGGGAGGGGTTAACCCCTTCATGACCGTAGCGGTATTAACTGCTACGGCCGTGAAGGGGTTAAGTGCACCCGCAACCCCCCCGCAAGTCCTAAACTCACACCAAGGGCCAAATACCCCCTTCACCCACCCCCGCTACCCACAATAAAGCGGGCACGGTGGGTTAACCCCTTCATTGCCTTAGCGGCTATCAGCTATGGTAATGAAGCAGCATTTCTGTATTTTTAATAATATTGTGCAGGAGCAGGGGGTCCCCTGATTTTTGATTTCTGGCTCAGGAAACCCCCTGCTCACTGTACAATATTATTAAAAATACAGTCATGCTGCTTCGTTACCATAGCACATAGCCGCAAAGGTAAGGAATGAGTGTTTATTTATATATGTGTTTTATTCATACTGTAGATGTGCAGAGGGTCTCCGGAGCTGAACCGCTGTGGTTTTAGGTCCGGGGATACCCTGCTTCCCGAGATACAGGCCCCTTTAGTGGGTGCCGGTATCCCTCTGCTGTGTTTACATGCCACGGTCACGTGATCGGGACCTTTAAATGCAGAGGGATACCGGCACCTCGCCCTATACTTATTTATTATGTCAGGATTCCTGTCTGGCCTACCTGATTTTGAAGCATGGCAGAAAGAAGCTGAGAATATATTTTCCAGTGAGTTTGAGGGAGAAGCGAACCCCGAACAACCAGATATTTCCAAATTTTTCAACGCGCTTGATAATACCTATAGACAACGCTGGAGGGCTTGGTGGGAAATATTCAGCTTTGAAAACTACCTAGCAGCTGAACTGATCCACAGAGGCCTACGTGCTAATGTTGCCCCAGCACATAATATAGTGGACCCAGATTTCATTAGATCATGGGAGCTGGTTCTCAAACAATGCTCCATCATGCTCATGAACCTTTTACTGGAGTTTCAGAAAGAAAAACTCAAAAAGATAGAAAGTGAATTTGAGCTGAAACTTTCTGAAGTAGACACCTGGAGGCCCAACCCCAAATTTAGCGAACTTGAGGGGAAACTAGAAAATAACCTAGATAAGTTTGCCAAAGAACTCAAGGAGCGCAAACGAATTAAGTTCACCAGGGATAAAAAGGACTTCCAGGAGAATAAAATCTTCCGCTATAATCTAATTAAGAAGAAGTCTAAGCCTAAACCACCCGACCAGACCTCATCTACTGAGTGGGAAGTGACTGATAGTGAAGATGAAAGACCTAATTCACTTCTGACTGAGGGCATGACAAATCAGATAGCCTCCACCTCCCACCTTACCCCTCCTCAGGTTCCTTTTTTGGAACAGCACAGAACGGCATCAGGCCCAAGAGGAAGAGGAAAACAAGACGAGGAAAAGGTCTGGGTACTAAGGAGCAGAGCCACCGGGTCACAATACCCGAAAAAGAGGGAGAAGCCTCTGAGATATTAGACAGTGCCAAATTACGAATAGTTAACCTGTCTGACACGACCCTGACTGAACATCACCTCCAGCTACTTAGCAAAGGCCTGTCCTTTTTACCTTCAACAAGCATGGACCTATTTGAATGGGTTAAAGACATTGACCTGTTCGGTAGAAAACTCAAACTCCATAAGTTTTTCCGAATGAGAGAAATTAGAATAGCCAACTCATTGGATATTACTCCCCTTGATACTCAGGATATGGAGATTTGTCAAGACCTGGAAGTACTATTAGAAGAGAGCAGTAGACCCCCAGGGGAAGGGCCATTCACCAATCTACGTCCTAACTCTAAGTTTGTTCCATTTAGTGAGAATTTCGCTAATATCGATGTATTCATTGATTTGGTAACCACGGATCTGGAACATCTCAGCTTGGGTAGATTACCAGACAACCTGACTATACAGGAAAGAAAGGCACTGAAATATCTGGCCTCAAATGATACTATAGTCGTAAAACCCTCAGACAAGGGAGGGAATCTGGTGATCCTCAATAGAAGCGATTATAAAAAGGAGAATCTAAGACTCCTAGCAGACCCCAAGTGTTATGAGGTATTGGGAGGGGATCTCACCAATACTTTTAATAAAGAACTCAATACAATTTTGCAGAAAGGGCTAGATGACAAGGTCATCGATAAGAATGAATTAGCCTACATATGGGTGAAAACACCGAAAATCGCTACTTTTTATAGTTTACCCAAACTGCATAAGAACAAGGTCCCCCCACCTGGTAGACCAATCGTATCAGGAATAGGAAGCCTCACTGAACGGGCCAGTGCCTACATTGATAAGATTCTGAGACCCTTCGTGGTGACCCTACCATCCTACCTTAAGGACACTAAAGATGTCCTTAAGAGATTAGATGATGTTTGCATCAGCGAAGACACGATACTAGTGAGTTTAGACGTAGAAGGTCTTTACACAAGTATTGGCCATGACTATGGCCTCAAAGCAGTATCCCACTTTCTCAACACCAGGGGTGGCTGGTACACGAAACATAATATCTTCACCTTGGAACTGCTCAAGTTTGTGTTAACCAGAAACTATTTTCTCTTTGACAACAGAGTGTACCACCAATTGAGGGGTACGGCAATGGGCACCAAATGTGCCCCTACTTATGCCAACCTCTACCTGGGATGGTGGGAATCCCAGGTAGTATTCACTGAAGAAATGGAGGTACACACAGAGCATATTGACCTCTGGGTCCGCTACATCAACGATGTGTTTGTCCTGTGGCGGGGCCCAGAGGGAGCTCTCAAAGAGTTTATCAGCACACTGAACACTAACATGTTCAACTTACATCTTACTCTGGAACACAACAAAGACACCGTGTGCTTTCTAGATCTGCGGATCTCGAGGGGGAATGATGGTTTCCTTCACACCACCATTTATCGGAAAGCGACAGCTACTAATAACCTCTTAAGTAAGTAGCCATCACCCAAGAGCTCAGGTCAATGGCATACCAACGGGCCAGTTCCTTCGGATAAGAAGGAACTGTAGCACTGACCAAGAGTTTGAATGCCAGTCCATCAAGATGAAACAACGCTTTGAGGACAGGGGCTATAGCAGAAAGAGTATCAAAAAGGCTTATAAGAGAGCCAAATACTCATTATGGTCAAACCACCTAGTCCAAAAGATCGAGTGGTTCGCTTTATTGGCACTTTTAATCGAGAATGGCCTAAAGCACGAGCCATCCTGAGGAAACACTGGCACATCCTTAGAGCAGACGACCTGCTAAAGGGGGTCACAAAAGACTATCCATCAATGACCAGTAGACGGGCAAAGAATTTGCGCGACCTACTGGTACATAGTCATTATGTGGAAGAGACACCTAGGACCTGGCTTCCCCCAAAACCTACCAGATCATACACCTGCCAGAGATGCAAGGCATGTCAGTATATGACCACCACCAAACAATTTGGTAATTGGGATGATACCAAGCGCTACCCAATACGCAGCTTTATTAACTGCCTGAGTACTGGGGTCATATATCAGGGCAAATGTATATGCGGGAAGGTATATGTTGGAAAAACTAGCAGATGTCTGAAACTAAGGGTGCTGGAACATATCAGCACCATCAGGAATAAGGCTGATAAACCACTGTCGAGACATGTTAATCTGTGTCATGACGGTGATCTCAAGGCGGTCTCTTTTTGCGGGATCGAACACCCTTTGTGAGGACAGAGAAAAGGAGATTGGGACAAGGTCCTACTCCAAAAAGAGTCCAGATGGATTTACACACTTGGAACACTCTCTCCGAGAGGACTCAATGAGGAATGCCTGTACACTCCTTTTTTGTGACAGCCACTATGTTGGGCGCTCTGTCAAGCTCATTATATACACTGTCATCTATGTGTATAATAACAGATGTATCTTCTACTCTGCTGTGCCTATATCAGGTTTTTCCAGATCCTGACTATTAATCTATTACTTTATCACTTAAGAATCCATCTAGGGCATCTCTGGACCCTAGCATCCCCCAATATTACTTAATAAACTGTATATACTGCACCATCTGTATATTACCCTTGTAGCCCAAATAGAGTGTACTTTACCTCTACTTGTGTCAAAGTCTGACTTATCTGTAACTACAATACTAGTAATAATTAAGAGGCCGACAGATAGATCAGTATTGTGCCTGCTCTGCAGTCACATACTGTGGTATACTTACTGCGATCCTGCTGCAGCTTCACGCATAGCCAGGCACTTCAAGGGTTAAGCAGTGATGTCACCAATCTGGAGGCTCCCTATATATACCTGCTCACCTGCAGGGTACCCTTAGTAACTCTTACTGTTTCGCCTTGAGAAAGCCCCTCGCGAAACGAGCGCATCGGCTCTGTTCCCACACGTGCACGCGCAGGGCTGTAATCACTTCCGCATTCATGTCTCTGACCGCGAGTTGATGCGGTGTCCTGCCCGCGCTGTTACACAGGCTACCAGTGCCCCGATGGACACTTAGAGCCTCTTGTCACTTAATATTGTTAGGGTTATTGCTCCCCACTCAGTACTCGTGCACAATATATTTGTTTCAGTACACCAGTCACCACCAGTCACAACATTACCACATATGGTTTATGCATATACTGCCTAGTGTGACTTGGTGATATAGTACATCGTCGAGTTAACCCTACCTTTTCACCCTCATTGAGGTTTTTTATCAGGATTTAGTTTCCTGTGTGATATTGATACACAACAGGAGACATCTATTATATTGATCACGAGCCCTATGGCTGTCAGTATTAGGATCCTACGACCTCTAGTATGTCATTTTAACACCCATAATTTTATATATGTGTTGGATTAAATAAAGTTTATATTTTAAATCATACACTTATCACCAGAGGGTGAACTTGAGTGCTACACTGGGTTCTTTTCTACCCTTTCTACCTTTGTTCACTACTAGTCAGAATACAGGTTTTTGACTGGTTTTAATGAGCTACTTATGACCATGTCAAACCGTTTGGTTTTGCAAGGACAAACTCGCAGCTACAGTATTAGAATATGCCCCAATGTCTTTTTCCTCAAAAGTACATCCAAAATATGGATAGAAAACAGTGGTTTCTAACCCGAGTCCTCAAGTACCTCTTAAAGTCCAGGTTTTAAGGATATCCTCACATTAGCACAAGTGGCTCAATCATTTTGTCCGAACCACCTGTGCTCAGGCAGGGATATTCTTAAAACCATCTGGGCTGTTAGGCTCATTAAGGACTGGAGTTGGAAGCCACTGAACTATAAGGATCTAAATTGACAAATGGAATTAGAAGTAAGAATCTGTTTCACTGCTGCTTTTAGATGCAAAGCATTGTTGGCAAACTAGGTTAAAATTTGTTGAATATTTTGTAGATTTATTCAATTCTATCTTTCAATACTTTCATAAGTGGAACAGATCTTTAGCAAGAAAATATAATAAAAAATTGAAAGTGAACAATCAAAAAGAAAAGTGCATTCACTTAAGATTGCTTTCCCCATCCTAGTTTAGGCATGGAACATGACGGCCAAGGAAACAGGTGTGGAGATGAAGTCCGAATGGGAAGCATTATGGCTCCACTTGTGCAGGCAGCATTTCATCGTTTCCATTGGTCTCAGTGTAGCCAACAAGAGCTCAACCGGTATTTAAAGTGAGTAATTTTTTCCCTTACATTTGTTATGCTCTCAAGCTTAACTGAAGTAATTCAAATTCTTAAAGTTAGCTGCTTTTATTTACATAGTTAGAAGGGTCGTGCTCGAACAATCCTTTCTTATACAGTAATTTCATCCTTGAACCGCATACGAGTTCTGATGTTGACAGCTGATCCCTTGCTGGGAAACTCACACACAGTGCTTGGGGCAGGGACCTCCCACCTGTTGTTTCAGTATGTCTTAATACATATGTACTCTTTTCTTATACAATGTTAATTTCCTCACTCCTACATTGTACTGCCCTGCAGAAAATGTTTGTGCCATACAAACTAAAGATAATGATACATAGTAATATTGTAGTTATTTCATTTTCATTGTTAAGATTAACATTTGACTACACTTTTTCACAGGAAAATAAGAAAAGGTTTAATGGTTTTTGTCACAGGAGACCAGTACTTTTAACACCAAAACGTTCTGGGGTCGCTATCATCAAGCACAGGACTAAGCGATTGAATAAACAGAGTTTATTCTGGAAATGCTAGCAAATACACAAAATGCATAGCATCACATACACTCACCAAACTGTGGACCTTGGGGGAAGACACTAGCCTTACTAGGCCACTGCGTCAGTAGGCTTACCCTGTCCACTTCATGTCCTGGTATCAAAGTGCTATTTTCACAAATCGCAATTTCGAATCTGCCACCAATTATAGCTCCAAGTCGTAGATTCTCTCTCAGAATCCCACTAGCACACAGCTCTGATTGAAACTCTGAACTGCTTATGGTGTGATCGGTGGCTCCTTACATAGCTCCCGGGCGCTATTTTTAACATTGAGCCGGAGCTGCAGCCAATCACGGAGCAAACAGGTAAGCAACTGCCAATCATAGGTGATGGCTCATCAGAGCCTCGCCCGGCTGCGCCTATCAGAGGAGGGGGCGGGCCTAGGTCCTCAAGACCACACCGTGAGGACAGGACAGCTTGGAGAGTGGGGAATTCAAACTGGCTCACAGAAACAGCGCCTGCGGGGCTCAGACCCGGCAACTGATTCTATTAGCCAGTTCTTTAATTCCCGCTGGGTAGGCACTTCAGAGTCTGTGGAATACAATGGGCTCTACTCCGCTGAGAGCCCTATTCCCAGATCTGATCAGCTGCCTTTCACCGCTGCCTTTCACCGCTCACCATAAGTCCTGGCACCTCAGCCGCTCCCCACCTTTGTCCTGATCTCATTATTTCTATGGAACAGCTCAGCCAAGTGAATTATTGAGTCTCGTTCCATAAAAATGATACTTCACAGCTACACAGCACAATCTACATTTTCAGGGTTGACATTTAACTCACAACACAGTACAATGCTGGCACACTAAATTGGGGGAATTGCTATCACAGGGAATAAAGATCATACATACAATATATTTACACACAGGATATTTGACATTCTTGGTTCCCCACCCCAGACATTAAATACATGTGGCTGAAATAAGCTTAGACAGCCAGGTTATACGGTGTTAGGGGTAGTTAGCTGGGGGTCACCTTTATTTTGTGATGCCAGATATCCCTACCATAACAGTGTTCTCTAGATAGTGTTTAAAAAAAATTGCATGTGCATCATGTATACGCAAGAGGACTATTTAATAAAATGTCTTCTGTCTGAAGTACTGAAGCAAAAAGTAATGCAGAGTTGTCTTTAATACATTTCCTCCCCCATTGCCTCCCCTTGTCTTACATTGATATTTAAAGCATTCGGATTATATATATCATGGGTTTATTGAAAGGAATTGGGGATCACGTCCCCAGCGGCGCACTCCCTCCTTACCTGATGTCTTGTGCAACCCGCTGTCCTTACAGTGCGCGCGCGCTCCCGCAGGAGCTTTTCTTATGTCGTGTAGTCTGGCTCCGCTCCCCGCTTGCGATGCGCATCAAAGTCGTGCGGCGCGCACACGGTATGCGTGTGCACCGCTCCCAATCTGCGTGTCAACTCTCTTCATTATGCCCACCTGTCTCCTGTGTCTCTTCTCCTATCCGTGCCTTCACGGAGGCCACGCCTGACCATCCGCACTCCAGACTTGCCCCCGTGGCTGTGGGTGGCGTTATACCCATTCCCACCTCAGTACCGGGGTCCCGTCTTGTTTGTGGTGAGCACATTGTTACATTTATATATCAAACCACAACCACACAAAAGCACTAAAAAAGTTGTACGCTGGCGATAAAACTTTAAGAGTCACCACTACAAATATAATATAATATAATATAATATATATATATATATATAGAGTTAAGTTATGGTGAGTAAAAAAAGTGACAAAAACCCTCCACAGCAAAGCATATAGCAAATGCAAATATACTGTATGCTCATTTGCATGTCTTAGGCAGGTCTGCAACTTCGCCTTTCACCATTATCACCCAGCACACAGCACTTCCACTGCAGCAAGGGAACCCCTGACGAAGTCCTCAGTGACGAAACACGTAGGGCGTTTCCCAAAGAGGCAAGTTTTTGGCTGACATTACTGCACGAACGGAGAGAGTACCTTGGAGCTGTTGCTATTTTGCTTGGGACTGCTGTCGCTACCGGTTTTGCAGTTGCCTGCTGGTGAGCAGTGAGAGCTGTGGGTGGTGTATCTGGAGGGAGTCTCTGACCGTGTTGCTGATTATTACATCACCTGGCTGCGGTGGCTCCAGTGCACCTTGCTGAACCAACAGATACACCAGAGGTGGCACTAACGGGACAGGCTGATACTTTCCCTTCACAGCTTCAAGGCGATTGAGTATATCTCATAAATGGTATTATTTTTACTCTGTTTGTGAGTGCGCTTTTTATATTTTACAATCCCATAAATACTGTTTTATACTTTATCACACTCGGAGTGCGCCTGTTTTTTCTTCTTGTTTTCTGCAGATATATATATATATATATATATATATATATATATATATATATATATATTGTGACAAACGCCCCTCTTTTGTAGCGCTGACATCTGTCTGGGTTCTTCCCGACACAGTCTTCTAGGGTTATTTATACAAAAAACAGGATCATGCAAAGTATTATGCTGCTTAACTCAGGCTTCTGCCTGCTTTATTTTCATCCAAGTAAGGTGCTGCAGCTTTAACAAGTGTAGATTAGAGGTACTCAGATACTTTCATTCAGCAGTTCTCATTTCAGTGTTATAGTATTTCCCACACTGTTATTTCAAATAGCAAAAAAACAAATTATATAAACAAAATCCTATCCCTTTCAGGGATCTAACTACACATTAGAATACGTCTCTCTAACAGCTGCTGGCCAACTAACCTGGATCCCTAGCTTAAAACAATGCCCTCTCATTTAGGGTCACTTAGATACAGCACAGTCTTTTCGCAACAGCAGTAAACATTTGTTTTTGTCTTATCTGTTCATGGTGGGAACTCGGTCCCAAGTGTCCAGGCAAATCCTCTGGTACTGTGATACTTGGAGGGGCCGTCCACCCCGAACTGGATTCCGGGGAGCAGCGATACCCCCAGCCTCCAGGCTCTAAGGAGAGAGAGTGAAATGCAAAACCTCTCTGTTCTAAATACCTGTGCATGTGATTAGAAGAGCAGGTGAGGGAGAACTAGAGCCATTGTAATCTGTGGTCTGGATTTTCCATCCAGCTGCCTGAGTTAATGGGAAGCTGTGGAACAGATCATTTTTAACTCTTCCTGCACTTTCTGACCTAAAATGGGGCAGAAAGCTGCCTAACATCTTTGGACTATGTCACAATATATATATATATATATATATATATATATATATATATATATATATATATATATATATATAGTGGTTGACAAATCACCAAAAAACGTGTGCTGCTTGGGCCAATATGTACTCGCCCGGGGGTTAAATCCACTCGCCCGGGGCAAGCAAATGTATAGGTTTGTCGAACACTGTATATATATATAGTCTTTTTATTTTTTCCATATATATATATATATATATATATATATATATATATATATATATATATATATATATATATATATATATGGAAAAAATAAAAAGACTATATATATATACATATATACATACATACATGCATGCATTAAAAGAATATATATATGTTAAGAGAAAGAGTGGACCCCGCATCCACAAGATAAAATAAAAGTAACTAAATACCGACTTTAAATAAGTACTATATAGTAAGTCAGTGGTGCTATAAGGGCCAAATTATGTAATATGAGAAAAGAAAAAAGAAAGCCCCAAATAATAGCACTTTAGTCTACCAAATCAATATGCAAATACAAATTTTATTGAATGAACTGTCACAGAACAAAAGGTCTAAAAGAAAGCAACGAATAATTAAAAGCAGGCATAGATCCCCTGTGCGTATGGCTTGACAATAATCCTCTGATAATGAATTCAAAGATGGACAAGATGTCCCAATTGAAAAAGTGTGTACCCTTGAGTATATAAGACAAGGGGAGTATATATGCTGCAGTGAAAAGGCTGTGATGACAGAGGAGTGGCAATAACCATGTAATCAAATTGTATCAAAGCTCATTCCTATAAAATCTTATATAATAATCTCTAGGAGTAGAGTACATCAGTACAGTGTAAGAGCAATATATACACTACCGACCAACTTTATTCTTACTTGGCTAGCTCCGCGAATTTCGGAGTATCCCGGTGATGTGCGTTTTGTATCGTTTTCTCCTGGGGAATATAGCGTTATATCACGCCCGTGATTTAAGCATTTTATTCCCGCTGGCTGCAATACTGCAATGCCGTGTAAAAACGCATGGGGGCGTTTGCGAGCTGTTGTCTTTGAAGCCGAGAAATTCATGAATTGTAATGCAGTATATACAGTATATACTGTATAACAACAACCCCTATAACCCCTAACATACACATACAGTACTGTATATGCACATCAATGATACTATAGGCCGTCCCCTGGCGAGATGTGTTTGCAGCAGAGAAAGAACCGCTGCTCTCTCTGCGCAAATATCGGCACATTAAAAATTATTTAAAATACATTTTTATTCATAGTGTAGATGTGCAGGGGGTCTCCGGAGCTGAACTGCGTTGGTTTGAGGTCCGGGGACCCCCTGCTCCCCGAGATACAGCCCCCTTTATGAGGTGCCGGTATCCCTCTGCATTTAAAGGTCCCGATCACGTGACCGTGGCATGTAAACACAGCAGAGGGATACCGGCACCCACTAAAGGGGCCTGTATCTCGGGAAGCAGGGGGTCCCCGGACCTAAAACCACAGCAGTTCAGCTCCGGAGACCCTCTGCACATGTACAGTATAAATAAAACACATATATAAATAAACACTCGTTCCTTACCTTAGCGGCTATGTGCTATGGTAACGAAGCAGCATTTCTGTATTTTAATAATATTGTACAGTGAGCAGGGGGTTCCCTGAGCCAGAAATTAATGCTCAGGGGACCCCCTGCTCCTGCACAATATTATTAAAATACAGAAATGCTGCTTGATTTCCATAGCTGATAGCCGCTAAGGCAATGAAGGGGTTAACCCACCGTGCCCGCTTTATTGTGGGTAGCGGGGGTGGGTGAAGGGGGTATTTGGCCCTTGGTGTGAGTTTAGGACTTGCGGGGGGTTGCGGGTGCACTTAACCCCTTCACGGCCGTAGCAGTTAATACCGCTACGGTCATGAAGGGGTTAACCCCTCCCGCTACCCCCCCGCAAGCCCTAAACAACCATCGTTGGGGCTAATACCCCCTTCACCCACCCCCGCTACCCACAATAAAAAAAATTCACACACAGAAGCAGCACAAAAAATAAATAAATAAATCTAAATAAATAAATAAATACATGAATATAAATAAATATATTTAAAATACATTTTTATTCATAGTGTAGATGTGCAGGGGTCTCCGGAGCTGAACCACGTTGGTTTCAGGTCCGGGGACCCCCTGCTCCCCGAGATACAGCCCCCTTTATGAGGTGCCGGTATCCCACTGCTTTTAAAGGTCCCGATCACGTGACCGCGGCCTGTAAACCAAGCAGAGGGATACCGGCACCCCCTAAAGGGGCCTGTATCTTGGGGAGCAGGGGGTCCCCAGACTTAAAACAAAAACGTTTCTGCTCCGGAGACCCTCTGCATATCTACAGTATGAATAAAACACACACATCAATAAAGAATCGTTCTTTACCTATGCGGCTATGTGCTATGGTAATAAAGCAGCATTTCTGTATTTTTAATAATATTGTACAGTGAGCAGGGGGTTCCCTGAGCCACAAATCAAAACTCAGGGGACCCCCTGCTCCTGCACAATATTATTAAAAATACAGAAATGCTGCTTCATTACCATAGCTGATAGCCGCTAAGGCAATGAAGGGTTAAGGCAGAATAAACAATAAATACATTAAATACATATTTTTAATGTGTGTGTTAAACCTCCCTGCCTTGATTGTAACCTGTGTAAGACCCCCTCCCCCTATTGTGTGTGTTTAACTTCCCTGCCTTGACTAATCTATGTAAAAACCCCTCCCCCTATTGTGTCTGCTAAGCTTCCCTGCTTTGACTAATCTGTGCAAGCCCCCCTCCCCCTATTGTGTCGGTTAAATCTCCCTGCCTGTGTTTCTGTGCGTGCAGTGTACTGTATGTAAATGTGGGGAGGGGGAGGGGATCCCGTGTAAATAACCACACCCACACCCACTACCCACTACCCACAATAAAAAAAATTCACACACAGCAGCAGCACAAAAAATAAATAAATAAATCTAAATAAATAAATAAATAAATGAATATAAATAAATACATTTAAAATACATTTTTATTCATAGTGTAGATGTGCAGGGGGTCTCCGGAGCTGAACCGCGTTGGTTTCAGGTCCGGGGACTCCCTGCTCCCCGAGATACAGGCCCCTTTAAGAGGTGCCGGTATCCCTCTGCATTTAAAGGTCCTGATCACGAGACCGCAGCCTGTAAACCAAGCAGAGGGATACCGGCACCCCCTAAAGGGGCCTGTATCTCGGGGAGCAGGGGGTCCCCGGACCTAAAACCACAGCGGTTCAGCTCCGGAGACCCCCTGCACATCTACACTATGAATAAAAATGTATTTTAATGTATTTATTTCTATTCATGTATTTATTTATTTATTTAGATTTATTTATTAATTGTGCTGCTGCTGTGTGTGAATATTTTTTATTGTGTGTAGCGGGGGTGGGTGAAGGGGGTATTAGCCCCAACTGTGGTTGTTATGGGCTTGCAGGGGTGTAGCGGGTGCACTTAACCCCTTCACGACCGTAGCGGTATTAACGGCTACGGTCGTGAAGGGGTTAAGTGCACCCTCAACCCCCCGCAAGTCCTAAACTCACACCAAGGGCCAAACACCACCTTCACCCACCCCCGCTACCCACAATAAAAAAAATTCATGCACAGCAGCCCCACAATTAATAAATAAATCTAAATAAATAAATACATGAATATATATACACAATATATATATATATATATATATATATATATATATATATATATATATATATATATATATATATATATATATTATAAGTATATAAGTATATATATATAATAACAATCCCTATACATATATATATATATGTATGTATGTATGTATGTGTATGTATATATATATATATATATATATATATGAGCAAACAAACAGAAAAAACAGCGCCCCAAAGGGCATATATAGCAATGAAAAAATATATATTATAAAATATAGATTAGTATCAGTGCCTGCGTGTCAGTAGTGATGTAATGTGATTAGTAAACATATATTCATAAATACTTAAACAACGCATTCTATAATGTGCAAAAAGTGAATAGACATAATATAAAATATTATAAAAAATTATAAAAAATTATTATATATATTATATTATTAACAAAAAATGTTAACCATAAAATATATAGAAAATAGTAGAAAAAATATATTGAAAAAGAAGTGGATAACCAGTCCTTTAAAGTTGAAGTCATCAAAGATGTTAGGCTTGAATACAGGGGGTCTCCGGCTGCTCTCAAAGGATGAACCACATCCTATGAAATCTGTAGAGGAGAGAGAAGAGAGAGCGCACGCCCCATAGTGTGTAACTGTATATTTAATAAAGGAAATGGAGGGGGGAGGGGGGGACTTTGATAAAGTCGCCCGAGAGTGACGAAACGCGTCAGGGAGCGTCATCACGCATCGCGTCACGGACATTGCGTCATCACGTTGCGCATGAACAGGCCGGTTCGTGTGTGTAACAGTCACAGGCCACGCAGCTGAGAGATCTTCAGAGGACTCCATTTAATGCCGGTTCCCTTGCTCCACGCTTGATTTAACATCTTGATGACCAGAGATCGTTTGTATCCTGACAGCAACATCAAAAGACAAGTAAAGACAAGCAAGAGCCCGATGGTGGTGATTTATTCACGACACGCTTTTAACCTTTTTATCCTTGTGAGTGCGATTCCTTTCCCCCCCCCTCCCCCCTCCATTTCCTTTATTAAATATACAGTTACACACTATGGGGCGTGCGCTCTCTCTTCTCTCTCCTCTCTCTCTCTCTCTCTATATATATATATATATATATATATATATACAGTATCTCTCTCTCTCTCTCTGTATATATATATATATATATATATATATATATATATATATATATATATATATATATACAGTATATACACACACATGATGAACCAATATACAAATAAATGTAGAAGGGTTATCAAAACCATACTGTCCAACAAATAACACTTCTCCATACAGACACACTACATTACAATGAATTTCCTTTAATAATCCTAACTGATTTTACAATCTAAATCATCACATGCCAATGAAACACCTCACATTCCAATCAATACATTGCATTTACATTGTATAAATGATGCATAAAATCTATGCAAAATATACATTCTGCAAATGAATGTGAACAATATCATTGCAAGCTAAATACAAATACTGTACTCCAAACAAGTCAACTATTTTAACCAATCAAGTAAACAAAAATCAATATATAAGTACCAACCAGAATTTTTTTTAAAGCCAAAGCTAACCCTTACAATACCAAGGATAACATCTATCTAATTGTAAAAAACATTATACTGTACACACATTGAAGCATTGCAATAGACAACATACAGTACAGTACATCCCCTGTATCTCCCTGCCTTGAGTGCAATCTGTGTAAAGCCCCCTCCCCCTAATGTTTCTGTTAAATCTCTCTGCCTTGAGTGTAATCTGTTTAAAGCCCCCTCCCCCCTAATGTTTCTGTTAAATCTCTCTGCCTGTGTTGCTGTGAGTGCAGTGTATGTAAATGTGGGGAGGGGGGGACCCGATGTGCATACTGTGAGGTCTAACCACCCTCACCCCCTACCCACATACCGTTACCCCCCCCCATCCTGGCCATGGCCCCTCCGCTTCTGCAAAACAGACACAAAAATTAAAACATCCAAAGTAATGTCCCCTAACCCCTTAATCACCATAGCGGTTATTAACCGCTACAGTCATTAAGGGGTTAACCCACCCTCACCCACACCCACCACTCGGGATGCCTACATACCCTCCCACACAATCCCCCCCCGTGAGGCCTAACCACCCGCACCTAGTACCCACAAGGGAGGCCTAACCACATACCGTTGGGGAAACACCCCCCCACCCCCAGTACCCACAATAAAAACAACACAGTGACCCACAATAAACATCATTCTATTTATTAAATACATTACCCACCCCCTGTGCCCCCCCATAAATACATGATTTATTCTTTTACATACAGGGTTCATAACGCAACCCCACGCGAGTCCCCGGTGGGCTGACGGGGCACCTGGACAGACCTACAGGGTACCAGCAGCCCTTTTTAAACAGGTTCTGGAGGCCTTCTAGTGGGTCCCGCCAGCACCATGGCCCCCAGGTGGTCTCCTTGGGGCACCGTGGGCCACAATTGGGTCCCCACGGTAGGCCCAAGGATGTCTGGGAGCCCCGGGTCAGACCCACAGGTGTCTGCAGGGTCTCGGGTGGTTCCCACGGGGGTCTGGGGAACTCACGAGTGCTCACTATGGGTCCGCGGTGCCCCCACAGAAGTGGGACCACACATCATCATCCCTGCACCAATCAGAGTAGGGATGGAGTTCCCACGCTCTGATTGGCTACCATACCATGTGAGGGCGGCCATATGTCTTTTCATGACGTCATCTTAAAGGCAATTGAAGCAAAGCCATTCTGATTGGCTGTGCTTTCATTGCCTTTAAGTGACGTCATCATTTTTATTTTTATCGGCCAAAACACATGGTTTTCACGGCCCAATCAGGGCCGTGGGAACCATATGACAAAAATGTGATGTCATAGGCCTTTAAAAGCCTATGTCGTCTCATTTTGAAGCCAGACGCCACGGAGGAAGGACCTCCGGACAAGAAAGAAGACCAGGGCGTGGCCGAAAATGGAAAGCAGACCCCGCCCGGAAGAAGGTAGAAGAAAGAAGAATATAGATGAAGATAAAGATGTATTACAAATAGAAGACCCGTGGATTGATTTGGATGTTTAGTTTAATGTTAATTATTTTATGGTTTTTTATTTTATGGGTTCCTGTTCCTGGTGGATTGGTTCGTGAGTAAGCTGTGCAAACGGGAGTCGGTGGGGGCAAGTAATGGTAAGTGAACTAAAGAAATGTATTTTATTTAACTTGTTAATTTTTTTAAAAGCTTATTTAACATGTGTATTTTTTTTTATTTTGTGGTATATCATTTCTTGCCACTGTATGTATGTATGTATATATGTCTAGAGAGATATATACATACAGGGTAAGAAATTATGTTGTTTTAAAAGCTTGATTTGATGTGTTTTAAATTAATTTGACTATGCAGCTATTCTTAAATATGTGTTTAAAGTATTTTAAAATTAGATAGATGTAATTGTTGATATTGTATTGTGTGTTTGAGGGAGGTCAGGGCTAACCTTGGTTTTAAAGTTTGTACTGTATTCCGGTTGGTACTTATATTTTTTTCACATGCTGAATTGTTCAGCTCGAGGCGTGAATTAGTTAATTGTTTCATTGTTCGGGATTGACTGTCAATTGTTTAGGGATGTAAATAATGATTGCTAATTGATTTTTGTTTATTTGATTGGTTAAAATAGTTGACTTGTTTGGAAGTGTTTGTATTTAGCTTGCAATGATATTGTTAACATTCATTTGCAGAATGTATATGGTGCATAGATTTTATGCATCATTTATACAATGTAAATGCAATGTATTGATTGGAATGTGAGGTGTTTCATTGTCATGTGATGATTTAGATTGTAAGATCAGTTAGGATTATTAAAGGAAATTCATTGTAATGTAGTGTGTCTATATGGAGAAGGTTATTTGTAGGACAGTATGGTTTTGATAACCCTTCTACATTTATTTGTATATTGGTTCATCATGTGTGTGTATATAATGTGTATATATATATATATATATATATATATATATATATATATATATATATATATATATATATATATATATATATATATATATATATATATATATACAGTATCTCTCTCTCTCTCTCTGTATATATATATATATATATATATATATATATATATATATATATATATATATATATAGTGTATATATAGTTGCATGATGAAGCCACTGTACAAATTCATGGGTGAAAGGTGGGTATCGGGCCAGTGTGGCGTAACCCCGTAATTACCTTTGCGGTTATTATCTGATAAGGTGTTTAAGGGGTTAATTGATATCTGAATGGAATTGCAATGTATTGGCTTTGTTTTGGCAATGTATTTTGTGGACAAGACAAGTATGATGCTAGCGACGGACACTTCGCATTGATGAGGTCAGTAGTACTTTATTTATTTTAAAATGCTAGTTAATGTTTTTAATAATGGGCAATTATTCTATTATCTATATCTGGATAATAGTTATTTTGCACATTATTGTACATTGTACTGTAGGTGTTGGGGGGGGTATGTATTGAATGTATAGGCCAGGTTTATTTTTTTTTACATTCAGGGTTTTTTCCGTGGTTCTGCGTGGGACCTTTGGAGACCACCTGTGGTTTCCTCGGGTATCTCACGCGTATCAGGCTGGTGGTGACACGGGTGACACATGCGGGGATGATGATGTGTGGTCCCACTTCTGTGGGGGCACCGCGGACCTGTAGTCACGGGGATGAAGCTGTGTGGTCCCACTTCCGCGGGGGCACCGCCGACCCGTAGGTGCGATGATGATTTCTTTCTTTTTCTCTCTGCGCTCTTTCTCTCTCTCTCTCTGTGCTATTTCTCTCTCTCTCTGCGCGCTTTCTTCCTCTCTCTCTGCGATCTCTCTCTCTCTGTGCTCTTTCTTTCTTTCTCTCTCTGCGCTCTTTCTTTCTCTCTCTCTCTGCGCTCTTTCTTTCTCTCTCTCTCTGCGCTCTTTCTTCCTCTCTCTCTGCGCTCTTTCTCTCTCTCTCGCTGCGCTCTTTCTCTCTCTCTTTGCGCTCTTTCTCTCTCTCTCTGCACTCTTTCTTTCACTCTCTCTGCGCTCTTTCTCTCGCTGCGCTCTTTCTTTCTCTCTATCTCTGCGCTCTTTCTCTCTCTCTGCACTCTTTCTTTCTTTCTCTGCGCTCTTTCTTTCTCTCTCTCTGCGCTCTTTCTCTCTCTGCACTCTTTCTCTCTCTCCGCTCTTTCTCTCTCTGCGCTCTTTCTCTCTCTTTCTCTCTCTATCTGCGCTCTTTCTCTCTCTCTCTCTCTGCGCTCTTTCTTTCTCTTTCTCTCTCTGCGCTCTTTT
Source organism: Ascaphus truei (assembly GCF_040206685.1). Taxonomy (NCBI): domain Eukaryota; kingdom Metazoa; phylum Chordata; class Amphibia; order Anura; family Ascaphidae; genus Ascaphus; species Ascaphus truei. The sequence goes on from NC_134487.1 coordinate 227,009,198, forward strand.
TCTCTTTCTCTCTCTGCGCTCTTTCTCTCTCTTTCTCTCTCTGCGCTCTCTCTCTCTCTCTGCGCTCTTTCTCTCTCTATCTGCGCTCTTTCTCTCTCTCTCTCTCTCTGCGCTCTTTCTTTTTCTTTCTCTCCCTGCGCTCTTTCTCTCTCTCTCTGCGCTCTTTCTTTCTTTCTCTCTGCGCTTTTTCTTTCTTTCTCTCTGCGCTCTTTCTTTCTCTCTGTGCTCTTTCTTTCTCTCTGCGCTCTTTCTTTCTCTCTGTGCTCTTTCTCTTTCTTTCTCTCTGCGCTCTTTCTCTCTCTCTGCGCTTTTTCTTTCTTTCTCTCTGCACTCTTTCTCTCTCTCTCTGCGCTCTCTCTCTGCGCTCTTTCTTTCTCTCTGCGCTCTTTCTCTTTCTTTCTCTCTGCGCTCTTTCTCTCTCTCTGCGCTTTTTCTTTCTTTCTCTCTGCACTCTTTCTCTCTCTCTCTGCGCTCTTTCTTTCTCTCTGCGCTCTCTCTTTCTTTCTCTCTGCGCTCTTTCTCTCTCTCTGCGCTTTTTCTTTCTTTCTCTCTGCACTCTTTCTCTCTTTCTCTGCGCTCTCTCTCTGCGCTCTTTCTATCTCTCTCTGCGCTCTCTCTCTCTCTCTCTACGCTCTTTCTCTCTCTCTGCGCTCTTTCTCTCTCTCTGCGCTCTTTCTCTCTCTGCGCTCTTTCTTTCTGCGCTCTTTCTTTCTCTCTGCGCTCTTTCTCTCTCTGCGCTCTTTCTCTCTCTGCGCTCTTTCTCTCTCTGCGCTCTTTCTCTCTCTGCGCTCTTTCTTTCTCTTTCTCTCTCTGTGCTCTTTCTCTCTGTCTGAGCTCTTTCTCTCTCTATCTGTGCTCTTTCTTTCTCTCTGCGCTTTTTCTTTCTTTCTCTCTGCGCTCTTTCTCTTTCTCTCTGCGCTCTTTCTCTCTCTCTCTGCGCTCTTTCTTTCTTTCTCTCTGCGCTTTTTCTTTCTTTCTCTCTGCGCTCTTTCTTTCTCTCTGCGCTCTTTCTTTCTCTCTGCGCTCTTTCTTTTTCTCTCGCTCTCTGCGCTTTTTCTTTCTTTCTCTCTGCACTCTTTCTCTCTCTCTCTGCGCTCTCTCTCTCTCTGCGCTCTCTCTCTCTCTCTGCGCTCTTTCTCTCTCTCTGCGCTCTTTCTTTCTCTCTCTCTGCGCTCTTTCTCTCTCTCTGCGCTCTTTCTCTCTCTCTGCGCTCTTTCTCTCTCTCTGAGCTCTTTCTCTCTCTCTGCGCTCTTTCTCTCTCTGCGCTCTTTCTTTCTTTCTGCGCTCTTTCTTTCTCTCTGTGCTCTCTCTCTGCGCTCTTTCTCTCTCTGCGCTCTTTCTCTCTCTGCGCTCTTTCTTTCTCTCTCTGCGCTTTTCTCTCTGTCTGAGCGCTTTCTCTCTCTATCTGTGCTCTTTCTTTCTCTCTCTCTGCGCTTTTTCTTTCTTTCTCTCTGCACTCTTTCTCTCTCTCTCTCTGCGCTCTTTCTTACTCTCTCTGCGCTCTTTCTTTTTCTCTCTGCGCTCTTTCTTTCTCTCTGCGCTCTTTCTTTCTCTCTGCGCTTTTTCTTTCTCTCTGCGCTCTTTCTCTTTCTCTGTGCTCTCTTTCTCTCTCTCTGTGCGCTCTTTCTTTCTTTCTCTCTGCGCTCTTTCTTTCTCTCTGTGCTCTTTCTTTCTCTCTGCGCTCTTTCTCTTTCTCTGTGCGCTCTCTCTCTCTCTCTCTGTGCTCTTTCTCTCTCTTTGTGCTTTTTCTTTCTTTCTCTCTGCGCTCTTTCTCTCTCTCTCTGCGCTCTTTCTCTCTCTCTCTGCGCTCTCTCTCTCTGCGCTCTTTCTTACTCTCTCTGCGCTCTTTCTTTCTCTCTGCGCTCTTTCTTTCTCTCTACGCTCTTTCTTTCTCTCTGCGCTCTTTCTCTTTCTCTGTGCTCTCTTTCTCTATCTCTGTGCGCTCTTTCTTTCTCTCTCTGCGCTTTTTCTTTCTTTCTCTCTGCGCTCTTTCTCTCTCTCTCTGCGGGGATGAAGCTGTGTGGTCACACTTCCGCGGGGGCACCGCCGACCCGTAGGTGCGATGATGATTTCTTTCTTTTTCTCTCTGCGCTCTTTCTCTCTCTCTCTGTGCTATTTCTCTCTCTCTCTGCGCGCTTTCTTCCTCTCTCTCTGCGATCTCTCTCTCTCTGTGCTCTTTCTTTCTCTCTCTCTCTGTGCTCTTTTTCTCTCTCTCTGTGCTCTTTTTCTCTCTCTCTGTGCTCTTTCTCTCTCTCTGCGCTCTTTCTCTCTCTCTCTCTGCGCTCTTTCTCTCTCTCTCTATGCGCTCTTTCTTTCTCTCTCTGCGCTCTTTCTTTCTCTCTCTGCGCTCTTTCTTTCTCTCTCTCTGCGCTCTTTCTTTCTCTCTCTCTGCGTTCTTTCTCTCTCTCTGCGCTCTTTCTCTCTCTCTGCGCTCTTTCTCTCTCTCTGCGCTCTTTCTTTCTCTCTGCGCTCTCTCTCTCTCTGCGCTCTTTCTTTCTCTTTCTCTCTCTGCGCTCTTTCTTTCTCTTTCTCTCTCTGCGCTCTTTCTCTCTCTCTGCGCTCTTTATCTCTCTCTATCTGCGCTCTTTCTTTCTCTCTGCGCTCTTTCTTTCTCTCTCTCTGTGCTCTTTCTCTCTCTCTCTCTGCGCTCTTTCTTTCTCTTTCTCTCTCTGCGCTCTTTCTCTCTCTGCGCTCTTTCTCTCTCTGCGCTCTTTCTTTCTCTTTCTCTCTCTGTGCTCTTTCTCTCTGTCTGAGCTCTTTCTCTCTCTATCTGTGCTCTTTCTTTCTCTCTGCGCTCTTTCTCTTTCTCTCTGCGCTCTTTCTCTCTCTCTCTGTGCTCTTTCATTCTTTTTCTCTGCGCTTTTTCTTTCTTTCTCTCTGCGCTCTTTCTTTCTCTCTGTGCTCTTTCTTTCTCTCTGCGCTCTTTCTTTCTCTCTGCGCTCTTTCTTTCTCTCTGCGCTCTTTCTCTTTCTCTCTCTCTGCGCTTTTTCTTTCTTTCTCTCTGCACTCTTTCTCTCTCTCTCTGCGCTCTCTCTCTCTCTCTCTGCGCTCTTTCTATCTCTCTCTCTGCGCTCTCTCTCTCTCTCTCTGCGCTCTTTCTCTCTCTCTGCGCTCTTTCTTTCTCTCTCTCTGCGCTCTTTCTTTCTCTCTCTCTGCGCTCTTTCTTTCTCTCTCTCTGCGCTCTTTCTCTCTCTCTGCGCTCTTTCTCTCTCTCTGCGCTCTTTCTTTCTTTCTGCGCTCTTTCTTTCTCTCTGCGCTCTTTCTCTCTCTGCGCTGTTTCTCTCTCTCCGCTCTTTCTCTCTCTGCGCTCTTTCTCTCTCTGCGCTCTTTCTTTCTCTTTCTCTCTCTGCGCTTTTTCTCTCTGTCTGAGCGCTTTCTCTCTCTCTCTGCGCTCTTTCTTACTCTTTCTGCGCTCTTTCTTTCTCTCTCTGCGCTCTTTCTTTCTCTCTCTGCGCTCTTTCTTTCTCTCTGCGCTCTTTCTTTCTCTCTGCGCTCTTTCTTTCTCTCTGCGCTCTTTCTTTCTCTCTGCGCTCTTTCTCTTTCTCTGTGCTCTCTTTCTCTCTCTCTGTGCGCTCTTTCTTTCTTTCTCTCTGCGCTCTTTCTTTCTCTCTGTGCTCTTTCTTTCTCTCTGCGCTCTTTCTCTTTCTCTGTGCGCTCTCTCTCTCTCTCTGCGCTCTTTCTCTCTCTCTCTGTGCTTTTTCTTTCTTTCTCTCTGCGCTCTTTCTCTCTGCGCTCTTTCTCTCTCTCTCTGCGCTCTTTCTCTCTCTCTGCGCTCTCTCTCTCTCTCTCTGCGCTCTTTCTTACTCTCTCTGCGCTCTTTCTTTCTTTCTCTCTGCGGTCTTTCTTTCTCTCTGCGCTCTTTCTTTCTCTCTGCGCTCTCTCTTTCTCTGTGCTCTCTTTCTCTCTCTCTGTGCGCTCTTTCTTTCTATCTCTGCGCTTTTTCTTTCTTTCTCTCTGCGCTCTTTCTCTCTCTCTCTGCGCTCTTTCGCTCTCTCTCTGCGCTCTTTTTCTCTCTCTCTGTGCTCTTTTTCTCTCTCTCTGTGCTCTTTCTCCCTCTCTGCGCTCTTTCTCTCTCTCTCTCTCTGCGCTCTTTTTCACTCTCTCTATGCGCTCTTTCTTTCTCTCTCTGCGCTCTTTCTTTCTCTCTCTGCGCTCTTTCTTTCTCTCTCTCTGCGCTCTTTCTTTCTCTCTCTCTGCGCTCTTTCTCTCTCTCTGCGCTCTCTCTCTGCGCTCTTTCTCTCTCTCTGCGCTCTTTCTTTCTCTCTGCGCTCTCTCTCTCTGCGCTCTTTCTTTCTCTTTCTCTCTCTGCGCTCTTTCTTTCTCTTTCTCTCTCTGCGCTCTTTCTCTCTCTCTGCGCTCTCTCTCTGCGCTCTTTCTTTCTCTCTGCGCTCTTTCTTTCTCTCTCTCTGTGCTCTTTCTTTCTCTTGCTCTCTCTGCGCTCTTTCTTTCTCTTTCTCTCTCTGCGCTCTTTCTTTCTCTCTCTCTGTGCTCTTTATCTCTCTCTGCGCTCTTTCTTTCTCTCTCTCTGCGCTCTTTCTTTCTCTCTCTCTGCGCTCTTTCTCTCTCTGAGCTCTTTCTTTCTCTCTCTCTGCGCTCTTTCTTTCTCTCTCTGCGCTCTTTATTTCTCTCTCTGCGCTCTTTTTTTCTCTCTCTCTGTGCTCTCTCTCTCTGCGCTCTCTCTCTCTCCCTGTGCTCTCTCTCTCTCTCTGCGCTCTTTCTTTCTCTCTCTCTGCGCTCTTTCTCTCTCTGCGCTCTTTATTTCTCTCTCTCTGCGCTCTTTCTTTCTCTCTCTCTGCGCTGTTTCTTTCTCTCTCTCTGCGCTGTTTCTTTCTCTCTCTCTGCGCTCTTTCTCTCTCACTGCGCTCTTTCTCTCTCTGCGCTCTTTCTCTCTCTGCGCTCTTTCTTTCTCTCTGCGCTCTTTCTCTCTCTGCGCTCTTTCTTTCTCTTTCTCTCTCTGCGCTCTTTCTTTCTCTTTCTCTCTTTGCGCTCTTTATCTCTCTCTCTGCGCTCTCTCTTTCTCTTTCTCAATCTGCGCTCTTTCTCTCTCTCTGCGCTCTTTCTCTCTCTGCGCTCTTTATTCTCTCTCTCTGTGCTCTTTCTCTCTCTCTCTGCGCTCTTTCTCTCTCTCTCTGCGCTCTTTCTCTCTCTCTCTGCGCTCTTTCTCTCTCTATCTGCGCTCTTTCTTTCTCTCTCTGCGCTGTTTCTTTCTCTCTCTCTGCGCTCTTTCTCTCTCACTGCGCTCTTTCTCTCTCTGCGCTCTTTCTCTCTCTGCGCTCTTTCTTTCTCTCTGCGCTCTTTCTCTCTCTGCGCTCTTTCTTTCTCTTTCTCTCTCTGCGCTCTTTCTTTCTCTTTCTCTCTCTGCGCTCTTTATCTCTCTCTCTGCGCTCTCTCTTTCTCTTTCTCAATCTGCGCTCTTTCTCTCTCTCTGCGCTCTTTCTCTCTCTGCGCTCTTTCTCTCTCTCTCTGCGCTCTTTCTCTCTCTCTCTGCGCTCTTTCTCTCTCTATCTGCGCTCTTTCTTTCTCTCTCTGCGCTCTTTCTTTCTCTCTCTGCGCTCTTTCTTTCTCGGTCTCTGCGCTCTTTCTCTCTCTCTCTGTGCTCTTTCTTTCTCTCTCTCTGCGCTCTTTCTCTCTCTCTGCGCTCTTTCTCTCTCTCTGCGCTCTTTCTCTCTCTCTGCGCTCTTTCTCTCTCTCTGCGCTCTTTCTATCTCTCTGCGCTCTCTGTCTCTGCGCTCTTTCTTTCTCTTTCTCTCTCTGTGCTCTTTCTTTCTCTTTCTCTCTCTGCGCTCTTTCTCTCTCTCTGCGCTCTTTATCTCTCTCTCTCTGCGCTCTTTCTTTCTCTCTGCGCTCTTTCTTTCTCTTTCTCTCTCTGCGCTTTTTCTCTCTCTCTGCGCTCTTTCTCTCTCTATCTGCGGTCTTTCTCTCTCTCTCTCTGTGCTCTTTCTTTCTCTTTCTCTCTCTGCACTCTTTCTTTCTCTTTCTCTCTGCGCTCTTTCTCTCTCTCTCTGTGCTCTTTCTTTCTTTCTCTCTGCGCTCTTTGTTTCTCTCTGCGTGCTCTCTTTCTCTGTGTGCTCTCTCTCTCTCTGTGCGCTCTTTCTCTCTCTCTCTCTGCGCTCTTTCTTACTCTCTCTGCGCTCTTTCTTTCTGCGCTCTTTCTTTCTCTCTGCGCTCTCTCTTTCTCTGTGCGCTCTCTCTTTCTCTGTGCGCTCTCTCTCTCTGTGCGCTCTTTCTTTCTCTTTCTCTCTTTGCGCTCTCTTTCTCTCTGCGCTCTTTCTCTCTCTATCTGCGCTCTTTCTTTCTCTCTCTGCGCTGTTTCTTTCTCTCTCTCTGCGCTCTTTCTCTCTCACTGCGCTCTTTCTCTCTCTGCGCTCTTTCTCTCTCTGCGCTCTTTCTTTCTCTCTGCGCTCTTTCTCTCTCTGCGCTCTTTCTTTCTCTTTCTCTCTCTGCGCTCTTTCTTTCTCTTTCTCTCTCTGCGCTCTTTATCTCTCTCTCTGCGCTCTCTCTTTCTCTTTCTCAATCTGCGCTCTTTCTCTCTCTCTGCGCTCTTTCTCTCTCTGCGCTCTTTCTCTCTCTCTCTGCGCTCTTTCTCTCTCTCTCTGCGCTCTTTCTCTCTCTATCTGCGCTCTTTCTTTCTCTCTCTGCGCTCTTTCTTTCTCTCTCTGCGCTCTTTCTTTCTCGGTCTCTGCGCTCTTTCTCTCTCTCTCTGTGCTCTTTCTTTCTCTCTCTCTGCGCTCTTTCTCTCTCTCTGCGCTCTTTCTCTCTCTCTGCGCTCTTTCTCTCTCTCTGCGCTCTTTCTATCTCTCTGCGCTCTCTGTCTCTGCGCTCTTTCTTTCTCTTTCTCTCTCTGTGCTCTTTCTTTCTCTTTCTCTCTCTGCGCTCTTTCTCTCTCTCTGCGCTCTTTATCTCTCTCTCTCTGCGCTCTTTCTTTCTCTCTGCGCTCTTTCTTTCTCTCTCTCTGTGCTCTTTCTCTCTCTCTCTGCGCTCTTTCTTTCTCTTTCTCTCTCTGCGCTTTTTCTTTCTCTTTCTCTCTCTGTGCTCTTTCTCTCTCTCTGCGCTCTTATCTCTCTCTCTGCGCTCTTTCTTTCTCTCTCTCTGCGCTCTTTCTTTCTCTCTCTCTGCGCTCTTTCTCTCTGTGAGCTCTTTCTTTCTCTCTCTCTGCGCTCTTTCTTTCTCTCTCTGCGCTCTTTCTTTCTCTCTCTGCGCTCTTTTTTTCTCTCTCTCTGTGCTCTCTCTCTCTGCGCTCTCTCTCTCTCCCTGCGCTCTCTCTCTCTCTGCGCTCTTTCTTTCTCTCTCTCTGCGCTCTTTCTCTCTCTGCGCTCTTTCTTTCTCTCTCTCTGCGCTCTTTCTTTCTCTCTCTCTGCGCTGTTTCTTTCTCTCTCTGCGCTCTTTCTCTCTCTCTCTCTCTGCGCTCTTTCTCTCTCTCTCTGCGCTCTTTCTCTCTCTCTGCACTCTTTCTCTCTCTCTGCGCTCTTTCTTTTTTCTCTGCGCTCTTTCTCTCTCTCTCTCTGTGCTCTTTCCTTCTCTCTCTCTGCGCTCTTTCTTTCTCTCTCTGCGCTCTTTCTTTCTCTCTCTGCGCTCTTTCTTTCTCTCTCTGCGCTCTTTCTTTCTCTCTCTGCGCTCTTTCTTTCTCTCTCTGCGCTCTTTCTTTCTCTGTCTGCGCTCTTTCTTTCTCTCTCTGTGCTCTTTCTTTCTCTCTCTGTTCTCTTTCTCTCTCTCTGCGCTCTTTCTTTCTCTCTCTCTGTGCTCGTTCTTTCTCTCTCTGCACTTTTTCTCTCTCTCTGCGCTCTCTCTCTCTGCGTTCTTTCTTTCTCTTTCTCTGTGCTCTTTCTCTCTCTCTGCACTCTTTCTTTCTTTCTCTCTGCACTCTTTCTTTCTTTCTCTCTGCGCTCTTTCTTTCTCTCTCTCTGCGCTCTTTCTCTCTCTCTGCGCTCTTTCGCAGAGAGAAAGAAAGAAAGAGCGCAGAGAGAGAGAGAAAGAGCGCAGAGAGAAAGAGAGCGCAAAGAGAGAAAGAGAAAGAAAGAGCGCACAGAGAGAGAGAGCGCACAGAGAAAGAGAGAGCGCACAGAGAAAGAGAGAGCGCAGAGAGAAAGAAAGAGCGCAGAAAGAAAGAGCGCAGAGAGAGTAAGAAAGAGCGCAGAGAGAGAGAGAGAAAGAGCGCACAGAGAGAGAGAGCACACAGAGAAAGAGAGCACGCAGAGAGAAACAAAGAGCGCAGAGAGAAAGAAAGAAAGAGCACAGAGAGAGAGAGAAAGAGCGCAGAGAGAAAGAGAAAGAAAGAGTGCAGAGAGAGAAAGAGAAAGAAAGAGCACAGAGAGAGAGAGAGAAAGACCGCAGATAGAGAGAGAAAGAGCGCAGAGAGAGAGAAAAAGCGCAGAGAGAGAAAGAGAAAGAAAGAGCGCAGAGAGAGCGCAGAGAGAGAAAGAGAAAGAAAGAGCGCAGAGAGAGAAAGAGCGCAGAGAGAGAAAGAGCGCAGAAAGAAAGAAAGAGCGCAGAATGAAAGAAAGAGCGCAGAGAGAGAGAAAGAGCGCAGAGAGAAAGAAAGAGCGCAGAGAGAGAGAAAGAAAGAGCGCAGAGAGAGAGAAAGAAAGAGCGCAGAGAGAGAGCGCAGAGAGAAAGAGAAAGAGCGCAGAGACCGAGAAAGAAAGAGCGCAGAGAGAGAAAGAAAGAGCGCAGAGAGAGAAAGAAAGAGCGCAGATAGAGAGAGAAAGAGCGCAGAGAGAGAGAGAAAGAGCGCAGAGAGAGAGAGAGCACAGAGAGAGAGAAAGAAAGAGCGCAGAGAGAGAAAGAGAAAGAAAGAGCGCAGAGAGAGAAAGAGCGCAGAGAGAAAAACGAGCGCAGAGAGAGAAAGAGCGCAGAGAGAGAAAGAGCGCAGAGAGAGAAAGAGCGCAGAGAGAGAGAAAGAGCGCAGAGAGAGAGAAAGAGCGCAGAGAGAGAGAGAGCGCAGAGAGAGAGAGAGAGCGCAGAGAGAGAGAGAAAGAGCGCAGAGAGAGAGAGAAAGAGCGCAGAGAGAGAGAGAGCACAGAGAGAGAGAAAGAAAGAGCGCAGAGAGAGAAAGAGCGCAGAAAGAAAGAAAGAGCGCAGAATGAAAGAAAGAGCGGAGAGAGAGAGAAAGAAAGAGCACAGAGAGAGAGAAAGAAAGAGCGCAGAGAGAGAAAGAGCGCAGAGAGAGAGAAAGAGCGCAGATTGAGAAAGAGAAAGAAAGAGCGTAGAGAGAGATAAAGAGCGCAGAGAGAGAGAAAGAGCGCAGAGAGAGAAAGAGAAAGAAAGAGCGCAGAGAGAGAAAGAGAAAGAAAGAGCGCAGAGAGAGAAAGAGCGCAGAGAGAAAGACAGAGCGCAGAGAGAGAAAGAGCGCAGAGAGAGAAAGAGCGCAGAGAGAGAGAAAGAGCGCAGAGAGAGAGAAAGAAAGAGCGCAGAGAGAGAAAGAAAGAGCACAGCGAGAGAAAGAAAGAGCGCATAGAGAGAGAGAAAAAGAGCGCAAAGAGAGAGAGAGAGAAAGAGCACACAGAGAGAGAGAGAAAGAGCGCAGAGAGAGAGAGAAAGAGCGCAGAGAGAGAAAGAAAGAGCGCAGAGAGAGAGAGAAAGAAAGAGTGCAGAGAGAGAAAGAAAGAAAGAGCGCAGAGAGAGAGAGAGAGGAAGAAAGAGCGCAGAGAGAGAGAGAGAAAGAGCGCAGAGAGAGAGAGAGCACAGAGAGTGAGAAAGAAAGAGCGCAGAGAGAGACAGTGCAGAGAGAGAGAAAGAGAAAAGAAAGAGAGAAAGAAAGAGCACTGAGAGAGAAAGTGCGCAGAGAGAGAGGAAGAGCGCAGATACAGAAAGAGAAAGAAAGAGCGCAGAGAGAAAGAGAAAGTGCACAGAGAGAGAAAGAGAAAGAAAGAGCGCAGAGAGAGAAAGAGAAAGAAAGAGCGCAGAGAGAGAGAGAGAAAGACCGCAGATAGAGAGAAAGAGCGCAGAGAGAGAGAGAAAGAGCGCAGAGAGAGAAAGAGAAAGAAAGAGCGCAGAAAGAGAGAGCGCAGAGAGAGAAAGAGAAAGAAAGAGCGCAGAGAGAGAAAGAGCGCAGAGAGAGAAAGAGCGCAGAAAGAAAGAAAGAGCGCAGAATGAAAGAAAGAGCGCAGAGAGAGAGAAAGAGCGCAGAGAGAGAGAAAGAAAGAGCACAGAGAGAGAGAAAGAAAGAGCGCAGAGAGAGAAAGAGCGCAGAGAGAGAGAAAGAGCGCAGATTGAGAAAGAGAAAGAAAGAGCGCAGAGAGAGAGATAAAGAGCGCAGAGAGAGAGAAAGAGCGCAGAGAGAGAAAGAGAAAGAAAGAGCACAGAGAGAGAAAGAGAAAGAAAGAGCGCAGAGAGAGAAAGAGCGCAGAGAGAAAGAAAGAGCGCAGAGAGAGAAAGAGCGCAGAGAGAGAAAGAGCGCAGAGAGAGAGAAAGAGCGCAGAGAGAGAGAAAGAAAGAGCGCAGAGAGAGAAAGAAAGAGCGCAGCGAGAGAAAGAAAGAGCGCATAGAGAGAGAGAAAAAGAGCGCAAAGAGAGAGAGAGAAAGAGCACAGAGAGAGAGAGAGAAAGAGCGCAGAAAGAGAAAGAAAGAGCACAGAGAGAGAAAGAGCGCAGAGAGAGAAAGAGCGCAGAAAGAAAGAAAGAGCGCAGAATGAAAGAAAGAGCACAGAGAGAGAGAAAGAGCGCAGAGAGAGAAAGAAAGAGCGCAGAGAGAGAGAAAGAAAGAGCGCAGAGAGAGAGAAAGAAAGAGCGCAGAGAGAGAGCGCAGAGAGAAAGAGAAAGAGCGCAGAGACCGAGAAAGAAAGAGCGCAGAGAGAGAAAGAAAGAGCGCAGAGAGAGAAAGAAAGAGCGCAGATAGAGAGAGAAAGAGCGCAGAGAGAGAGAGAAAGAGCGCAGAGAGAGAGAGAGCACAGAGAGAGAGAAAGAAAGAGCGCAGAGAGAGAAAGAGCGCAGAGAGAGAGAAAGAGCGCAGATTTAGAAAGAGAAAAAAAGAGCGCAGAGAGAGAGATAAAGAGCGCAGAGAGAGAGAGCGCAGAGAGAGAAAGAGAAAGAAAGAGCGCAGAGAGAGAAAGAGAAAGAAAGAGCGCAGAGAGAGAAAGAGCGCAGAGAGAAAAAAGAGCGCAGAGAGAGAAAGAGCGCAGAGAGAGAAAGAGCGCAGAGAGAGAAAGAGCGCAGAGAGAGAGAAAGAGCGCAGAGAGAGAGAGAGCGCAGAGAGAGAGAGAAAGAGCGCAGAGAGAGAGAGAAAGAGCGCAGAGAGAGAGAGAAAGAGCGCAGAGAGAGAGAGAGCACAGAGAGAGAGAAAGAAAGAGCGCAGAGAGAGAAAGAGCGCAGAAAGAAAGAAAGAGCGCAGAATGAAAGAAAGAGCGGAGAGAGAGAGAAAGAAAGAGCACAGAGAGAGAGAAAGAAAGAGCGCAGAGAGAGAAAGAGCGCAGAGAGAGAGAAAGAGCGCAGATTGAGAAAGAGAAAGAAAGAGCGTAGAGAGAGATAAAGAGCGCAGAGAGAGAGAAAGAGCGCAGAGAGAGAAAGAGAAAGAAAGAGCGCAGAGAGAGAAAGAGAAAGAAAGAGCGCAGAGAGAGAAAGAGCGCAGAGAGAAAGAAAGAGCGCAGAGAGAGAAAGAGCGCAGAGAGAGAAAGAGCGCAGAGAGAGAGAAAGAGCGCAGAGAGAGAGAAAGAAAGAGCGCAGAGAGAGAAAGAAAGAGCGCAGCGAGAGAAAGAAAGAGCGCATAGAGAGAGAGAAAAAGAGCGCAAAGAGAGAGAGAGAAAGAGCACAGAGAGAGAGAGAGAAAGAGCGCAGAAAGAGAAAGAAAGAGCACAGAGAGAGAAAGAGCGCAGAGAGAGAAAGAGCGCAGAAAGAAAGAAAGAGCGCAGAATGAAAGAAAGAGCACAGAGAGAGAGAAAGAACGCAGAGAGAGAAAGAAAGAGCGCAGAGAGAGAGAAAGAAAGAGCGCAGAGAGAGAGAAAGAAAGAGCGCAGAGAGAGAGCGCAGAGAGAAAGAGAAAGAGCGCAGAGACCGAGAAAGAAAGAGCGCAGAGAGAGAAAGAAAGAGCGCAGAGAGAGAAAGAAAGAGCGCAGATAGAGAGAGAAAGAGCGCAGAGAGAGAGAGAAAGAGCGCAGAGAGAGAGAGAGCACAGAGAGAGAGAAAGAAAGAGCGCAGAGAGAGAAAGAGCGCAGAGAGAGAGAAAGAGCGCAGATTTAGAAAGAGAAAAAAAGAGCGCAGAGAGAGAGATAAAGAGCGCAGAGAGAGAGAGCGCAGAGAGAGAAAGAGAAAGAAAGAGCGCAGAGAGAGAAAGAGAAAGAAAGAGCGCAGAGAGAGAAAGAGCGCAGAGAGAAAAAAGAGCGCAGAGAGAGAAAGAGCGCAGAGAGAGAAAGAGCGCAGAGAGAGAAAGAGCGCAGAGAGAGAGAAAGAGCGCAGAGAGAGAGAGAGCGCAGAGAGAGAGAGAAAGAGCGCAGAGAGAGAGAGAAAGAGCGCAGAGAGAGAGAGAAAGAGCGCAGAGAGAGAGAGAGCACAGAGAGAGAGAAAGAAAGAGCGCAGAGAGAGAAAGAGCGCAGAAAGAAAGAAAGAGCGCAGAATGAAAGAAAGAGCGGAGAGAGAGAGAAAGAAAGAGCACAGAGAGAGAGAAAGAAAGAGCGCAGAGAGAGAAAGAGCGCAGAGAGAGAGAAAGAGCGCAGATTGAGAAAGTGAAAGAAAGAGCGTAGAGAGAGATAAAGAGCGCAGAGAGAGAGAAAGAGCGCAGAGAGAGAAAGAGAAAGAAAGAGCGCAGAGAGAGAAAGAGAAAGAAAGAGCGCAGAGAGAGAAAGAGCGCAGAGAGAAAGAAAGAGCGCAGAGAGAGAAAGAGCGCAGAGAGAGAAAGAGCGCAGAGAGAGAGAAAGAGCGCAGAGAGAGAGAAAGAAAGAGCGCAGAGAGAGAAAGAAAGAGCGCAGCGAGAGAAAGAAAGAGCGCATAGAGAGAGAGAAAAAGAGCGCAAAGAGAGAGAGAGAGAAAGAGCACACAGAGAGAGAGAGAAAGAGCGCAGAGAGAGAGAGAGAAAGAGCGCAGAGAGAGAAAGAAAGAGCGCAGAGAGAGAGAGAAAGAAAGAGTGCAGAGAGAGAAAGAAAGAAAGAGCGCAGAGAGAGAGAGAGAGGAAGAAAGAGCGCAGAGAGAGAGAGAGAAAGAGCGCAGAGAGAGAGAGAGAGCACAGAGAGTGAGAAAGAAAGAGCGCAGAGAGAGAGAGTGCAGAGAGAGAGAAAGAGAAAAGAAAGAGAGAAAGAAAGAGCGCTGAGAGAGAAAGAGCGCAGAGAGAGAAAGTGCGCAGAGAGAGAGAAAGAGCGCAGATACAGAAAGAGAAAGAAAGAGCGCAGAGAGAAAGAGAAAGTGCACAGAGAGAGAAAGAGAAAGAAAGAGCGCAGAGAGAGAAAGAGAAAGAAAGAGCGCAGAGAGAGAGAGAGAAAGACCGCAGATAGAGAGAAAGAGCGCAGAGAGAGAGAGAAAGAGCGCAGAGAGAGAAAGAGAAAGAAAGAGCGCAGAGAGAGAGAGCGCAGAGAGAGAAAGAGAAAGAAAGAGCGCAGAGAGAGAAAGAGCGCAGAGAGAGAAAGAGCGCAGAAAGAAAGAAAGAGCGCAGAATGAAAGAAAGAGCGCAGAGAGAGAGAAAGAGCGCAGAGAGAGAGAAAGAAAGAGCACAGAGAGAGAGAAAGAAAGAGCGCAGAGAGAGAAAGAGCGCAGAGAGAGAGAAAGAGCGCAGATTGAGAAAGAGAAAGAAAGAGCGCAGAGAGAGAGATAAAGAGCGCAGAGAGAGAGAAAGAGCGCAGAGAGAGAAAGAGAAAGAAAGAGCACAGAGAGAGAAAGAGAAAGAAAGAGCGCAGAGAGAGAAAGAGCGCAGAGAGAAAGAAAGAGCGCAGAGAGAGAAAGAGCGCAGAGAGAGAAAGAGCGCAGAGAGAGAGAAAGAGCGCAGAGAGAGAGAAAGAAAGAGCGCAGAGAGAGAAAGAAAGAGCGCAGCGAGAGAAAGAAAGAGCGCATAGAGAGAGAGAGAAAAAGAGCGCAAAGAGAGAGAGAGAGAAAGAGCACAGAGAGAGAGAGAGAAAGAGCGCAGAGAGAGAGAGAAAGAGCGCAGAGAGAGAAAGAAAGAGCGCAGAGAGAGAGAGAGAGAAAGAAAGAGTGCAGAGAGAGAAAGAAAGAAAGAGCGCAGAGAGAGAGAGAGAGAGGAAGAAAGAGCGCAGAGAGAGAAAGAGCGCAGAGAGTGAGAAAGAAAGAGCGCAGAGAGAGAGCGCAGAGAGAGAGAGAGTGCAGAGAGAGAGAGATAGAGTGCAGAGAGAGAGAAAGAGAAAAGAAAGAGAGAAAAAAAGAGCGCTGAGAGAGAAAGAGCGCAGAGAGAAAGTGCGCAGAGAGAGAGAAAGAGTGCAGATACAGAAAGAGAAAGAAAGAGCGCAGAGAGAAAGAGAAAGTGCACAGAGAGAGAAAGAGAAAGAAAGAGCGCAGAGAGAGAAAGAGAAAGAAAGAGCGCAGAGAGAGAGAGAGAAAGACCGCAGATAGAGAGAGAAAGAGCGCAGAGAGAGAGAAAGAGCGCAGAGAGAGTGAGAAAGAGCGCAGAGAGAGAGAAAGAGCACAGAGAGAGAGAGAGAAAGAGCGCAGAGAGAGAGAAAGAAAGAGCGCAGAGAGAGAGAGAAAGAAAGAGCGCAGAGAGAGAAAGAAAGAAAGAGCGCAGAGAGAGAGAGAGAGAGAGAGGAAGAAAGAGCGCAGAGAGAGAGAGAGAAAGAGTGCAGAGAGAGAGAGCGCAGAGAGTGAGAAAGAAAGAGCGCAGAGAGAGAGCGCAGAGAGAGAGAGTGCAGAGAGAGAGAAAGAGAAAAGAAAGAGAGAAAGAAAGAGCGCTGAGAGAGAAAGTGCGCAGAGAGAGAGAAAGAGCGCAGATACAGAAAGAGAAAGAAAGAGCGCAGAGAGAAAGAGAAAGTGCACAGAGAGAGAAAGAGAAAGAAAGAGCGCAGAGAGAGAAAGAGAAAGAAAGAGCGCAGAGAGAGAGAGAGAAAGACCGCAGATAGAGAGAGAAAGAGCGCAGAGAGAGAGAAAGAGCGCAGAGAGAGAAAGGGAAAGAAAGAGCGCAGAGAGAGAGAGCGCAGAGAGAGAAAGAGAAAGAAAGAGCGCAGAGAGAGAAAGAGCGCAGAGAGAGAAAGAGCGCAGAAAGAAAGAAAGAGCGCAGAATGAAAGAAAGAGTGCAGAGAGAGAGAAAGAGCGCAGAGAGAGAGAAAGAAAAAGCACAGAGAGAGAGAAAGAAAAAGCGCAGAGAGAGAGAAAGAGCACAGAGAGAGAGAAAGAAAGAGCGCAGAGACCGAGAAAGAAAGAGCGCAGAGAGAGAAAGAAAGAGCGCAGAGAGAGAAAGAAAGAGCGCAGAGAGAGAGAGAAAGAGCTCAGAGAGAGAGAGAGAGAGCTCAGAGAGAGAGAGAGAAAGAGCGCAGAGAGAGAGAGAAAGAGCTCAGAGAGAGAGAGAGAAAGAGAACAGAGAGAGAGAAAGAAAGAGCGCAGAGAGAGAGAAAGAAAGAGTGCAGAGAGAGAAAGAAAGAAAGTGCGCAGAGAGAGAGAGAGGAACAAAGAGCGCAAAGAGAGAGAGAAAGAGCACAGAGAGAGAAAGAAAGAGCGCAGAGAGAGAAAGAGCGCAGAGAGAGAAAGAGCGCAGAGAGAGAAAGAGCGCAGATTGAGAAAGAGAAAGAAAGAGCGCAGAGAGAGAGATAAAGAGCGCAGAAAGAGAGAAAGAGCGCAGAGAAAGAAAGAGAAAGAAAGAGCGCAGGGAGAGAAAGAGAAAGAAAGAGCGCAGAGAGAGAGAGAGAGAGAGAGAGAAAGAGCTCAGATAGAGAGAGAAAGAGCGCAGAGAGAGAAAGAGAAAGAAAGAGCGCAGAGATAGAAAGAGCGCAGAGAGAAAGAAAGAGCGCAGAGAGAGAAAGAGCGCAGAGAGCGAGAAAGAGCGCAGAGAGCGAGAAAGAGCGCAGAGAGAGAGAAAGAGCGCAGAGAGAGAAAGAAAGAGAGCAGAGAGAGAGAAAGAAAGAGCGCAGAGAGAGAGAAAGAAAGAGCGCAGAGAGAGAAAGAAAGAGCGCAGAGAGAGAAAGAAAGAGCGCATAGAGAGAGAGAAAAAGAGCGCAGAGAGAGAGAGAGAGAGAAAGAGCGCAAAGAGAAAGAGCGCAGAGAGAGAGAGAAAGAGCGCAGAGAGAGAGAAAGAGCGCAGAGAGAGAGAAAGAGCACAGAGAAAGAGAGAAAGAGCGCAGAGAGAGAGAGAAACAGCGCAGAGAGAGAGAGAGCGCAGAGAGAGAGAGGAAGAAAGAGCGCAGAGAGAGAGAGAAAGAAAGAGCTCAGAGAGAGAGAGAAAGAAAGAGTGCAGAGAGAGAAAAAAGAGCGCAGAGAGAGCGAGAGGAAGAAAGAGCGCAGAGAGAGAGAGAGAAAGAGCGCAGAGAGAGAGAGAGCGCAGAGAGAGAGAGAAAGAAAGAGCGCAGAGAGAGAGCACAGAGAGAGAGTGTGCAGAGAGAGAGAGATAGAGTGCAGAGAGAGAGAAAGAGCACAGAGAAAGAGAAAGAAAGAGCGCAGAGAGAGAGAGAGAAAGAGTGCAGAGAGAGAGAGCGCAGAGAGTGAGAAAGAAAGAGCGCAGAGAGAGAGCGCAGAGAGAGAGAGTGCAGAGAGAGAGAAAGAGAAAAGAAAGAGAGAAAGAAAGAGCGCTGAGAGAGAAAGTGCGCAGAGAGAGAGAAAGAGCGCAGATACAGAAAGAGAAAGAAAGAGCGCAGAGAGAAAGAGAAAGTGCACAGAGAGAGAAAGAGAAAGAAAGAGCGCAGAGAGAGAAAGAGAAAGAAAGAGCGCAGAGAGAGAGAGAGAAAGACCGCAGATAGAGAGAGAAAGAGCGCAGAGAGAGAGAAAGAGCGCAGAGAGAGAAAGGGAAAGAAAGAGCGCAGAGAGAGAGAGCGCAGAGAGAGAAAGAGAAAGAAAGAGCGCAGAGAGAGAAAGAGCGCAGAGAGAGAAAGAGCGCAGAAAGAAAGAAAGAGCGCAGAATGAAAGAAAGAGTGCAGAGAGAGAGAAAGAGCGCAGAGAGAGAGAAAGAAAAAGCACAGAGAGAGAGAAAGAAAAAGCGCAGAGAGAGAGAAAGAGCACAGAGAGAGAGAAAGAAAGAGCGCAGAGACCGAGAAAGAAAGAGCGCAGAGAGAGAAAGAAAGAGCGCAGAGAGAGAAAGAAAGAGCGCAGAGAGAGAGAGAAAGAGCTCAGAGAGAGAGAGAGAGAGCTCAGAGAGAGAGAGAGAAAGAGCGCAGAGAGAGAGAGAAAGAGCTCAGAGAGAGAGAGAGAAAGAGAACAGAGAGAGAGAAAGAAAGAGCGCAGAGAGAGAGAAAGAAAGAGTGCAGAGAGAGAAAGAAAGAAAGTGCGCAGAGAGAGAGAGAGGAACAAAGAGCGCAAAGAGAGAGAGAAAGAGCACAGAGAGAGAAAGAAAGAGCGCAGAGAGAGAAAGAGCGCAGAGAGAGAAAGAGCGCAGAGAGAGAAAGAGCGCAGATTGAGAAAGAGAAAGAAAGAGCGCAGAGAGAGAGATAAAGAGCGCAGAAAGAGAGAAAGAGCGCAGAGAAAGAAAGAGAAAGAAAGAGCGCAGGGAGAGAAAGAGAAAGAAAGAGCGCAGAGAGAGAGAGAGAGAGAGAGAGAAAGAGCTCAGATAGAGAGAGAAAGAGCGCAGAGAGAGAAAGAGAAAGAAAGAGCGCAGAGATAGAAAGAGCGCAGAGAGAAAGAAAGAGCGCAGAGAGAGAAAGAGCGCAGAGAGCGAGAAAGAGCGCAGAGAGCGAGAAAGAGCGCAGAGAGAGAGAAAGAGCGCAGAGAGAGAAAGAAAGAGAGCAGAGAGAGAGAAAGAAAGAGCGCAGAGAGAGAGAAAGAAAGAGCGCAGAGAGAGAAAGAAAGAGCGCAGAGAGAGAAAGAAAGAGCGCATAGAGAGAGAGAAAAAGAGCGCAGAGAGAGAGAGAGAGAGAAAGAGCGCAAAGAGAAAGAGCGCAGAGAGAGAGAGAAAGAGCGCAGAGAGAGAGAAAGAGCGCAGAGAGAGAGAAAGAGCACAGAGAAAGAGAGAAAGAGCGCAGAGAGAGAGAGAAACAGCGCAGAGAGAGAGAGAGCGCAGAGAGAGAGAGGAAGAAAGAGCGCAGAGAGAGAGAGAAAGAAAGAGCTCAGAGAGAGAGAGAAAGAAAGAGTGCAGAGAGAGAAAAAAGAGCGCAGAGAGAGCGAGAGGAAGAAAGAGCGCAGAGAGAGAGAGAGAAAGAGCGCAGAGAGAGAGAGAGCGCAGAGAGAGAGAGAAAGAAAGAGCGCAGAGAGAGAGCACAGAGAGAGAGTGTGCAGAGAGAGAGAGATAGAGTGCAGAGAGAGAGAAAGAGCACAGAGAAAGAGAAAGAAAGAGCGCAGAGATAGAAAGAGCGCAGAGAGAAAGAAAGAGCGCAGAGA
This sequence comes from Ascaphus truei, assembly GCF_040206685.1. Classification (NCBI taxonomy): domain Eukaryota; kingdom Metazoa; phylum Chordata; class Amphibia; order Anura; family Ascaphidae; genus Ascaphus; species Ascaphus truei. The sequence goes on from NC_134487.1 coordinate 227,027,578, forward strand.
GAGAAAGAGCGCAGAGAGAGCGAGAAAGAGCGCAGAGAGAGAGAAAGAAAGAGCGCAGAGAGAGAGAAAGAAAGAGCGCAGAGAGAGAAAGAAAGAGCGCATAGAGAGAGAGAAAAAGAGCACAGAGAGAGAGAGAGAGAAAGAGCACAGAGAGAAAGAGCGCAGAGAGAGAGAAAGAGCGCAGAGAGAGAGAAAGAGCGCAGAGAGAGAGAAAAAGCGCAGAGAAAGAGAGAAAGAGCGCAGAGAGAGAGAGAAACAGCGCAGAGAGAGAGAGAGCGCAGAGAGAGAGAGGAAGAAAGAGCACAGAGAGAGAGAGAAAGAAAGAGCTCAGAGAGAGAGAGAAAGAAAGAGTGCAGAGAGAGAAAGAAAGAGCGCAGAGAGAGAGAGAGGAAGAAAGAGCGCAGAGAGAGAGAGAGAGAAAGAGCGCAGAGAGAGAGAGAGCGCAGAGAGAGAGAGAGAAAGAAAGAGCGCAGAGAGAGAGCACAGAGAGAGAGTGTGCAGAGAGAGAGAGATAGAGTGCAGAGAGAGAGAAAGAGCACAGAGAGAGAGAAAGAAAGAGCGCTGAGAGAGAAAGAGCGCAGAGAGAGAAAGAGCGCAGAGAGAGAAAGAGCACAGAGAGAGAAAGAGCACAGAGAGAAAGAAAGAGCGCAGAGAGAAAGAAAGAGCGCAGAGTGAGAGAGAGAGAAAGAGCACAGAGAGAGAAAGAAAGAGCGCAGAGAGAGAAAGAGCGCAGAGAGAGAAAGACAGAGCGCAGAGAGAGAAAGAAAGAGCACAGAAAGAGAGAAAGAGCACAGAGAGAGAAAGAGCGCAGAGAGAGAGAAAGAGCGCAGAGAGAGAGAGAGAAAGATCGCAAAGAGAGAGAGAAAGAGTGCAAAGAGAGAAAGAGCGCAGAGAGAAAGAAAGAGCGCAGAGAGAGAGAAAGTAAGAGTTCAGAGAGAAAGAAAGATAGATAGAGCGCAGAGAGAGAGAAAAAGCGCAGAGAAAGAAAGAGCGCAGAGAGAGGAAGAAAGAGCGCAGAGAGAGAGAAAGAAAGAGCGCAGAGAGAGAAAGAAAGAGCGCAGAGAGAGAAAGAGCGCAGAGAAAGAAAGAGCGCAGAGTGAGATAAAGAGCGCAGAGAGAGAGAAAGAGCGCAGAGAGAGAAAGAAAGAGCGCAGAGACAGAAAGAAAGAGCGCATAGAGAGAGAGAAAAAGAGTGCAGAGAGAGAGAGAGAGAGAAAGAGCGCAGAGAGAAAGAGCGCAGAGAGAAAGAGAAAGAGCGCAGAGAGAGAGAAAGAGCGCAGAGAAAGAGAGAAAGAGCGCAGAGAGAGAGAGAAAGAGCGCAGAGAGAGAGGAAGAAAGAGCGCAGAGAGAGAGAGAAAGAAAGAGCGCAGAGAGAGAGAGAAAGAAAGAGTGCAGAGAGAGAAAGAAAGAGCGCAGAGAGAGAGAGAGGAAGAAAGAGCGCAGAGAGAGAGAGAGAGAAAGAGCGCAGAGAGAGAGAGAGCGCAGAGAGAGAGAGAAAGAAAGAGCGCAGAGAGAGAGCACAGAGAGAGAGTGTGCAGAGAGAGAGAGATAGAGTGCATAGAGAGAGAAAGAGCACACAGAGAGAGAAAGAAAGGGCGCTGAGAGAGAAAGAGCGCAGAGAGAGAAAGAGCGCAGAGAGAGAAAGAGCACAGAGAGAAAGAAAGAGCGCAGAAAGAAAGAAAGAGCGCAGAGAGAGAGAGAGAAAGAGTGCAGAGAGAGAGAGAGAAAGAGAGCATAGAGAGAAAGAGCGCATAGAGAGAGAAAGAAAGAGCGCAGAGAGAAAGAAAGAAAGAGTGCAGAGAGAGAGAAAGAAAGAGCGCAGAGAGAGAAAGAAAGAGCGCAGAGAGAGAAAGAGCGCAGAGAGAGAAAGACAGAGCGCAGAGAGAGAAAGAAAGAGCGCAGGGAGAGAGAAAGAGCGCAGAGAGAGAAAGACAGAGCGCAGAGAGAGAAAGAAAGAGCACAGAAAGAGAGAAAGAGCACAGAGAGAGAAAGAGCGCAGAGAGAGAGAAAGAGCGCAGAGAGAGAGAGAAAGAGCGCAAAGAGAGAGAGAAAGAGTGCAAAGAGAGAAAGAGCACAGAGAGAAAGAAAGAGCGCAGAGAGAAAGAAAGAGCACAGAGAGAGAGAGAGAAAGAGTGCAGAGAGAGAGAGAGAAAGAGAGCAGAGAGAGAAAGAGCGCAGAGAGAGAGAAAGAAAGAGCGCAGAGAGAAAGAAAGAAAGAGTGCAGAGAGAGAGACAGAAAGAGCGCAGAGAGAGAGAAAGAGCACACAGAGAGAGAAAGAAAGAAAGTGCGCAGAGAGAGAGAGAGGAACAAAGAGCGCAGAGAGAGAGAGAAAGAGCGTAGAGAGAGAGAGAAAGAGCACAGAGAGAGAGAAAGAAAGAGCGCAGAGAGAGAGAAAGAAAGAGTGCAGAGAGAGAAAGAAAGAAAGTGCGCAGAGAGAGAGAGAGGAACAAAGAGCGCAGAGAGAGAGAGAAAGAGCACAGAGAGAGAGAAAGAAAGAGCGCAGAGAGAGAAAGAGCGCAGAGAGAGAAAGAGCGCAGAGAGAGAGAAAGAGCGCAGATTGAGAAAGAGAAAGAAAGAGCGCAGAGAGAGAGATAAAGAGCGCAGAGAGAGAGAAATAGCGCAGAGAGAGAAAGAGAAAGAAAGAGCACAGGGAGAGAAAGAGAAAGAAAGAGCGCAGAGAGAGAGAGAGAGAGAGAGAGAGAGAGAGAGAGAAAGAGCGCAGAGAGAGAAAGAGAAAGAAAGAGCGCAGAGATAGAAAGAGCGCAGAGAGAAAGAAAGAGCGTAGAGAGAGAAAGAGCGCAGAGAGCGAAAAAGAGCGCAGAGAGAGAGAAAGAGCGCAGAGAGAGAAAGAAAGAGCGCAGAGAGAGAGAAAGAAAGAGCGCAGAGAGAGAGAAAGAAAGAGCGCAGAGAGAGAAAGAAAGAGCGCAGAGAGAGAAAGAAAGAGCGCATAGAGAGAGAGAAAAAGAGCACAGAGAGAGAGAGAGAGAAAGAGCGCAGAGAGAAAGAGCGCAGAGAGAGAGAAAGAGCGCAGAGAGAGAGAAAGAGCGCAGAGAGAGAGAAAGAGCGCAGAGAAAGAGAGAAAGAGCGCAGAGAGAGAGAGAAACAGCGCAGAGAGAGAGAGAGCGCAGAGAGAGAGAGGAAGAAAGAGCACAGAGAGAGAGAGAAAGAAAGAGCTCAGAGAGAGAGAGAAAGAAAGAGTGCAGAGAGAGAAAGAAAGAGCGCAGAGAGAGAGAGAGGAAGAAAGAGCGCAGAGAGAGAGAGAGAAAGAGCGCAGAGAGAGAGAGAGCGCAGAGAGAGAGAGAAAGAAAGAGCGCAGAGAGAGAGCACAGAGAGAGAGTGTGCAGAGAGAGAGAGATAGAGTGCAGAGAGAGAGAAAGAGCACAGAGAGAGAGAAAGAAAGAGCGCTGAGAGAGAAAGAGCGCAGAGAGAGAAAGAGCGCAGAGAGAGAAAGAGCGCAGAGAGAGAAAGAGCACAGAGAGAGAAAGAGCACAGAGAGAAAGAAAGAGCGCAGAGAGAAAGAAAGAGCGCAGAGAGAGAGAGAGAGAAAGAGTGCAGAGAGAGAGAGAGAAAGAGAGCAGAGAGAGAAAGAGCGCAGAGAGAGAGAAAGAAAGAGTGCAGAGAGAGAAAGAAAGAGTGCAGAGAGAGAGAACGAAAGAGCGCAGAGAGAGAGAAAGAGCACAGAGAGAGAAAGAAAGAGCGCAGAGAGAGAAAGAGCGCAGAGAGAGAAAGACAGAGCGCAGAGAGAGAAAGAAAGAGCACAGAAAGAGAGAAAGAGCACAGAGAGAGAAAGAGCGCAGAGAGAGAGAAAGAGCGCAGAGAGAGAGAGAGAAAGATCGCAAAGAGAGAGAGAAAGAGTGCAAAGAGAGAAAGAGCGCAGAGAGAAAGAAAGAGCGCAGAGAGAGAGAAAGTAAGAGTTCAGAGAGAAAGAAAGATAGATAGAGCGCAGAGAGAGAGAAAAAGCGCAGAGAAAGAAAGAGCGCAGAGAGAGGAAGAAAGAGCGCAGAGAGAGAGAAAGAAAGAGCGCAGAGAGAGAAAGAAAGAGCGCAGAGAGAGAAAGAGCGCAGAGAAAGAAAGAGCGCAGAGTGAGATAAAGAGCGCAGAGAGAGAGAAAGAGCGCAGAGAGAGAAAGAAAGAGCGCAGAGACAGAAAGAAAGAGCGCATAGAGAGAGAGAAAAAGAGTGCAGAGAGAGAGAGAGAGAGAAAGAGCGCAGAGAGAAAGAGCGCAGAGAGAAAGAGAAAGAGCGCAGAGAGAGAGAAAGAGCGCAGAGAAAGAGAGAAAGAGCGCAGAGAGAGAGAGAAAGAGCGCAGAGAGAGAGAGGAAGAAAGAGCGCAGAGAGAGAGAGAAAGAAAGAGCGCAGAGAGAGAGAGAAAGAAAGAGTGCAGAGAGAGAAAGAAAGAGCGCAGAGAGAGAGAGAGGAAGAAAGAGCGCAGAGAGAGAGAGAGAAAGAGCGCAGAGAGAGAGAGAGCGCAGAGAGAGAGAGAAAGAAAGAGCGCAGAGAGAGAGCACAGAGAGAGAGTGTGCAGAGAGAGAGAGAGATAGAGTGCAGAGAGAGAGAAAGAGCACACAGAGAGAGAAAGAAAGGGCGCTGAGAGAGAAAGAGCGCAGAGAGAGAAAGAGCGCAGAGAGAGAAAGAGCAAAGAGAGAAAGAAAGAGCGCAGAAAGAAAGAAAGAGCGCAGAGAGAGAGAGAGAAAGAGTGCAGAGAGAGAGAGAGAAAGAGAGCAGAGAGAGAAAGAGCGCAGAGAGAGAGAATGAAAGAGCGCAGAGAGAAAGAAAGAAAGAGTGCAGAGAGAGAGAAAGAAAGAGCGCAGAGAGAGAAAGAAAGAGCGCAGAGAGAGAAAGAGCGCAGAGAGAGAAAGACAGAGCGCAGAGAGAGAAAGAAAGAGCGCAGGGAGAGAGAATGAGCGCAGAGAGAGAAAGACAGAGCGCAGAGAGAGAAAGAAAGAGCACAGAAAGAGAGAAAGAGCACAGAGAGAGAAAGAGCGCAGAGAGAGAGAAAGAGCGCAGAGAGAGAGAAAGAGCGCAGAGAGAGAGAGAAAGAGCGCAAAGAGAGAGAGAAAGAGTGCAAAGAGAGAAAGAGCACAGAGAGAAAGAAAGAGCGCAGAGAGAAAGAAAGAGCACAGAGAGAGAGAGAGAAAGAGTGCAGAGAGAGAGAGAGAAAGAGAGCAGAGAGAGAAAGAGCGCAGAGAGAGAGAAAGAAAGAGCGCAGAGAGAAAGAAAGAAAGAGTGCAGAGAGAGAGACAGAAAGAGCGCAGAGAGAGAGAAAGAGCACACAGAGAGAGAAAGAAAGAAAGTGCGCAGAGAGAGAGAGAGGAACAAAGAGCGCAGAGAGAGAGAGAAAGAGCGTAGAGAGAGAGAGAAAGAGCACAGAGAGAGAGAAAGAAAGAGTGCAGAGAGAGAAAGAGCGCAGAGAGAGAAAGAGCGCAGAGAGAGAAAGAGCGCAGATTGAGAAAGAGAAAGAAAGAGTGCAGAGAGAGAGATAAAGAGCACAGAGAGAGAGAAAGAGCGCAGAGAGAGAAAGAGAAAGAAAGAGCGCAGGGAGAGAAAGAGAAAGAAAGAGCGCAGAGAGAGAGAGAGAGAGAGAGAAAGAGCTCAGATAGAGAGAGAAAGAGCACAGAGAGAGAGAAAGAGCGCAGAGAGAGAAAGAAAGAGCACAGAGAGAGAGAAAGAGCACAGAGAGAGAAAGAAAGAGCACAGAAAGAGAGAAAGAGCACAGAGAGAGAAAGAGCGCAGAGAGAGAGAAAGAGCGCAGAGAGAGAGAGAGAAAGATCGCAAAGAGAGAGAGAAAGAGTGCAAAGAGAGAAAGAGCGCAGAGAGAAAGAAAGAGCGCAGAGAGAGAGAAAGTAAGAGTTCAGAGAGAAAGAAAGATAGATAGAGCGCAGAGAGAGAGAAAAAGCGCAGAGAAAGAAAGAGCGCAGAGAGAGGAAGAAAGAGCGCAGAGAGAGAGAAAGAAAGAGCGCAGAGAGAGAAAGAAAGAGCGCAGAGAGAGAAAGAGCGCAGAGAAAGAAAGAGCGCAGAGTGAGATAAAGAGCGCAGAGAGAGAGAAAGAGCGCAGAGAGAGAAAGAAAGAGCGCAGAGACAGAAAGAAAGAGCGCATAGAGAGAGAGAGAAAAAGAGTGCAGAGAGAGAGAGAGAGAGAAAGAGCGCAGAGAGAAAGAGCGCAGAGAGAAAGAGAAAGAGCGCAGAGAGAGAGAAAGAGCGCAGAGAAAGAGAGAAAGAGCGCAGAGAGAGAGAGAAAGAGCGCAGAGAGAGAGAGGAAGAAAGAGCGCAGAGAGAGAGAGAAAGAAAGAGCGCAGAGAGAGAGAGAAAGAAAGAGTGCAGAGAGAGAAAGAAAGAGCGCAGAGAGAGAGAGAGGAAGAAAGAGCGCAGAGAGAGAGAGAGAAAGAGCGCAGAGAGAGAGAGAGCGCAGAGAGAGAGAGAAAGAAAGAGCGCAGAGAGAGAGCACAGAGAGAGAGAGTGCAGAGAGAGAGAGAGATAGAGTGCAGAGAGAGAGAAAGAGCACACAGAGAGAGAAAGAAAGGGCGCTGAGAGAGAAAGAGCGCAGAGAGAGAAAGAGCGCAGAGAGAGAAAGAGCAAAGAGAGAAAGAAAGAGCGCAGAGAGAGAGAGAGAAAGAGTGCAGAGAGAGAGAGAGAAAGAGAGCAGAGAGAGAAAGAGCGCAGAGAGAGAGAAAGAAAGAGCGCAGAGAGAAAGAAAGAAAGAGTGCAGAGAGAGAGAAAGAAAGAGCGCAGAGAGAGAAAGAAAGAGCGCAGAGAGAGAAAGAGCGCAGAGAGAGAAAGACAGAGCGCAGAGAGAGAAAGAAAGAGCGCAGGGAGAGAGAATGAGCGCAGAGAGAGAAAGACAGAGCGCAGAGAGAGAAAGAAAGAGCACAGAAAGAGAGAAAGAGCACAGAGAGAGAAAGAGCGCAGAGAGAGAGAAAGAGCGCAGAGAGAGAGAGAAAGAGCGCAAAGAGAGAGAGAAAGAGTGCAAAGAGAGAAAGAGCACAGAGAGAAAGAAAGAGCGCAGAGAGAAAGAAAGAGCACAGAGAGAGAGAGAGAAAGAGTGCAGAGAGAGAGAGAGAAAGAGAGCAGAGAGAGAAAGAGCGCAGAGAGAGAGAAAGAAAGAGCGCAGAGAGAAAGAAAGAAAGAGTGCAGAGAGAGAGACAGAAAGAGCGCAGAGAGAGAGAAAGAGCACACAGAGAGAGAAAGAAAGAAAGTGCGCAGAGAGAGAGAGAGGAACAAAGAGCGCAGAGAGAGAGAGAAAGAGCGTAGAGAGAGAGAGAAAGAGCACAGAGAGAGAGAAAGAAAGAGTGCAGAGAGAGAAAGAGCGCAGAGAGAGAAAGAGCGCAGAGAGAGAAAGAGCGCAGATTGAGAAAGAGAAAGAAAGAGTGCAGAGAGAGAGAGATAAAGAGCACAGAGAGAGAGAAAGAGCGCAGAGAGAGAAAGAGAAAGAAAGAGCGCAGGGAGAGAAAGAGAAAGAAAGAGCGCAGAGAGAGAGAGAGAGAGAGAGAGAAAGAGCTCAGATAGAGAGAGAAAGAGCACAGAGAGAGAGAAAGAGCGCAGAGAGAGAAAGAAAGAGCACAGAGAGAGAGAAAGAGCACAGAGAGAGAAAGAAAGAAAGTGCGCAGAGAGAGAGAGAGGAACAAAGAGCGCAGAGAGAGAGAGAGAGAGCGTAGAGAGAGAGAGAAAGAGCACAGAGAGAGAAAGAAAGAGCGCAGAGAGAGAAAGAGCGCAGAGAGAGAAAGAGCGCAGAGAGAGAGAAAGAGCGCAGATTGAGAAAGAGAAAGAAAGAGCGCAGAGAGAGAGATAAAGAGCACAGAGAGAGAGAAAGAGCGCAGAGAGAGAAAGAGAAAGAAAGAGCGCAGGGAGAGAAAGAGAAAGAAAGAGCGCAGAGAGAGAGAGAGAGAGAGAGAGAAAGAGCTCAGATAGAGAGAGAAAGAGCACAGAGAGAGAGAAAGAGCGCAGAGAGAGAAAGACAGAGCGCAGAGAGAGAAAGAAAGAGCACAGAGAGAGAGAAAGAGCACAGAGAAAGAAAGAAAGTGCGCAGAGAGAGAGAGAGGAACAAAGAGCGCAGAGAGAGAGAGAAAGAGCGTAGAGAGAGAGAGAAAGAGCACAGAGAGAGAAAGAAAGAGCGCAGAGAGAGAAAGAGCACAGAGAGAGAAAGAGCGCAGAGAGAGAGAAAGAGCGCAGATTGAGAAAGAGAAAGAAAGAGCGCAGAGAGAGAGATAAAGAGCACAGAGAGAGAGAAAGAGCGCAGAGAGAGAAAGATAAAGAAAGAGCGCAGGGAGAGAAAGAGAAAGAAAGAGCGCAGAGAGAGAGAGAGAGAGAGAGAGAAAGAGCTCAGATAGAGAGAGAAAGAGCACAGAGAGAGAGAAAGAGCGCAGAGAGAGAAAGACAGAGCGCAGAGAGAGAAAGAAAGAGCACAGAGAGAGAGAAAGAGCAAGAGAGAGAAAGAAAGAAAGTGTGCAGAGAGAGAGAGAGGAACAAAGAGCGCAGAGAGAGAGAGAAAGAGCGTAGAGAGAGAGAGAAAGAGCACAGAGAGAGAAAGAAAGAGCGCAGAGAGAGAAAGAGCGCAGAGAGAGAAAGAGCGCAGAGAGAGAGAAAGAGCGCAGATTGAGAAAGAGAAAGAAAGAGCGCAGAGAGAGAGATAAAGAGCACAGAGAGAGATAAAGAGCACAGAGAGAGAGAAAGAGCGCAGAGAGAGAAAGAGAAAGAAAGAGCGCAGGGAGAGAAAGAGAAAGAAAGAGCGCAGAGAGAGAGAGAGAGAGAGAGAAAGAGCTCAGATAGAGAGAGAAAGAGCGCAGAGAGAGAAAGAGAAAGAAAGAGCGCAGAGATAGAAAGAGCGCAGAGAGAAAGAAAGAGCGCAGAGAGAGAAAGAGCGCAGAGAGCGAGAAAGAGCGCAGAGAGAGAGAAAGAGCGCAGAGAGAGAAAGAAAGAGCGCAGAGAGAGAGAAAGAAAGAGCGCAGAGAGAGAGAAAGAAAGAGCACAGAGAGAGAAAGAAAGAGCGTAGAGAGAGAAAGAAAGAGCGCATAGAGAGAGAGAAAGAGTGCAAAGAGAGAGAGAAAGAGTGCAAAGAGAGAAAGAGCACAGAGAGAAAGAAAGAGCGCAGAGAGAAAGAAAGAGCACAGAGAGAGAGAGAGAGAGAAAGAGTGCAGAGAGAGAGAGAGAAAGAGAGCAGAGAGAGAAAGAGCGCAGAGAGAGAGAAAGAAAGAACGCAGAGAGAAAGAAAGAGTGCAGAGAGAGAGACAGAAAGAGCGCGAGGAGAGAAAAAGAAAGAGCACACAGAGAGAGAAAGAAAGAAAGTGCGCAGAGAGAGAGAGAAAGAGCGTAGAGAGAGAGAGAAAGAGCACAGAGAGAGAGAAAGAAAGAGTGCAGAGAGAGAAAGAGCGCAGAGAGAGAAAGAGCACAGAGAGAGAAAGAGCGCAGATTGAGAAAGAGAAAGAAAGAGCGCAGAGAGAGAGATAAAGAGCACAGAGAGAGAGAAAGAGCGCAGAGAGAGAAAGAGAAAGAAAGAGCGCAGGGAGAGAAAGAGAAAGAAAGAGCGCAGAGAGAGAGAGAGAGAGAAAGAGCTCAGATAGAGAGAGAAAGAGCACAGAGAGAGAGAAAGAGTGCAGAGAGAGAAAGACAGAGCGCAGAGAGAGAAAGAAAGAGCACAGAGAGAGAGAAAGAGCACAGAGAGAGAAAGAAAGAAAGTGCGCAGAGAGAGAGAGAGGAACAAAGAGCGCAGAGAGAGAGAGAAAGAGCGTAGAGAGAGAGAGAAAGAGCACAGAGAGAGAAAGAAAGAGCGCAGAGAGAGAAAGAGCGCAGAGAGAGAAAGAGCGCAGAGAGAGAGAAAGAGCGCAGATTGAGAAAGAGAAAGAAAGAGCGCAGAGAGAGAGATAAAGAGCACAGAGAGAGAGAAAGAGCGCAGAGAGAGAAAGAGACAGAAAGAGCGCAGGGAGAGAAAGAGAAAGAAAGAGCGCAGAGAGAGAGAGAGAGAGAGAGAAAGAGCTCAGATAGAGAGAGAAAGAGCTCAGATAGAGAGAGAAAGAGCTCAGATAGAGAGAGAAAGAGCACAGAGAGAGAAAAAGAGCGCAGAGAGAGAAAGAGAAAGAAAGAGCGCAGAGATAGAAAGAGCGCAGAGATAGAAAGAGCGCAGAGAGAAAGAAAGAGCGCAGAGAGAGAAAGAGCGCAGAGAGAGAGAAAGAGCGCAGAGAGAGAGAAAGAGCGCAGAGAGAGAGAAAGAGCGCAGAGAGAGAGAAAGAGCGCAGAGAGAGAGAAAGAAAGAGCGCAGAGAGAGAGAAAGAAAGAGCGCAGAGAGAGAAAGAAAGAGCGCAGAGAGAGAAAGAAAGAGCGCATAGAGAGAGAGAAAAAGAGCGCAGAGAGAGAGAGAGAAAGAGCACAGAGAGAAAGAGCGCAGAGAGAGAGAGAAAGAGCGCAGAGAGAGAGAGGAAGAAAGAGCGCAGAGAGAGAGAGAAAGAAAGAGCGCAGAGAGAGAGAGAAAGAAAGAGTGCAGAGAGAGAAAGAAAGAGCGCAGAGAGAGAGAGAGGAAGAAAGAGCGCAGAGAGAGAGAGAGAGAAAGAGCGCAGAGAGAGAGAGCGCGGAGAGAGAGAGAAAGAAAGAGCGCAGAGAGAGAGCACAGAGAGAGAGTGTGCAGAGAGAGAGAGATAGAGTGCAGAGAGAGAGAAAGAGCACAGAGAGAGAAAGAAAGAGCGCTGAGAGAGAAAGAGCGCAGAGAGAGAAAGAGCGCAGAGAGAGAGAAAGAGCGCAGATACAGAAAGAGAAAGAAAGAGTGCAGAGAGAGAAAGAGAAAGAAAGAGCGCAGAGAGAGAAAGAGCGCCGAGAGAGAAAGAGCACAGAGAGAGAAAGAGCGCAGAGAGAAAGAAAGAGCGCAGAGAGAAAGAAAGAGCGCAGAGAGAGAGAGAGAAAGAGTGCAGAGAGAGAGAGAGAGAAAGAGAGCAGAGAGAGAAAGAGCGCAGAGAGAGAGAAAGAAAGAGCGCAGAGAGAAAGAAAGAAAGAGTGCAGAGATAGAGAAAGAAATAGCGCAGAGAGAGAGAAAGAGCACAGAGAGAGAAAGAAAAAGCGCAGAGAGAGAAAGAGCGCAGAGAGAGAGAAAGGAACAAAGAGCGCAGAGAGAGAGAGAGAGAGCGTAGAGAGAGAGAGAAAGAGCACAGAGAGAGAAAGAAAGAGCGCAGAGAGAGAAAGAGCGCAGAGAGAGAAAGAGCGCAGAGAGAGAGAAAGAGCGCAGATTGAGAAAGAGAAAGAAAGAGCGCAGAGAGAGAGATAAAGAGCACAGAGAGAGAGAAAGAGCGCAGAGAGAGAAAGAGAAAGAAAGAGCGCAGGGAGAGAAAGAGAAAGAAAGAGCGCAGAGAGAGAGAGAGAGAGAGAGAGAAAGAGCTCAGATAGAGAGAGAAAGAGCACAGAGAGAGAGAAAGAGCGCAGAGAGAGAAAGACAGAGCACAGAGAGAGAAAGAAAGAGCACAGAGAGAGAGAAAGAGCACAGAGAGAGAAAGAAAGAAAGTGCGCAGAGAGAGAGAGAGGAACAAAGAGCGCAGAGAGAGAGAGAGAGCGTAGAGAGAGAGAGAAAGAGCACAGAGAGAGAAAGAAAGAGCGCAGAGAGAGAAAGAGCACAGAGAGAGAAAGAGCGCAGAGAGAGAGAAAGAGCGCAGATTGAGAAAGAGAAAGAAAGAGCGCAGAGAGAGAGATAAAGAGCACAGAGAGAGAGAAAGAGCGCAGAGAGAGAAAGATAAAGAAAGAGCGCAGGGAGAGAAAGAGAAAGAAAGAGCGCAGAGAGAGAGAGAGAGAGAGAGAGAGAGAGAGAGAAAGAGCTCAGATAGAGAGAGAAAGAGCACAGAGAGAGAGAAAGAGCGCAGAGAGAGAAAGACAGAGCGCAGAGAGAGAAAGAAAGAGCACAGAGAGAGAGAAAGAGCAAGAGAGAGAAAGAAAGAAAGTGTGCAGAGAGAGAGAGAGGAACAAAGAGCGCAGAGAGAGAGAGAAAGAGCGTAGAGAGAGAGAGAAAGAGCACAGAGAGAGAAAGAAAGAGCGCAGAGAGAGAAAGAGCGCAGAGAGAGAAAGAGCGCAGAGAGAGAGAAAGAGCGCAGATTGAGAAAGAGAAAGAAAGAGCGCAGAGAGAGAGAGATAAAGAGCACAGAGAGAGATAAAAAGCACAGAGAGAGAGAAAGAGCGCAGAGAGAGAAAGAGAAAGAAAGAGCGCAGGGAGAGAAAGAGAAAGAAAGAGCGCAGAGAGAGAGAGAGAGAGAGAGAGAGAAAGAGCTCAGATAGAGAGAGAAAGAGCGCAGAGAGAGAAAGAGAAAGAAAGAGCGCAGAGATAGAAAGAGCGCAGAGAGAAAGAAAGAGCGCAGAGAGAGAAAGAGCGCAGAGAGCGAGAAAGAGCGCAGAGAGAGAGAAAGAGCGCAGAGAGAGAAAGAAAGAGCGCAGAGAGAGAGAAAGAAAGAGCGCAGAGAGAGAGAAAGAAAGAGCACAGAGAGAGAAAGAAAGAGCGTAGAGAGAGAAAGAAAGAGCGCATAGAGAGAGAGAAAGAGTGCAAAGAGAGAGAGAAAGAGTGCAAAGAGAGAAAGAGCACAGAGAGAAAGAAAGAGCGCAGAGAGAAAGAAAGAGCACAGAGAGAGAGAGAGAGAGAAAGAGTGCAGAGAGAGAGAGAGAAAGAGAGCAGAGAGAGAAAGAGCGCAGAGAGAGAGAAAGAAAGAACGCAGAGAGAAAGAAAGAGTGCAGAGAGAGAGACAGAAAGAGCGCGAGGAGAGAAAAAGAAAGAGCACACAGAGAGAGAAAGAAAGAAAGTGCGCAGAGAGAGAGAGAAAGAGCGTAGAGAGAGAGAGAAAGAGCACAGAGAGAGAGAAAGAAAGAGTGCAGAGAGAGAAAGAGCGCAGAGAGAGAAAGAGCACAGAGAGAGAAAGAGCGCAGATTGAGAAAGAGAAAGAAAGAGCGCAGAGAGAGAGATAAAGAGCACAGAGAGAGAGAAAGAGCGCAGAGAGAGAAAGAGAAAGAAAGAGCGCAGGGAGAGAAAGAGAAAGAAAGAGCGCAGAGAGAGAGAGAGAGAGAAAGAGCTCAGATAGAGAGAGAAAGAGCACAGAGAGAGAGAAAGAGTGCAGAGAGAGAAAGACAGAGCGCAGAGAGAGAAAGAAAGAGCACAGAGAGAGAGAAAGAGCACAGAGAGAGAAAGAAAGAAAGTGCGCAGAGAGAGAGAGAGGAACAAAGAGCGCAGAGAGAGAGAGAAAGAGCGTAGAGAGAGAGAGAAAGAGCACAGAGAGAGAAAGAAAGAGCGCAGAGAGAGAAAGAGCGCAGAGAGAGAAAGAGCGCAGAGAGAGAGAAAGAGCGCAGATTGAGAAAGAGAAAGAAAGAGCGCAGAGAGAGAGATAAAGAGCACAGAGAGAGAGAAAGAGCGCAGAGAGAGAAAGAGACAGAAAGAGCGCAGGGAGAGAAAGAGAAAGAAAGAGCGCAGAGAGAGAGAGAGAGAGAGAGAAAGAGCTCAGATAGAGAGAGAAAGAGCTCAGATAGAGAGAGAAAGAGCTCAGATAGAGAGAGAAAGAGCACAGAGAGAGAGAAAGAGCGCAGAGAGAGAAAGAGAAAGAAAGAGCGCAGAGATAGAAAGAGCGCAGAGATAGAAAGAGCGCAGAGAGAAAGAAAGAGCGCAGAGAGAGAAAGAGCGCAGAGAGAGAGAAAGAGCGCAGAGAGAGAGAAAGAGCGCAGAGAGAGAGAAAGAGCGCAGAGAGAGAGAAAGAGCGCAGAGAGAGAGAAAGAAAGAGCGCAGAGAGAGAGAAAGAAAGAGCGCAGAGAGAGAAAGAAAGAGCGCAGAGAGAGAAAGAAAGAGCGCATAGAGAGAGAGAAAAAGAGCGCAGAGAGAGAGAGAGAAAGAGCACAGAGAGAAAGAGCGCAGAGAGAGAGAGAAAGAGCGCAGAGAGAGAGAGGAAGAAAGAGCGCAGAGAGAGAGAGAAAGAAAGAGCGCAGAGAGAGAGAGAAAGAAAGAGTGCAGAGAGAGAAAGAAAGAGCGCAGAGAGAGAGAGAGGAAGAAAGAGCGCAGAGAGAGAGAGAGAGAAAGAGCGCAGAGAGAGAGAGAGCGCAGAGAGAGAGAGAAAGAAAGAGCGCAGAGAGAGAGCACAGAGAGAGAGTGTGCAGAGAGAGAGAGATAGAGTGCAGAGAGAGAGAAAGAGCACAGAGAGAGAAAGAAAGAGCGCTGAGAGAGAAAGAGCGCAGAGAGAGAAAGAGCGCAGAGAGAGAGAAAGAGCGCAGATACAGAAAGAGAAAGAAAGAGTGCAGAGAGAGAAAGAGAAAGAAAGAGCGCAGAGAGAGAAAGAGCGCCGAGAGAGAAAGAGCACAGAGAGAGAAAGAGCGCAGAGAGAAAGAAAGAGCGCAGAGAGAAAGAAAGAGCGCAGAGAGAGAGAGAGAAAGAGTGCAGAGAGAGAGAGAGAGAAAGAGAGCAGAGAGAGAAAGAGCGCAGAGAGAGAGAAAGAAAGAGCGCAGAGAGAAAGAAAGAAAGAGTGCAGAGATAGAGAAAGAAAAAGCGCAGAGAGAGAGAAAGAGCACAGAGAGAGAAAGAAAAAGCGCAGAGAGAGAAAGAGCGCAGAGAGAGAGAAAGAGCGCAGAGAGAGAGAGAAAGAGCGCAAAGAGAGGGAAAGAGTGCAAAGAGAGAAAGAGCACAGAGAGAAAGAAAGAGCGCAGAGAGAAAGAAAGAGCACAGAGAGAGAGAGAGAAAGAGTGCAGAGAGAGAAAGAGAGCAGAGAGAGAAAGAGCGCAGAGAGAGAGAAAGAAAGAGCGCAGAGAGAAAGAAAGAAAGAGTGCAGAGAGAGAGACAGAAAGAGCGCAGAGAGAGAGAAAGAGCACAGAGAGAGAGAAAGAGCGCAGAGAGAGAAAGACAGAGCGCAGAGAGAGAAAGAAAGAGCACAGAGAGAGAGAAAGAGCACAGAGAGAGAAAGAAAGAAAGTGCGCAGAGAGAGAGAGAGGAACAAAGAGTGCAGAGAGAGAGAGAAAGAGCGTAGAGAGAGAGAGAAAGAGCACAGAGAGAGAAAGAAAGAGCGCAGAGAGAAAGAGCGCAGAGAGAGAGAGAGCGCAGAGAGAGAGAAAGAGCGCAGATTGAGAAAGAGAAAGAAATAGCGCAGAGAGAGAGATAAAGAGCACAGAGAGAGAGAAAGAGCGCAGAGAGAGAAAGAGAAAGAAAGAGCGCAGGGAGAGAAAGAGAAAGAAATAGCGCAGAGAGAGAGAGAGAGAGAGAGAGAAAGAGCTCAGATAGAGAGAGAAAGAGCTCAGATAGAGAGAGAAAGAGCTCAGATAGAGAGAGAAAGAGCACAGAGAGAGAGAAAGAGCGCAGAGAGAGAAAGAGAAAGAAAGAGCGCAGAGATAGAAAGAGCGCAGAGATAGAAAGAGCGCAGAGAGAAAGAAAGAGCGCAGAGAGAGAGAGCGCAGAGAGAGAGAAAGAGCGCAGAGAGAGAGAAAGAAAGAGCGCAGAGAGAGAGAAAGAAAGAGCGCAGAGAGAGAAAGAAAGAGCGCAGAGAGAGAAAGAAAGAGCGCATAGAGAGAGAGAAAAAGAGCGCAGAGAGAGAGAGAGAAAGAGCACAGAGAGAAAGAGCGCAGAGAGAGAGAGAAAGAGCGCAGAGAGAGAGAGGAAGAAAGAGCGCAGAGAGAGAGAGAAAGAAAGAGCGCAGAGAGAGAGAGAGGAAGAAAGAGCGCAGAGAGAGAGAGAGAGAAAGAGCGCAGAGAGAGAGAGAGCGCAGAGAGAGAGAGAAAGAAAGAGCGCAGAGAGAGAGCACTGAGAGAGAGTGTGCAGAGAGAGAGAGATAGAGTGCAGAGAGAGAGAAAGAGCACAGAGAGAGAGAAAGAGCGCTGAGAGAGAAAGAGCGCAGAGAGAGAAAGAGCGCAGAGAGAGAGAAAGAGCGCAGATACAGAAAGAGAAAGAAAGAGTGCAGAGAGAGAAAGAGAAAGAAAGAGCGCAGAGAGAGAAAGAGCGCAGAGAGAGAAAGAGCACAGAGAGAGAAAGAGCGCAGAGAGAAAGAAAGAGCGCAGAGAGAAAGAAAGAGCGCAGAGAGAAAGAAAGAGCGCAGAGAGAGAGAGAGAAAGAGTGCAGAGAGAGAGAGAGAAAGAGAGCAGAGAGAGAAAGAGCGCAGAGAGAGAGAAAGAAAGAGCGCAGAGAGAAAGAAAGAAAGAGTGCAGAGATAGAGAAAGAAAGAGCGCAGAGAGAGAGAAAAAGCACAGAGAGAGAAAGAAAGAGCGCAGAGAGAGAAAGAGCGCAGAGAGAGAAAGACAGAGCGCAGAGAGAGAAAGAAAGAGCACAGAAAGAGAGAAAGAGCACAGAGAGAGAAAGAGCACAGAGAGAGAAAGAGCGCAGAGAGAGAGAAAGAGCACAGAGAGAGAGAAAGAGCGCAGAGAGAGAGAAAGAGCGCAGAGCGAGAGAAAGAGTGCAGAGAGAGAGAGAAAGAGCGCAGAGAGAGAGAGAAAGAGCGCAAAGAGAGAGAGAAAGAGTGCAAAGAGAGAAAGAGCACAGAGAGAAAGAAAGAGCGCAGAGAGAAAGAAAGAGCGCAGAGAGAGAGAGAGAAAGAGTGCAGAGAGAGAGAGAGAAAGAGAGCAGAGAGAGAAAGAGCGCAGAGAGAGAGAAAGAAAGAGCGCAGAGAGAAAGAAAGAAAGAGTGCAGAGAGAGAGAAAGAAAGAGCGCAGAGAGAGAGAAAGAGCACAGAGAGAGAAAGAAAGAGTGCAGAGAGAGAAAGAGCGCAGAGAGAGAAAGACAGAGCGCAGAGAGAGAAAGAAAGAGCACAGAGAGAGAGAAAGAGCACAGAGAGAGAAAGAGCGCAGAGAGAGAGAAAGAGCACAGAGAGAGAAAGAGCGCAGAGAGAGAGAAAGAGCGCAGAGAGAGAGAGAAAGAGCTCAAAGAGAGAGAGAAAGAGTGCAAAAAGAGAGAGAGAAAGAGCGCAGAGAGAGAGAGGAAGAAAGAGCGCAGAGAGAGAGAGAAAGAAAGAGCGCAGAGAGAGAGAAAAAGAAAGAGCGCAGAGAGAGAAAGAAAGAAAGAGCGCAGAGAGAGAGAGATCACAGAGAGAGAGGAAGAAAGAGCACAGAGAGAGAGAAAGAGCGCAGAGAGAGAGAGAGCGCAGAGAGAGAGAGAGCGCAGAGAGAGAGAAAGAAAAAGCGCAGAGAGAAAGAAAGAAATAGCTCAGAGAGAGAGAAAGAAAGAAAGAGCGCAGAGATAGAAAGAGCGCAGAGATAGAAAGAGCGCAGAGAGAAAGAAAGAGCGCAGAGAGAGAAAGAGCGCAGAGAGAGAGAAAGAGCGCAGAGAGAGAGAAAGAGCGCAGAGAGAGAGAAAGAAAGAGCGCATAGAGAGAGAAAGAAAGAGCGCAGAGAGAGAAAGAAAGAGCGCAGAGAGAGAAAGAAAGAGCGCATAGAGAGAGAGAAAAAGAGCGCAGAGAGAGAGAGAGAAAGAGCACAGAGAGAAAGAGCGCAGAGAGAGAGAGAAAGAGCGCAGAGAGAGAGAGGAAGAAAGAGCGCAGAGAGAGAGAGAAAGAAAGAGCGCAGAGAGAGAGAGAGGAAGAAAGAGCGCAGAGAGAGAGAGAGAGAAAGAGCGCAGAGAGAGAGAGAGAGCGCAGAGAGAGAGAAAGAAAGAGCGCAGAGAGAGAGCACTGAGAGAGAGTGTGCAGAGAGAGAGAGATAGAGTGCAGAAAGAGAGAAAGAGCACAGAGAGAGAGAAAGAGCGCTGAGAGAGAAAGAGCGCAGAGAGAGAAAGAGCGCAGAGAGAGAGAAAGAGCGCAGATACAGAAAGAGAAAGAAAGAGTGCAGAGAGAGAAAGAGAAAGAAAGAGCGCAGAGAGAGAAAGAGCGCAGAGAGAGAAAGAGCACAGAGAGAGAAAGAGCGCAGAGAGAAAGAAAGAGCGCAGAGAGAAAGAAAGAGCGCAGAGAGAAAGAAAGAGTGCAGAGAGAGAGAGAGAAAGAGTGCAGAGAGAGAGAGAGAAAGAGAGCAGAGAGAGAAAGAGCGCAGAGAGAGAGAAAGAAAGAGCGCAGAGAGAAAGAAAGAAAGAGTGCAGAGATAGAGAAAGAAAGAGCGCAGAGAGAGAGAAAGAGCACAGAGAGAGAAAGAAAGAGCGCAGAGAGAGAAAGACAGAGCGCAGAGAGAGAAAGAAAGAGCACAGAAAGAGAGAAAGAGCACAGAGAGAGAAAGAGCACAGAGAGAGAAAGAGCGCAGAGAGAGAGAAAGAGCACAGAGAGAGAGAAAGAGCGCAGAGAGAGAGAAAGAGCGCAGAACGAGAGAAAGAGTGCAGAGAGAGAGAGAAAGAGCGCAGAGAGAGAGAGAAAGAGCGCAAAGAGAGAGAGAAAGAGTGCAAAGAGAGAAAGAGCACAGAGAGAAAGAAAGAGCGCAGAGAGAAAGAAAGAGCGCAGAGAGAGAGAGAGAAAGAGTGCAGAGAGAGAGAGAGAAAGAGAGCAGAGAGAGAAAGAGCGCAGAGAGAGAGAAAGAAAGAGCGCAGAGAGAAAGAAAGAAAGAGTGCAGAGAGAGAGAAAGAAAGAGCGCAGAGAGAGAGAAAGAGCACAGAGAGAGAAAGAAAGAGTGCAGAGAGAGAAAGAGCGCAGAGAGAGAAAGACAGAGCGCAGAGAGAGAAAGAAAGAGCACAGAGAGAGAGAAAGAGCACAGAGAGTGAAAGAGCGCAGAGAGAGAGAAAGAGCACAGAGAGAGAAAGAGCGCAGAGAGAGAGAAAGAGCGCAGAGAGAGAGAGAAAGAGCTCAAAGAGAGAGAGAAAGAGTGCAAAAAGAGAGAGAGAAAGAGCGCAGAGAGAGAGAGGAAGAAAGAGCGCAGAGAGAGAGAGAAAGAAAGAGCGCAGAGAGAGAGAGAAAGAAAGAGCGCAGAGAGAGAAAGAAAGAAAGAGCGCAGAGAGAGAGAGATCACAGAGAGAGAGGAAGAAAGAGCACAGAGAGAGAGAAAGAGCGCAGAGAGAGAGCGCAGAGAGAGAGAGAGCGCAGAGAGAGAGATAGAAAGAGCGCAGAGAGAGAAAGAAAGAGTGCAGAGAAAGAGATAGCGCAGAAAGAGAAAGACAGAGCGCAGAGAGAGAGAGAAAGAAAGAGCGCAGAGAGAGAGAAAGAAAGAGTGCAGAGAGAGTGAAAGAAAGAGCGCAGAGAGAGAGAAAGAGCACAGAGAGAGAGTGAAAGAGCGCAGAGAGAGAGAAAGAGCGCAAAGAGAGAGAGAGAGAGAGAAAGAGTGCAGAGAGAGCGAAAGAAAGAGCGCAGAGAGAGAGAAAGAAAGAGTGCAGAGAGAGAAAGAGCGCAGAGAGAGACAAAGAGCGCAGAGAGAGACATAGAGAGCAGAGAGAGAGAAAGAGCGTGAAGAGCGCAGAGAGAGAAAGAGCGCAGAGAGAGAGAGAAAGAGCGCAGAGAGAGAGAAAGAAAGAGCGCAGAGAGAGAAAGAAAGAGCGCAGAGAGAGAAAGAGCACAGAGAGAGAAAGAAAGAGCGCAGAGAGAGAAAGAAAGAGCGCAGAGAGAGAAAGAGCACAGAGAGAGAAAGAGCGCAGAGAGAAAGAAAGAGCGCAGAGAGAAAGAAAGAGCGCAGAGAGAAAGAAAGAGTGCAGAGAGAGAGAGAGAAAGAGTGCAGAGAGAGAGAGAGAAAGAGAGCAGAGAGAGAAAGAGCGCAGAGAGAGAGAAAGAAAGAGCGCAGAGAGAAAGAAAGAAAGAGTGCAGAGATAGAGAAAGAAAGAGCGCAGAGAGAGAGAAAGAGCACAGAGAGAGAAAGAAAGAGCGCAGAGAGAGAAAGACAGAGCGCAGAGAGAGAAAGAAAGAGCACAGAAAGAGAGAAAGAGCACAGAGAGAGAAAGAGCACAGAGAGAGAAAGAGCGCAGAGAGAGAGAAAGAGCACAGAGAGAGAGAAAGAGCGCAAAGAGAGAGAAAGAGCGCAGAGCGAGAGAAAGAGTGCAGAGAGAGAGAGAAAGAGCGCAGAGAGAGAGAAAGAGCGCAAAGAGAGAGAGAAAGAGTGCAAAGAGAGAAAGAGCACAGAGAGAAAGAAAGAGCGCAGAGAGAAAGAAAGAGCGCAGAGAGAGAGAGAGAAAGAGTGCAGAGAGAGAGAGAGAAAGAGAGCAGAGAGAGAAAGAGCGCAGAGAGAGAGAAAGAAAGAGCGCAGAGAGAAAGAAAGAAAGAGTGCAGAGAGAGAGAAAGAAAGAGCGCAGAGAGAGAGAAAGAGCACAGAGAGAGAAAGAAAGAGTGCAGAGAGAGAAAGAGCGCAGAGAGAGAAAGACAGAGCGCAGAGAGAGAAAGAAAGAGCACAGAGAGAGAGAAAGAGCACAGAGAGTGAAAGAGCGCAGAGAGAGAGAAAGAGCACAGAGAGAGAAAGAGCGCAGAGAGAGAGAAAGAGCGCAGAGAGAGAGAGAAAGAGCTCAAAGAGAGAGAGAAAGAGTGCAAAAAGAGAGAGAGAAAGAGCGCAGAGAGAGAGAGGAAGAAAGAGCGCAGAGAGAGAGAGAAAGAAAGAGCGCAGAGAGAGAGAGAAAGAAAGAGCGCAGAGAGAGAAAGAAAGAAAGAGCGCAGAGAGAGAGAGATCACAGAGAGAGAGGAAGAAAGAGCACAGAGAGAGAGAAAGAGCGCAGAGTGAGAGAGAGAGCGCAGAGAGAGAGAGAGCGCAGAGAGAGAGAAAGAAAGAGCGCAGAGAGAAAGAAAGAAAGAGCTCAGAGAGAGAGAAAGAAAGAGCGCAGAGAGAGAGAAAGAGCACAGAGAGAGAAAGAAAGAGTGCAGAGAAAGAGAAAGAAAGAGTGCAGAGAGAGAGAAAGAAAGAGCGCAGAGAGAGAGAAAGAGCACAGAGAGAGAGTGAAAGAGCGCAGAGAGAGAGAAAGAGCGCAAAGAGAGAGAGAGAGAGAAAGAGTGCAGAGAGAGCGAAAGAAAGAGCGCAGAGAGAGAGAAAGAAAGAGTGCAGAGAGAGAAAGAGCGCAGAGAGAGACAAAGAGCGCAGAGAGAGACATAGAGAGCAGAGAGAGAGAAAGAGCGCGAAGAGCGCAGAGAGAGAAAGAGCGCAGAGAGAGAGAGAAAGAGCGCAGAGAGAGAGAAAGAAAGAGCGCAGAGAGAGAAAGAAAGAGCGCAGAGAGAGAAAGAGCACAGAGAGAGAAAGAAAGAGCGCAGAGAGAGAAAGAAAGAGCGCAGAGAGAGAAAGAAAGAGCGCAGAGAGAGAGAGAGAAGTTTAACAAGTACAAACACTGTATAAGTCGAATATCAGCATTTTTGTATGACCGGGAAAACCACAGTCACAAGCCGAGCTGCAGTTCCATAGAAACTTGCAGTTTTACCGCTGAACCTAAAAATGGGTAGAAATACTTTTTCTCCACCCCTGTTGTTGCCACAGACTTCCGCTTTACAGTGCACACTTGCTCTATCCTTCCCGCTTCAGCCCAGAAATATTGAGCTTCAGATGTGTTGTTAACGTTGTGTAAAAAAGTTGCTCACAGACCTTCTAGGGAACATTGTGTAATCGCGTATATCATTGCTTCTACAAATAGCAATGTATTGTCCTTTGCTGTACACACTGTTATACAGTCAAGAGGAGAGAATTCATAAAGTTTAATAAGCACAAACACTGTATAAGTCGAATTTCAGCATTTTTGTATGACCGGGAAAACCACAGTCACAAGCCGAGCTGCAGTTCCATAGAAACTTGCAGTTTTACCGCTGAACCTAAACATGGGTAGAAAGTACTTTTTCTCCACCCCTGTTGTTGCCACAGACTTCCCCTTTACAGCGCACACTTGCTCTATCCTTCCCGCTTCAGCCCAGAAATATTGAGCTTCAGATGTGTTGTTAACGTTGTGTAAAAAAGTTGCTCACAGACCTTCTAGGGAAACATTGTGAAATCGCGTATATCTTTGCTTCTACAAATAGCAATGTATTGTCCTTTGCTGTACACACTGTTCTACAGTCAAGAGGAGAGAATTCATCAAGTTTAATAAGCACAAACACTGTATAAGTCGAATTTCAGCATTTTTGTATGACCGGGAAAACCAGTCACAAGCCGAGCTGCAGTTCCATAGAAACTTGCAGTTTTACCGCTGAACCTAAAAATGGGTAGAAATACTTTTTCTCCACCCCTGTTGTTGCCACAGACTTCCGCTTTACAGCACACACTTGCTCTATCCTTCCCGCTTCAGCCCAGAAATATTGAGCTTCAGATGTGTTGTTAACGTTGTGTAAAAAAGTTGCTCACAGACCTTCTAGGGAAACATTGTGTAATCGCGTATATCATTGCTTCTACAAATAGCAATGTATTGTCCTTTGCTGTACACACTGTTATACAGTCAAGAGGAGAGAATTCATCAAGTTTAATAAGCACAAACACTGTATAAGTCGAATATCAGCATTTTTGTATGACCGGGAAAACCACAGTCACAAGCCGAGCTGCAGTTCCATAGAAACTTGCAGTTTTACCGCTGAACCTAAACATGGGTAGAAAGTACTTTTTCTCCACCCCTGTTGTTGCCACAGACTTCCCCTTTACAGCGCACACTTGCTCTATCCTTCCCGCTTCAGCCCAGAAATATTGAGCTTCAGATGTGTTGTTAACGTTGTGTAAAAAAGTTGCTCACAGACCTTCTAGGGAAACATTGTGAAATCGCTTATATCTTTGCTTCTACAAATAGCAATGTATTGTCCTTTGCTGTACACACTGTTCTACAGTCAAGAGGAGAGAATTCATCAAGTTTAATAAGCACAAACACTGTATAAGTCGAATTTCAGCATTTTTGTATGACCGGGAAAACCACAGTCACAAGCCGAGCTGCAGTTCCATAGAAACTTGCAGATTTACCGCTGAACCTAAACATGGGTAGAAAGTACTTTTTCTCCACCCCTGTTGTTGCCACAGACTTCCCCTTTACAGCGCACACTTGCTCTATCCTTCCTGCTTCAGCCCAGAAATTTTGAGCTTCAGATGTGTTGTTAACGTTGTGTAAAAAAGTTGCTCACAGACCTTCTAGGGAAACATTGTGAAATCGCGTATATCTTTGCTTCTACAAATAGCAATGTATTGTCCTTTGCTGTACACACTGTTATACAGTCAAGAGGAGAGAATTCATCAAGTTTAATAAGCACAAACACTGTATAAGTCAAATTTCAGCATTTTTGTATGACCGGGAAAACCACAGTCACAAGCCGAGCTGCAGTTCCATAGAAACTTGCAGTTTTACCGCTGAACCTAAACATGTATAGAAAGTACTTTTTCTCCACCCCTGTTGTTGCCACAGACTTCCGCTTTACAGCGCACACTTGCTCTATCCTTCCCGCTTCAGCCCAGAAATATTGAGCTTCAGATGTGTTGTTAACGTTGTGTAAAAAAGTTGCTCACAGACCTTCTAGGGAAACATTGTGTAATCGCGTATATCATTGCTTCTACAAATAGCAATGTATTGTCCTTTGCTGTACACACTGTTATACAGTCAAGAGGAGAGAATTCATCAAGTTTAATAAGCACAAACACTGTATAAGTCGAATATCAGCATTTTTGTATGACCGGGAAAACCACAGTCACAAGCCGAGCTGCAGTTCCATAGAAACTTGCAGTTTTACCGCTGAACCTAAACATGGGTAGAAAGTACTTTTTCTCCACCCCTGTTGTTGCCACAGACTTCCCCTTTACAGCGCACACTTGCTCTATCCTTCCCGCTTCAGCCCAGAAATATTGAGCTTCAGATGTGTTGTTAACGTTGTGTAAAAAAGTTGCTCACAGACCTTCTAGGGAAACATTGTGAAATCGCTTATATCTTTGCTTCTACAAATAGCAATGTATTGTCCTTTGCTGTACACACTGTTCTACAGTCAAGAGGAGAGAATTCATCAAGTTTAATAAGCACAAACACTGTATAAGTCGAATTTCAGCATTTTTGTATGACCGGGAAAACCACAGTCACAAGCCGAGCTGCAGTTCCATAGAAACTTGCAGTTTTACCGCTGAACCTAAACATGGGTAGAAAGTACTTTTTCTCCACCCCTGTTGTTGCCACAGACTTCCCCTTTACAGCGCACACTTGCTCTATCCTTCCCGCTTCAGCCCAGAAATATTGAGCTTCAGATGTGTTGTTAACGTTGTGTAAAAAAGTTGCTCACAGACCTTCTAGGGAAACATTGTGTAATCGCGTATATCATTGCTTCTACAAATAGCAATGTATTGTCCTTTGCTGTACACACTGTTATACAGTCAAGAGGAGAGAATTCATCAAGTTTAATAAGCACAAACACTGTATAAGTCGAATATCAGCATTTTTGTATGACCGGGAAAACCACAGTCACAAGCCGAGCTGCAGTTCCATAGAAACTTGCAGTTTTACCGCTGAACCTAAACATGGGTAGAAAGTACTTTTTCTCCACCCCTGTTGTTGCCACAGACTTCCCCTTTACAGCGCACACTTGCTCTATCCTTCCCGCTTCAGCCCAGAAATATTGAGCTTCAGATGTGTTGTTAACGTTGTGTAAAAAAGTTGCTCACAGACCTTCTAGGGAAACATTGTGAAATCGCTTATATCTTTGCTTCTACAAATAGCAATGTATTGTCCTTTGCTGTACACACTGTTCTACAGTCAAGAGGAGAGAATTCATCAAGTTTAATAAGCACAAACACTGTATAAGTCGAATTTCAGCATTTTTGTATGACCGGGAAAACCACAGTCACAAGCCGAGCTGCAGTTCCATAGAAACTTGCAGTTTTACCGCTGAACCTAAACATGGGTAGAAAGTACTTTTTCTCCACCCCTGTTGTTGCCACAGACTTCCCCTTTACAGCGCACACTTGCTCTATCTTTCCCGCTTCAGCCCAGAAATATTGAGCTTCAGATGTGTTGTTAACGTTGTGTAAAAAAGTTGCTCACAGACCTTCTAGGGAAACATTGTGAAATCGCGTATATCTTTGCTTCTACAAATAGCAATGTATTGTCCTTTGCTGTACACACTGTTATACAGTCAAGAGGAGAGAATTCATCAAGTTTAATAAGCACAAACACTGTATAAGTCAAATTTCAGCATTTTTGTATGACCGGGAAAACCACAGTCACAAGCCGAGCTGCAGTTCCATAGAAACTTGCAGTTTTACCGCTGAACCTAAACATGTGTAGAAAGTACTTTTTCTCCACCCCTGTTGTTGCCACAGACTTCCGCTTTACAGCGCACACTTGCTCTATCCTTCCCGCTTCAGCCCAGAAATATTGAGCTTCAGATGTGTTGTTAACGTTGTGTAAAAAAGTTGCTCACAGACCTTCTAGGGAAACATTGTGTAATCGCGTATATCATTGCTTCTACAAATAGCAATGTATTGTCCTTTGCTGTACACACTGTTATACAGTCAAGAGGAGAGAATTCATAAAGTTTAATAAGCACAAACACTGTATAAGTCGAATATCAGCATTTTTGTATGACCGGGAAAACCACAGTCACAAGCCGAGCTGCAGTTCCATAGAAACTTGCAGTTTTACCGCTGAACCTAAACATGGGTAGAAAGTACTTTTTCTCCACCCCTGTTGTTGCCACAGACTTCCCCTTTACTGCGCACACTTGCTCTATCCTTCCCGCTTCAGCCCAGAAATATTGAGCTTCAGATGTGTTGTTAACGTTGTGTAAAAAAGTTGCTCACAGACCTTCTAGGGAAACATTGTGAAATCGCGTATATCTTTGCTTCTACAAATAGCAATGTATTGTCCTTTGCTGTACACACTGTTCTACAGTCAAGAGGAGAGAATTCATCAAGTTTAATAAGCACAAACACTGTATAAGTCGAATTTCAGCATTTTTGTATGACCGGGAAAACCACAGTCACAAGCCGAGCTGCAGTTCCATAGAAACTTGCAGTTTTACCGCTGAACCTAAAAATGGGTAGAAATACTTTTTCTCCACCCCTGTTGTTGCCACAGACTTCCCCTTTACAGCGCACACTTGCTCTATCCTTCCTGCTTCAGCCCAGAAATTTTGAGCTTCAGATGTGTTGTTAACGTTGTGTAAAAAAGTTGCTCACAGACCTTCTAGGGAAACATTGTGAAATCGCGTATATCTTTGCTTCTACAAATAGCAATGTATTGTCCTTTGCTGTACACACTGTTATACAGTCAAGAGGAGAGAATTCATCAAGTTTAATAAGCACAAACACTGTATAAGTCAAATTTCAGCATTTTTGTATGACCGGGAAAACCACAGTCACAAGCCGAGCTGCAGTTCCATAGAAACTTGCAGTTTTACCGCTGAACCTAAACATGGGTAGAAAGTACTTTTTCTCCACCCCTGTTGTTGCCACAGACTTCCCCTTTACAGCGCACAATTGCTCTATCCTTTCCGCTTCAGCCCAGAAATATTGAGCTTCAGATGTGTTGTTAACGTTGTGTAAAAAAGTTGCTCACAGACCTTCTAGGGTAACATTGTGAAATCGCGTATATCTTTGCTTCTACAAATAGCAATGTATTGTCCTTTGCTGTACACACTGTTCTAAAGTAAAGAGGAGAGAATTCATCAAGTTTAAAAAGCACAAACACTGTATACAGTAAGTCGAATTTCAGCATTTTTGTATGACCGGGAAAACCACAGTCACAAGCCGAGCTGCAGTTCCATAGAAACTTGCAGTTTTACCGCTGAAACTAAACATGGGTAGAAAGTACTTTTTCTCCACCCCTGTTGTTGCCACAGACTTCCCCTTTACAGCGCACACTTGCTCTATCCTTCCCACTTCAGCCCAGAAATATTGAGCTTCAGGTGTGTTGTTAACGTTGTGTAAAAAAAGTTGCTCAAAGACCTTCTAGGGAAACATTGTGAAATCGCGTATATCTTTGCTTCTACAAATAGCAATGTATTGTCCTTTGCTGTACAAACTGTTATACAGCCAAGAGGAGAGAATTCATCAAGTTTAATAAGCACAAACACTGTATAATTCGAATTTCAGCATTTTTGTATGACCAGGAAAACCAATATCACAAGCCGAGCTGCAGTTCCATAGAAACTTGCAGTTTTACCGCTGAACCTAAACATGGGTAGAAAGTACTTTTTCTACACCCCTGTTGTTGCCACAGACTTCCCCTTTACAGCGCACAAATGCTCTATCCTTTCCGCTTCAGCCCAGAAATATTGAGCTTCAGATGTGTTGTTAACGTTGTGTAAAAAAGTTGCTCAAAGACCTTCTAGGGTAACATTGTGAAATCGCGTATATCTTTGCTTCTACAAATAGCAATGTATTGTCCTTTGCTGTACACACTGTTCTAAAGTAAAGAGGAGAGAATTCATCAAGTTTAATAAGCACAAACACTGTATAAGTCGAATTTCAGCATTTTTGTATGACCGGGAAAACCACAGTCACAAGCCGAGCTGCAGTTCCATAGAAACTTGCAGTTTTACCGCTGAAACTAAACATGGGTAGAAAGTACTTTTTCTCCACCCCTGTTGATGCCACAGACTTCCCCTTTACAGCGCACACTTGCTCTATCCTTCCCGCTTCAGCCCAGAAATATTGAGCTTCAGATGTGTTGTTAACGTTGTGTAATAAAGTTGCTCACAGACCTTCTAGGGAAACATTGTGAAATCGCGTATATCTTTGCTTCTACAAATAGCAATGTATTGTCCTTTGCTGTACACACTGTTCTACAGTCAAGAGGAGAGAATTCATCAAGTTTAATAAGCAGAAACACTGTATAAGTCGAATTTCAGCATTTTTGTATGACCGGGAAAACCACAGTCACAAGCCGAGCTGCAGTTCCATAGAAACTTGCAGTTTTACCGCTGAACCTAAATATGGGTAGAAAGTACTTTTTCTCCACCCCTGTTGTTGCCACAGACTTCCCCTTTACAGCGCACACTTGCTCTATCCTTCCCGCTTCAGCCCAGAAATATTGAGCTTCAGATGTGTTGCTAACGTTGTGTAAAAAATGTTGCTCACAGACCTTCTAGGGAAACATTGTGAAATCGCGTATATCTTTGCTTATACAAATAGCAATATTTTGTCCTTTGCTGTACACACTGTTCTAAAGTAAAGAGGAGAGAATTCATCAAGTTTAATAAGCACAAACACTGTATAAGTCGAATTTCAGCATTTTTGTATGACCGGGAAAACCACAGTCACAAGCCGAGCTGCAGTTCCATAGAAACTTGCAGTTTTACCGCTGAACCTAAAAATGGGTAGAAGTACATTTTCTCCACCCCTGTTGTTGCCACAGACTTCCCCTGTACAGCGCACACTTTCTCTATCCTTCCCGCTTCAGCCCAGAAATATTGAGCTTCAGATGTGTTGTTAACGTTGTGTAAAAAAGTTGCTCACAGACCTTCTAGGGAAACATTGTGAAATCGCGTATATCTTTGCTTCTACAAATAGCAATGTATTGTCCTTTGCTGTACACACTGTTCTAAAGTAAAGAGGAGAGAATTCATCAAGTTTAATAAGCACAAACACTGTATAAGTCGAATATCAGCATTTTTGTATGACCGGGAAAACCACAGTCACAAGCCGAGCTGCAGTTCCATAGAAACTTGCAGTTTTACCGCTGAAACTAAACATGGGTAGAAAGTACTTTTTCTCCACCCCTGTTGATGCCACAGACTTCCCCTTTACAGCGCACACTTGCTCTATCCTTCCCGCTTCAGCCCAGAAATATTGAGCTTCAGATGTGTTGTTAACGTTGTGTAATAAAGTTGCTCACAGACCTTCTAGGGAAACATTGTGAAATCGCGTATATCTTTGCTTCTACAAATAGCAATGTATTGTCCTTTGCTGTACACACTGTTCTACAGTCAAGAGGAGAGAATTCATCAAGTTTAATAAGCAGAAACACTGTATAAGTCGAATTTCAGCATTTTTGTATGACCGGGAAAACCACAGTCACAAGCCGTGCTGCAGTTCCATAGAAACTTGCAGTTTTACCGCTGAACCTAAACATGGGTAGAAAGTACTTTTTCTCCACCCCTATTGTTGCCACAGACTTCCCCTTTACAGCGCACACTTTCTCTATCCTTCCCGCTTCAGCCCAGAAATATTGAGCTTCAGATGTGTTAACGTTGTGTAAAAAAAGTTGCTCACAGACCTTCTAGGGAAACATTGTGAAATCGCGTATATCTTTGCTTCTACAAATAGCAATGTATTGTCCTTTGCTGTACACACTGTTATACAGTCAAGACGAGAGAATTCATCAAGTTTAATAAGTACAAACACTGTATAAGTCAAATTTCAGCATTTTTGTATGACCGGGAAAACCACAGTCACAAGCCGAGCTGCAGTTCCATAGAAACTTGCAGTTTTACTGCTGAAACTAAACATGGGTAGAAAGTACTTTTTCTCCACCCCTGTTGTTGCCACAGACTTCCCCTTTACAGCGCACACTTGCTCTATCCTTCCCGCTTCAGCCCAGAAATATTGAGCTTCAGATGTGTTGTTAACGTTGTGTAAAAAAGTTGCTCACAGACCTTCTAGGGAAACATTGTGAAATCGCGTATATCTTTGCTTCTACAAATAGCAATGTATTGTCCTTTGCTGTACACACTGTTCTAAAGTAAAGAGGAGAGAATTCATCAAGTTTAATAAGCACAAACACTGTATAAGTCGAATTTCAGCATTTTTGTATGACCGGGAAAACCACAGTCACAAGCCGAGCTGCAGTTCCATAGAAACTTGCAGTTTTACCGCTGAACCTAAACATGGGTAGAACGTACTTTTTCTCCACACCTGTTGTTGCCACAGACTTCCCCTTTACAGCGCACACTTTCTCTATCCTTCCCGCTTCAGCCCAGAAATATTGAGCTTCAGATGTGTTAACGTTGTGTAAAAAAAGTTGCTCACAGACCTTCTAGGGAAACATTGTGAAATCGCGTATATCTTTGCTTCTACAAATAGCAATGTATTGTCCTTTGCTGTACACACTGTTATACAGTCAAGACGAGAGAATTCATCAAGTTTAATAAGCCCAAACACTGTATAAGTCGAATTTCAGCATTTTTGTATGACCGGGAAAACCACAGTCACAAGCCGAGCTGCAGTTCCATAGAAACTTGCAGTTTTACCGCTGAACCTAAACATGGGTAGAAAGTACTTTTTCTCCACCCCTGTTGTTGCCACAGACTTCCCCTTTACAGCGCACACTTGCTCTATCCTTCCCGCTTCAGCCCAGAAATATTGAGCTTCAGATGTGTTGTTAACGTTGTGTAAAAAAGTTGCTCACAGACCTTCTAGGGAAACATTGTGAAATCGCGTATATCTTTGCTTCTACAAATAGCAATGTATTGTCTTTTGCTGTACACACTGTTCTAAAGTAAAGAGGAGAGAATTCATCAAGTTTAATAAGCACAAACACTGTATAAGTCGAATTTCAGCATTTTTGTATGACCGGGAAAACCACAGTCACAAGCCGAGCTGCAGTTCCATAGAAACTTGCAGTTTTACCGCTGAACCTAAACATGGGTAGAAAGTACTTTTTCTCCACCCCTGTTGTTGCCACAGACTTCCCCTTTACAGCGCACACTTGCTCTATCCTTCCCGCTTCAGCCCAGAAATATTGAGCTTCAGATGTGTTGTTAACGTTGTGTAAAAAAAGTTGCTCACAGACCTTCTAGGGAAACATTGTGAAATCGCGTATATCTTGGCTTCTACAAATAGCAATGTATTGTCCTTTGCTGTACACACTGTTATACAGTCAAGAGGAGAGAATTCATCAATTTTAATAAGCACAAACACTGTATAAGTCGAATTTCAGCATTTTTGTATGACCGGGAAAACCACAGTCACAAGCCGAGCTGCAGTTCCATAGAAACTTGCAGTTTTACCGCTGAACCTAAACATGGGTAGAAAGTACTTTTTCTCCACCCCTGTTGTTGCCACAGACTTCCCCTTTACAGCGCACACTTGCTCTATCCGTCCCGCTTTAGCCCAGAAATATTGAGCTTCAGATGTGTTGTTAACGTTGTGTAAAAAAGTTGCTCACAGACCTTCTAGGGAAACATTGTGAAATCGCGTATATCTTTGCTTCTACAAATAGCAATGTATTGTCCTTTGCTGTACACACTGTTCTAAAGTAAAGAGGAGAGAATTCATCAAGTTTAATAAGCACAAACACTGTATAAGTCGAATTTCAGCATTTTTGTATGACCGGGAAAACCACAGTCACAAGCCGAGCTGCAGTTCCATAGAAACTTGCAGTTTTACCGCTCAACCTAAACATGGGTAGAAAGTACTTTTTCTCCACACCTGTTGTTGCCACAGACTTCCCCTTTACAGCGCACACTTTCTCTATCCTTCCCGCTTAAGCCCAGAAATATTGAGCTTCAGATGTGTTAACGTTGTGTAAAAAAAGTTGCTCACAGACCTTCTAGGGAAACATTGTGAAATCGCGTATATCTTTGCTTCTACAAATAGCAATGTATTGTCCTTTGCTGTACACACTGTTATACAGTCAAGACGAGAGAATTCATCAAGTTTAATAAGTACAAACACTGTATAAGTCAAATTTCAGCATTTTTGTATGACCGGGAAAACCACAGTCACAAGCCGTGCTGCAGTTCCATAGAAACTTGCAGTTTTACCGCTGAACCTAAACATGGGTAGAAAGTACTTTTTCTCCACCCCTGTTGTTGCCACAGACTTCCCCTTTA
This sequence comes from Ascaphus truei, assembly GCF_040206685.1. Taxonomy (NCBI): domain Eukaryota; kingdom Metazoa; phylum Chordata; class Amphibia; order Anura; family Ascaphidae; genus Ascaphus; species Ascaphus truei. Next base: position 227,059,071 of record NC_134487.1, read on the forward strand.
CAGCGCACACTTGCTCTATCCTTCCCGCTTCAGCCCAGAAATATTGAGCTTCAGATGTGTTGTTAACGTTGTGTAAAAAAGTTGCTCACAGACCTTCTAGGGAAACATTGTGAAATCGCGTATATCTTTGCTTCTACAAATAGCAATGTATTGTCTTTTGCTGTACACACTGTTCTAAAGTAAAGAGGAGAGAATTCATCAAGTTTAATAAGCCCAAACACTGTATAAGTCGAATTTCAGCATTTTTGTATGACCGGGAAAACCACAGTCACAAGCCGAGCTGCAGTTCCATAGAAACTTGCAGTTTTACCGCTGAACCTAAACATGGGTAGAAAGTACTTTTTGTCCACCCCTGTTGTTGCCACAGACTTCCCCTTTACAGCGCACACTTGCTCTATCCTTCCCGCTTCAGCCCAGAAATATTGAGCTTCAGATGTGTTGTTAACGTTGTGTAAAAAAGTTGCTCACAGACATTCTAGGGAAACATTGTGAAATCGCGTATATCTTTGCTTCTACAAATAGCAATGTATTGTCCTTTGCTGTACACACTGTTATACAGTCAAGAGGAGAGAATTCATCAATTTTAATAAGCACAAACACTGTATAAGTCGAATTTCAGCATTTTTGTATGACCGGGAAAACCACAGTCACAAGCCGAGCTGCAGTTCCATAGAAACTTGCAGTTTTACCGCTGAACCTAAACATGGGTAGAAAGTACTTTTTCTCCACCCCTGTTGTTGCCACAGACTTCCCCTTTACAGCGCACACTTGCTCTATCCTTCCCGCTTCAGCCCAGAAATATTGAGCTTCTGATGTGTTGTTAACGTTGTGTAAAAAAATTGCTCACAGACCTTCTAGGGAAACATTGTGAAATCGCGTATATCTTTGCTTCTACAAATAGCAATGTACTGCTGCGGCCAAGTTTATTCGAGCATTTGCCCGTTCTTGGCCGCAGCAGTAGCCTGGCGCGCGCTCGAGAGTGACGGGCGCGCGCCGAAGCAGCGGAAGAGCGCCCTCCGATCGGGGAGCTCTCCCTACCGCTGCCGGGTCCGCCGGGTCCCCCGGAACCCCCTGCCGCTGTCCCGCGATCGCGGGACACCAGGGCTCCATCGGGGAGCCCCTGGACGCGCGTGCAGGGGGCGCACGCTCCCGAAGACGTGTGACCGCGCGTCTATGACGCGCGGCACGCCGAGGGGCGGCCACTAGCAAGCCGGGAAATCTCCCGGCTTGCGGTACCGGCCACACTTTAATAAAGTGTGTCGGTAGTGTATTGTCCTTTGCTGTACACACTGTTCTACAGTCAAGAGAGAGAATTCATCAAGTTTAATAAGCACAAACACTGTATAAGTCGAATTTCAGCATTTTTGTATGACCGGGAAAACCACAGTCACAAGCCGAGCTGCAGTTCCATAGAAACTTGCAGTTTTACCGCTGAACCTAAACATGGGTAGAAAGTACTTTTTCTCCACTCCTGTTGTTGCCACAGACTTCCCCTTTACAGCGCACACTTGCTCTATCCTTCCCGCTTCAGCCCAGAAATATTGAGCTTCAGATGTGTTGTTAACGTTGTGTAAAAAAGTTGCTCACAGACCTTCTAGGGAAACATTGTGAAATCGCGTATATCTTTGCTTCTACAAATAGCAATGTACTGTATTGTCCTTTGCTGTAAACACTGTTCTAAAGTAAAGAGGAGAGAATTCATCAAGTTTAATAAGCACAAACACTGTATAAGTCGAATTTCAGCATTTTTGTATGACCGGGAAAACCACAGTCACAAGTTGAGCTGCAGTTCCATAGAAACTTGCAGTTTTACCGCTGAACCTAAACATGGGTAGAAAGTACTTTTGAAGTGAAACTTCTTTAGTGGCACCTGTGATGGGATAAAACTGGATGGATGTGGGGCGAAATGTGAAACGGAAGTGACATCACGTAATGGACGCCGCTCCGCTCACATGTCCCCTGTCACAAGTGGCTGTGGCGGCGGCGGCGGCGATAGCCACCGGCGCCGCTCCTAATCGCTGCCGCACCCCTCACCCTACCACACACCCCACACACAGTTGCTCACATGTGGTGGCGATAGCCGCCGCTCCTAACTGCCGGTGTTCCGCCGCCCGCTACCATGCCACGCGCCACGCATGCGCAGAAGTGGCTGGCAGCGGCGCCGTTCCCTGCCCGCGGCCATGCCGCGCGCCACGCACGCGCAGAAGCGGCTGGCAGTGACGCCGTTCCCCGCCTGCTGCCATGCCGATGGACAGGAGGGAGGCTGGCACCGGCGCCGGCTCCTAACAGTGTGGGAATGGGGGGGTTTGAGCGCACTGCCGGGGGGTGGGGAAGGGGGGAGCTTGAGCGGCCACGCATGCGCAGAAGCGTCTGGCAGCGGCGCCGTTCCCCGCCCGCTGCCATGCAGATGGACAGGAGGAGGGAGGCTGGCGCCGGCTCCTAACAGCCTGGGAATGGGGGGGTTTGAGCGCGCCGCCGGGGGGTGGGGAAGGGTGGAGCTTGAGCGCGCCGCCGGGTTGTGGGGAAGGGGGGAGCTTGAGCGCGCCGGAACCCCCCAGACCCTCACACACTGACTGACCCCCCCAGACCCCCACACACACAGTGACTGATCCCCTCAGACCCCACACACACAATGACTGATCCCCCCAGACCCCACACACACTGACTGATCCCCTCAGACCCCACACACACAATGACTGATCCCCCCAGACCCCACACACACTGACTGACCCCCCCAGACCCCCACACACACTGACTGACCCCCCCAGACCCCACACAAACTGACTGACCCCCCCAGACCCACACACACAATGACTGATCCCCCCAGACCCCACACACACTGACTGACCCCCCCAGACCCCCACACACACTGACTGACCCCCCCAGACCCCACACAAACTGACTGACCCCCCCAGACCCCCACACACACTGACTGACCCCCTCAGACCCCCACACACACTGACTGATCCCCCCCAGACCCCACACACACTGACTATCCCCCCCAGACCCCACACACACTGACTGAACCCCCCAGACCCCCACACACACTGACTGACCCCCTCAGACCCCCCCACACACTGACTGACCCCCCCAGACCCCCACACACACTGACTGACCCCCCCAGACCCCCACACATAGTGACTGACCCCCCCAGACCCCCACATACACTGAATGACCCCCCAGACCCCCACACACATTGACTGACCCCCCAGACCCCCACACACACACTGACTGACCCCCCCAGACCCCACTGACACTGACTGACGGCCCCCCAGACCCCCACACACACTGACTGACCCCCTAGAACCCCACACACACTGACTGACCCCCCCAGACCCCCACACATAGTGACTGACCCCCCCAGACCCCCACACACACTGAATGACCCCCCAGACACCCACACACATTGACTGACCCCCCCAGACCCCCACACACACACTGACTGACCACCCCAGACCCCACTGACACTGACTGACGGCCCCCCAGACCCCCACACACACTGACTGAACCCCCAGAACCCCACACACACTGACTGACCCCCCCAGACCCCCACACACATTGACTGACCCCCCAGACCCCCCCACACACTGACTGACCCCCCCAGACCCCCACACACACTGACTGACCCCCCCAGACAATGACTGACCCCCCCCAGGCTCCCACACACACTGACTGACCCCCCCAGACCCCCACACACACACTGACTGACCCCCCCAGACCCCCACACACACTGACTGACCCCCCCAGACCCCCACACACACTGACTGACCCCCCCAGACTCCCACACACACTGACTGACCCCCCCAAGACACCCACACACACTGACTGACCCCCCTAGACACTGACTGACCCCCCCAGACCCCCACACACACTGACAGACCCCCACACACACTGACTGACCCCCCCAGACCCCCACACACACTGTCTGACCCCCCCAGACCCCCACACACACTGACTGACCCCCCCAGACCTCCACACACACTAACTGACCCCCCCCAGACCTCCACACACACTGACTGACCCCCCAGACCCCCACACACACTGACTGACCCCCCCAGATCCCCACACACACTGACTGACCCCCCCCCCAGACCCCCACACACACTGACTGACCCCCCCAGACCCCCACACACACTGACTGACCCCCCCCAGACCCCCACACACACTGACTGACCCCCCCAGACCCCCACACACACTGACTGACCCCCCCACACCCCCCCCACACACCCACACCCCCCCCCCACACACACCCACACACACACACCCCACACACACACACCACCCCCCCACACCCCCCCCACACACATCGAACACCACCCCCCCCACACCACCCCTCCCCCCACACACACACACACCACCCCCCCACACACACACACACCCCACACACACCCCCCACACATACACACACACTGACATACATACACTGACTGACTGACTGACAGACAGACATACACACACACTGACTGATACACATACACACACTGACTGACACACATACACACAAGGAATTCACACTTAGTGCAAATAGCTAATACAGGGGATGTGTGCCGAGCACGCGCATTATAAGTCAAATATATTTGCGTTTTGTCAATCAAATTGTATTTTGATTTTTAATTAAAACATCACCAATACAAATACAATTCCTGTGACAAAAGTCAAAGAAGTTTCACTTACTATGCGCGTGCACAGCACACACAGCTTTTTTTTTCTCCACCCCTGTTGTTGCCACAGACTTCCCCTTTACAGCGCACACTTGCTCTATCCTTCCCGCTTCAGCCCAGAAATATTGAGCTTCAGATGTGTTGTTAACGTTGTGTAAAAAAGTTGCTCACAGACCTTCTAGGGAAACATTGTGAAATCGCGTATATCTTTGCTTCTACAAATAGCAATGTATTGTCTTTTGCTGTACACACTGTTCTAAAGTAAAGAGGAGAGAATTCATCAAGTTTAATAAGCACAAACACTGTATAAGTCGAATTTCAGCATTTTTGTATGACCGGGAAAACCACAGTCACAAGCCGAGCTGCAGTTCCATAGAAACTTGCAGTTTTACCGCTGAACCTAAACATGGGTAGAAAGTACTTTTTCTCCACCCCTGTTGTTGCCACAGACTACCCCTTTACAGCGCACACTTGCTCTATCCTTCCCGCTTCAGCCCAGAAATATTGAGCTTCAGATGTGTTGTTAACGTTGTGTAAAATGTTGCTCACAGACCTTCTAGGGAAACATTGTGAAATCGCGTATATCTTTGCTTCTACAAATAGCAATGTATTGTCTTTTGCTGTACACACTGTTCTAAAGTAAAGAGGAGAGAATTCATCAAGTTTAATAAGCACAAACACTGTATAAGTCGAATTTCAGCATTTTTGTATGACCGGGAAAACCACAGTCACAAGCCGAGCTGCAGTTCCATAGAAACTTGCAGTTTTACCGCTGAACCTAAACATGGGTAGAAAGTACTTTTTCTCCACCCCTGTTGTTGCCACAGACTTCCCCTTTACAGCGCACACTTGCTCTATTCGTCCCGCTTTAGCCCAGAAATATTGAGCTTCAGATGTGTTGTTAACGTTGTGTAAAAAAATTGCTCACAGACCTTCTAGGGAAACATTGTGAAATCGCGTATATCTTTGCTTCTACAAATAGCAATGTATTGTCCTTTGCTGTACACACCGTTCTAAAGTAAAGAGGAGAGAATTCATCAAGTTTAATAAGCACAAACACTGTATAAGTCGAATTTCAGCATTTTTGTATGACCGGGAAAACCACAGTCACAAGCCGAGCTGCAGTTCCATAGAAACTTGCAGTTTTACCGCTGAACCTAAACATGGGTAGAAAGTACTTTTTCTCCACCCCTGTTGTTGCCACAGACTTCCCCTTTACAGCGCACACTTGCTCTATCCGTCCCGCTTTAGCCCAGAAATATTGAGCTTCAGATGTGTTGTTAACGTTGTGTAAAAAAGTTGCTCACAGACCTTCTAGGGAAACATTGTGAAATCGCGTATATCTTTGCTTCTACAAATAGCAATGTATTGTCCTTTGCTGTACACACTGTTCTACAGTCAAGAGAGAGAATTCATCAAGTTTAATAAGCACAAACACTGTATAAGTCGAATTTCAGCATTTTTGTATGACCGGGAAAACCACAGTCACAAGCCGAGCTGCAGTTCCATAGAAACTTGCAGTTTTACAGCTGAACCTAAACATGGGTAGAAAGTACTTTTTCTCCACTCCTGTTGTTGCCACAGACTTCCCCTTTACAGCGCACACTTGCTCTATCCTTCCCGCTTCAGCCCAGAAATATTGAGCTTCAGATGTGTTGTTAACGTTGTGTAAAAAAGTTGCTCACAGACCTTCTAGGGAAACATTGTGAAATCGCGTATATCTTTGCTTCTACAAATAGCAATGTATTGTCCTTTGCTGTACACACTGTTCTAAAGTAAAGAGGAGAGAATTCATCAAGTTTAATAAGCACAAACACTGTATAAGTCGAATTTCAGCATTTTTGTATGACCTGGAAAACCACAGTCACAAGTCGAGCTGCAGTTCCATAGAAACTTGCAGTTTTACCGCTGAACCTAAACATGGGTAGAAAGTACTTTTGAAGTGAAACTTCTTTAGTGGCACCTGTGATGGGATAAAACTGGATGGATGTGGGGCGAAATGTGAAACGGAAGTGACATCACGTAATGGACGCCGCTCCGCTCACATGTCCCCTGTCACAAGTGGCTGTGGCGGCGGCGGCGGCGATAGCCACCGGCGCCGCTCCTAATCGCTGCCGCACCCCTCACCCTACCACACACCCCACACACAGTTGCTCACATGCGGTGGCGATAGCCGCCGCTCCTAACTGCCGGTGTTCCGCCGCCCGCTACCATGCCACGCGCCACGCATGCGCAGAAGTGGCTGGCAGCGGCGCCGTTCCCCGCCCGCGGCCATGCCGCGCGCCACGCACGCGCAGAAGCGGCTGGCAGTGGCGCCGTTCCCCGCCTGCTGCCATGCCGATGGACAGGAGGGAGGCTGGCACCGGCGCCGGCTCCTAACAGTGTGGGAATGGGGGGGTTTGAGCGCACTGCCGGGGGGTGGGGAAGGGGGGAGCTTGAGCGGCCATGCATGCGCAGAAGCGTCTGGCAGCGGCGCCGTTCCCCGCCCGCTGCCATGCAGATGGACAGGAGGAGGGAGGCTGGCGCCGGCTCCTAACAGCCTGGGAATGGGGGGGTTTGAGCGCGCCGCCGGGGGGTGGGGAAGGGTGGAGCTTGAGCGCGCCGCCGGGTTGTGGGGAAGGGGGGAGCTTGAGCGCGCCGGAACCCCCCAGACCCTCACACACTGACTGACCCCCCCAGACCCCCACACACACACTGACTGATCCCCTCAGACCCCACACACACAATGACTGATCCCCCCAGACCCCACACACACTGACTGATCCCCTCAGACCCCACACACACAATGACTGATCCCCCCAGACCCCACACACACTGACTGACCCCCCCAGACCCCCACACACACTGACTGACCCCCCCAGACCCCACACAAACTGACTGACCCCCCCAGACCCACACACACAATGACTGATCCCCCCAGACCCCACACACACTGACTGACCCCCCCAGACCCCCACACACACTGACTGACCCCCCCAGACCCCACACAATCTGACTGACCCCCCCAGACCTCCACACACACTGACTGACCCCCTCAGACCCCCACACACACTGACTGATCCCCCCCAGACCCCACACACACTGACTATCCCCCCCAGACCCCACACACACTGACTGAACCCCCCAGACCCCCACACACACTGACTGACCCCCTCAGACCCCCCCACACACTGACTGACCCCCCCAGACCCCCACACACACTGACTGACCCCCCCAGACCCCCACACATAGTGACTGACCCCCCCAGACCCCCACACACACTGAATGACCCCCCAGACCCCCACACACATTGACTGACCCCCCAGACCCCCACACACACACTGACTGACCCCCCCAGACCCCACTGACACTGACTGACGGCCCCCCAGACCCCCACACACACTGACTGACCCCCCCAGAACCCCACACACACTGAATGACCCCCCCAGACCCCCACACATAGTGACTGACCCCCCCAGACCCCCTCACACACTGAATGACCCCCCAGACCCCCACACACATTGACTGACCCCCCCAGACCCCCACACACACACTGACTGACCACCCCAGACCCCACTGACACTGACTGACGGCCCCCCAGACCCCCACACACACTGACTGAACCCCCAGAACCCCACACACACTGACTGACCCCCCCAGACCCCCACACACACTGACTGACCACCCAGACCCCCACACACATTGACTGACCTCCCAGACCCCCCCACACACTGACTGACCCCCCCAGACCCCCACACACACTGACTGACCCCCCCAGACAATGACTGACCCCCCCCAGACTCCCACACACACTGACTGACCCCCCCAGACCCCCACACACACTGACTGACCCCCCCAGACCCCCACACACACTAACTGACCCCCCCAGACCCCCACACACACTGACTGACCCCCCCAAGACACCCACACACCCTGACTGACCCCCCTAGACACTGACTGACCCCCCCCAGACCCCCACACACACTGACAGACCCCCACACACACTGACTGACCCCCCCAGACCCCCACACACACTGTCTGACCCCCCCAGACCCTCACACACACTGACTGACCCCCCCAGACCTCCACACACACTAACTGACCCCCCCCAGACCTCCACACACACTGACTGACCCCCCCAGACCCCCACACACACTGACTGACCCCCCCAGATCCCCACACACACTGACTGACCCCCCCCCAGACCCCCACACACACTGACTGACCACCCCAGACCCCCACACACACTGACTGACCCCCCCCAGACCCCCACACACACTGACTGACCCCCCCAGACCCCCACACACACTGACTGACCCCCCCACACCCCCCCACACACACCCACACCCCCCCCACACACACCCACACACACACACCCCACACACACACACACCACCCACCCACACCCTCCCCACACACATCGAACACCACCCCCCCCACACCACCCCTCCCCCCACACACACACACCACCCCCCCCCCACACACACACACCCCACACACACCCCCCACACATACACACACTGACATACATACACTGACTGACTGACTGACAGACAGACATACACACACACTGACTGATACACATACACACACTGACTGACACACATACACACAAGGAATTCACACTTAGTGCAAATAGCTAATACAGGGGATGTGTGCCGAGCACGCGCATTATAAGTCAAATATATTTGCGTTTTGTCAATCAAATTGTATTTTGATTTTTAATTAAAACATCACCAATACAAATACAATTCCTGTGACAAAAGTCAAAGAAGTTTCACTTACTATGCGCGTGCACAGCACACACAGCTTTTTTTTTCTCCACCCCTGTTGTTGCCACAGACTTCCCCTTTACAGCGCACACTTGCTCTATCCTTCCCGCTTCAGCCCAGAAATATTGAGCTTCAGATGTGTTGTTAACGTTGTGTAAAAAAGTTGCTCACAGACCTTCTAGGGAAACATTGTGAAATCGCGTATATCTTTGCTTCTACAAATAGCAATGTATTGTCCTTTGCTGTACACACTGTTCTAAAGTAAAGAGGAGAGAATTCATCAAGTTTAATAAGCACAAACACTGTATAAGTCGAATTTCAGCATTTTTGTATGACCGGGAAAACCACAGTCACAAGCCGAGCTGCAGTTCCATAGAAACTTGCAGTTTTACCGCTGAACCTAAACATGGGTAGAAAGTACTTTTTCTCCACCCCTGTTGTTGCCACAGACTTCCCCTTTACAGCGCACACTTGCTCTATCCTTCCCGCTTCAGCCCAGAAATATTGAGCTTCAGATGTGTTGTTAACGTTGTGTAAAAAAGTTGCTCACAGACCTTCTAGGGAAACATTGTGAAATCGCGTATATCTTTGCTTCTACAAATAGCAATGTATTGTCCTTTGCTGTACACACTGTTCTAAAGTAAAGAGGAGAGAATTCATCAAGTTTAATAAGCACAAACACTGTATAAGTCGAATTTCAGCATTTTTGTATGACCGGGAAAACCACAGTCACAAGCCGAGCTGCAGTTCCATAGAAACTTGCAGTTTTACCGCTGAACCTAAACATGGGTAGAAAGTACTTTTTCTCCACCCCTGTTGTTGCCACAGACTTCCCCTTTACAGCGCACACTTGCTCTATCCTTCCCGCTTCAGCCCAGAAATATTGAGCTTCAGATGTGTTGTTAACGTTGTGTAAAAAAGTTGCTCACAGACCTTCTAGGGAAACATTGTGAAATCGCGTATATCTTTGCTTCTACAAATAGCAATGTATTGTCCTTTGCTACACTGTTCTAAAGTAAAGAGGAGAGAATTCATCAAGTTTAATAAGCACAAACACTGTATAAGTCGAATTTCAGCATTTTTGTATGACCGGGAAAACCACAGTCACAAGCCGAGCTGCAGTTCCATAGAAACTTGCAGTTTTACCGCTGAACCTAAACATGGGTAGAAAGTACTTTTTCTCCACCCCTGTTGTTGCCACAGACTTCCCCTTTACAGCGCACACTTGCTCTATCCTTCCCGCTTCAGCCCAGAAATATTGAGCTTCGGATGTGTTGTTAACGTTGTGTAAAACAGTTGCTCACAGACCTTCTAGGGAAACATTGTGAAATCGCGTATATCTTTGCTTCTACAAATAGCAATGTATTGTCCTTTGCTGTACACACTGTTCTAAAGTAAAGAGGAGAGAATTCATCAAGTTTAATAAGCACAAACACTGTATAAGTCGAATTTCAGCATTTTTGTATGACCGGGAAAACCACAGTCACAAGCCGAGCTGCAGTTCCATAGATACTTGCAGTTTTACCGCTGAACCTAAAAATGGGTAGAAGTACTTTTTCTCCACCCCTGTTGTTGCCACAGACTTCCCCTTTACAGCGCACACTTGCTCTATCCTTCCCGCTTCAGCCCAGAAATATTGAGCTTCAGATGTGTTGTTAACATTGTGTAAAAAAAGTTGCTCACAGACCTTCTAGGGAAACATTGTGAAATCGCGTATATCTTGGCTTCTACAAATAGCAATGTATTGTCCTTTGCTGTACACACTGTTCTAAATTAAAGAGGAGAGAATTCATCAAGTTTAATAAGCACAAACACTGTATAAGTCGAATTTCAGCATTTTTGTATGACCGGGAAAACCACAGTCACAAGTCGAGCTGCAGTTCCATAGAAACTTGCAGTTTTACCGCTGAACCTAAACATGGGTAGAAAGTACTTTTTCTCCACACCTGTTGTTGCCACAGACTTCCCCTTTACAGCGCACACTTGCTCTATCCTTCCCGCTTCAGCCCAGAAATATTGAGCTTCAGATGTGTTGTTAACGTTGTGTAAAAAAGTTGCTCACAGACCTTCTAGGGAAACATTGTGAAATCGCGTATATCTTTGCTTCTACAAATAGCAATGTATTGTCCTTTGCTGTACACACTGTTCTAAAGTAAAGAGGAGAGAATTCATCAAGTTTAATAAGCACAAACACTGTATAAGTCGAATTTCAGCATTTTTGTATGACCGGGAAAACCACAGTCACAAGCCGAGCTGCAGTTCCATAGAAACTTGCAGTTTTACCGCTGAACCTAAACATGGGTAGAAAGTACTTTTTCTCCACCCCTGTTGTTGCCACAGACTTCCCCTTTACAGCGCACACTTGCTCTATCCTTCCCGCTTCAGCCCAGAAATATTGAGCTTCAGTTGTGTTGTTAACGTTGTGTAAAAAAGTTGCTCACAGACCTTCTAGGGAAACATTGTGAAATCGCGTATATCTTTGCTTCTACAAATAGCAATGTATTGTCCTTTGCTGTACACACTGTTCTAAAGTAAAGAGGAGAGAATTCATCAAGTTTAATAAGCACAAACACTGTATAAGTCGAATTTCAGCATTTTTGTATGACCGGGAAAACCACAGTCACAAGCCGAGCTGCAGTTCCATAGCTACTTGCAGTTTTACCGCTGAACCTAAAAATGGGTAGAAGTACTTTTTCTCCACCCCTGTTGTTGCCACAGACTTCCCCTTTACAGCGCACACTTGCTCTATCCTTCCCGCTTCAGCCCAGAAATATTGAGCTTCAGATGTGTTGTTAACATTGTGTAAAAAAAGTTGCTCACAGACCTTCTAGGGAAACATTGTGAAATCGCGTATATCTTGGCTTCTACAAATAGCAATGTATTGTCCTTTGCTGTACACACTGTTATACAGTCAAGAGGAGAGAATTCATCAAGTTTAATAAGCACAAACACTGTATAAGTCGAATTTCAGCATTTTTGTATGACCGGGAAAACCACAGTCACAAGCCGAGCTGCAGTTCCATAGAAACTTGCAGTTTTACCGCTGAACCTAAACATGGGTAGAAAGTACGTTTTCTCCACCCCTGTTGTTGCCACAGACTTCCCCTTTACAGCGCACACTTGCTCTATCCTTCCCGCTTTAGCCCAGAAATATTGAGCTTCAGATTTGTTGTTAACGTTGTGTAAAAAAGTTGCTCACAGACCTTCTAGGGAAACATTGTGAAATCGCGTATATCTTTGCTTCTACAAATAGCAATGTATTGTCCTTTGCTGTACACACTGTTCTAAAGTAAAGAGGAGAGAATTCATCAAGTTTAATAAGCACAAACACTGTATAAGTCGAATTTCAGCATTTTTGTATGACCGGGAAAACCACAGTCACAAGCCGAGCTGCAGTTCCATAGAAACTTGCAGTTTTACCGCTGAACCTAAACATGGGTAGAAAGTACTGTTTCTCCACCCCTGTTGTTGCCACAGACTTCCCCTTTACAGCGCACACTTGCTCTATCCTTCCCGCTTCAGCCCAGAAATATTGAGCTTCAGATGTGTTGTTAACGTTGTGTAAAAAGTTGCTCACAGACCTTCTAGGGAAACATTGTGAAATCGCGTATATCTTTGCTTCTACAAATAGCAATGTATTGTCCTTTGCTGTACACACTGTTCTACAGTCAAGAGGAGAGAATTCATTAAGTTTAATAAGCACAAACACTGTATAAGTCGAATTTCAGCATTTTTGTATGACCGGGAAAACCACAGTCACAAGTCGAGCTGCAGTTCCATAGAAACTTGCAGTTTTACCGCTGAACCTAAACATGGGTAGAAAGTACTGTTTCTCCACCCCTGTTGTTGCCACAGACTTCCCCTTTACAGCGCACACTTGCTCTATCCTTCCCGCTTCAGCCCAGAAATATTGAGCTTCAGATGTGTTGTTAACGTTGTGTAAAAAGTTGCTCACAGACCTTCTAGGGAAACATTGTGAAATCGCGTATATCTTTGCTTCTACAAATAGCAATGTATTGTCCTTTGCTGTACACACTGTTCTAAAGTAAAGAGGAGAGAATTCATCAAGTTTAATAAGCACAAACACTGTATAAGTCGAATTTCAGCATTTTTGTATGACCGGGAAAACCACAGTCACAAGCCGAGCTGCAGTTCCATAGAAACTTGCAGTTTTACCGCTGAAACTAAACATGGGTAGAAAGTACTTTTTCTCCACCCCTGTTGTTGCCACAGACTTCCCCTTTACAGCGCACACTTGCTCTATCCTTCCCGCTTCAGCCCAGAAATATTGAGCTTCGGATGTGTTGTTAACGTTGTGTAAAACAGTTGCTCACAGACCTTCTAGGGAAACATTGTGAAATCGCGTATATCTTTGCTTCTACAAATAGCAATGTATTGTCCTTTGCTGTACACACTGTTCTAAAGTAAAGAGGAGAGAATTCATCAAGTTTAATAAGCACAAACACTGTATAAGTCGAATTTCAGCATTTTTGTATGACCGGGAAAACCACAGTCACAAGCCGAGCTGCAGTTCCATAGAAACTTGCAGTTTTACCGCTGAAACTAAACATGGGTAGAAAGTACTTTTTCTCCACCCCTGTTGTTGCCACAGACTTCCCCTTTACAGCGCACACTTGCTCTATCCTTCCCGCTTCAGCCCAGAAATATTGAGCTTCGGATGTGTTGTTAACATTGTGTAAAACAGTTGCTCACAGACCTTCTAGGGAAACATTGTGAAATCGCGTATATCTTTGCTTCTACAAATAGCAATGTATTGTCCTTTGCTGTACACACTGTTCTAAAGTAAAGAGGAGAGAATTCATCAAGTTTAATAAGCACAAACACTGTATAAGTCGAATTTCAGCATTTTTGTATGACCGGGAAAACCACAGTCACAAGTCGAGCTGCAGTTCCATAGAAACTTGCAGTTTTACCGCTGAACCTAAACATGGGTAGAAAGTACTTTTTCTCCACCCCTGTTGTTGCCACAGACTTCCCCTTTACAGCGCACACTTGCTCTATCCTTCCCGCTTCAGCCCAGAAATATTGAGCTTCAGATGTGTTGTTAACGTTGTGTAAAAAAGTTGCTCACAGACCTTCTAGGGAAACATTGTGAAATCGCGTATATCTTTGCTTCTACAAATAGCAATGTATTGTCCTTTGCTGTACACACTGTTCTAAAGTAAAGAGGAGAGAATTCATCAAATTTAATAAGCACAAACACTGTTTAAGTCGAATTTCAGCATTTTTGTATGACCGGGAAAACCACAGTCACAAGCCGAGCTGCAGTTCCATAGAAACTTGCAGTTTTACCGCTGAAACTAAACATGGGTAGAAAGTACTTTTTCTCCACCCCTGTTGTTGCCACAGACTTCCCCTTTACAGCGCACACTTGCTCTATCCTTCCCGCTTCAGCCCAGAAATATTGAGCTTCGGATGTGTTGTTAACGTTGTGTAAAACAGTTGCTCACAGACCTTCTAAGGAAACATTGTGAAATCGCGTATATCTTTGCTTCTACAAATAGCAATGTATTGTCCTTTGCTGTACACACTGTTCTAAAGTAAAGAGGAGAGAATTCATCAAGTTTAATAAGCACAAACACTGTATAAGTCGAATTTCAGCATTTTTGTATGACCGGGAAAACCACAGTCACAAGCCGAGCTGCAGTTCCATAGATACTTGCAGTTTTACCGCTGAACCTAAAAATGGGTAGAAGTACTTTTTCTCCACCCCTGTTGTTGCCACAGACTTCCCCTTTACAGCGCACACTTGCTCTATCCTTCCTGCTTCAGCCCAGAAATATTGAGCTTCAGATGTGTTGTTAACATTGTGTAAAAAAAGTTGCTCACAGCCCTTCTAGGGAAACATTGTGAAATCGCGTATATCTTTGCTTCTACAAATAGCAATGTATTGTCCTTTGCTGTACACACTGTTCTACCGTCAAGAGGAGAGAATTCATCAAGTTTAATAAGCACAAACACTGTATAAGTCGAATTTCAGCATTTTTGTATGACCGGGAAAACCACAGTCACAAGTCGAGCTGCAGTTCCATAGAAACTTGCAGTTTTACCGCTGAACCTAAACATGGGTAGAAAGTACTGTTTCTCCACCCCTGTTGTTGCCACAGACTTCCCCTTTACAGCGCACACTTGCTCTATCCTTCCCGCTTCAGCCCAGAAATATTGAGCTTCAGATGTGTTGTTAACGTTGTGTAAAAAGTTGCTCACAGACCTTCTAGGGAAACATTGTGAAATCGCGTATATCTTTGCTTCTACAAATAGCAATGTATTGTCCTTTGCTGTACACACTGTTCTAAAGTAAAGAGGAGAGAATTCATCAAGTTTAATAAGCACAAACACTGTATAAGTCGAATTTCAGCATTTTTGTATGACCGGGAAAACCACAGTCACAAGCCGAGCTGCAGTTCCATAGAAACTTGCAGTTTTACCGCTGAACCTAAACATGGGTAGAAAGTACTTTTTCTCCACCCCTGTTGTTGCCACAGACTTCCCCTTTACAGCGCACACTTGCTCTATCCTTCCCGCTTCAGCCCAGAAATATTGAGCTTCAGATGTGTTGTTAACGTTGTGTAAAAAGTTGCTCACAGACCTTCTAGGGAAACATTGTGAAATCGCGTATATCTTTGCTTCTACAAATAGCAATGTATTGTCCTTTGCTGTACACACTGTTCTAAAGTAAAGAGGAGAGAATTCATCAAGTTTAATAAGCACAAACACTGTATAAGTCGAATTTCAGCATTTTTGTATGACCGGGAAAACCACAGTCTCATGCTGAGGAATAGATGCCTTCCACGACGACTCTTATTATAGCGGTGGGTCCTATCCGGTAGTAGGCATCTGGTTGGAGGGTCTCTTTCGTGGGGGCCTCCAACTCTTATTCGCCATCCTCGGGTAGTGCTGGGAAGGAAGTGAGTGATGGCTGTACTTGTACGGTGAAGGACTTGGTCCCTGTAGGCAGTTTTCCGGGGTGTGGCCTGGCCCTTGCAACATGACCCGTTTCACCACAGTTGAAGCAGCGAAAATCTGTGCGTGATCTAGAACTGCCAGGTGACCTGGGAGGGGACCCAGGCATCGCAGAGGTGGCTATGTCCTTTCCACTTTTGTTCCACTTGGCTTTGGACGCTGGTACTTCCTTGGTCTCTTCCTTGGTCTCTTCCTTGTGAGAGTCTTTGCCCTTCGGGGACATATATAACCGTGTCTACGTTTCGTGCCCCTTTACCAATTCCAAGATGCCCTGGAATGTAGGTGGGGGTCCTTGTAGTAGCGAGCACCTGATCATAATCACTAAGTG
This sequence comes from Ascaphus truei, assembly GCF_040206685.1. Lineage (NCBI taxonomy): Eukaryota > Metazoa > Chordata > Amphibia > Anura > Ascaphidae > Ascaphus > Ascaphus truei. The sequence goes on from NC_134487.1 coordinate 227,075,795, forward strand.
ATGAGTGGGGATGGCCCCTCTAAGAAACTGCTTGCGTCGGTATTCGTCCACCGCTGTAGCGGGGATGAAATCCCTCGTTCGCATTTTCCACAACACCAGTTGAATTCGTTGTAGCAAGTCGGACAAGTCTTCCCTATCTCTTTGTCTAAGGCCGTAATACTTGAACCACAGCTCACTTTCTTCTTCATCCTTGCTGTAGATCTGTACTAGTAGATGCACCATCTGATGAGCTGAAATATCAGGGTCCTGATCGTGCTGCGCACTGATCATGGTGGAGGCCGTAGGTTGGAGGATCTGCTTTATCTGCTGATGCCTTACCGCTTCAGAACAGGGCCATTCGTCAATCACCTTGAGGATGTGTTCCCTCCAGGACTCTATTCCCTCTTCGTCCATGAGAATAGGTAGTGTTCCAGAAAATTCCTTCAGCTTCCTATAATTTTACGCTTGTGAGGCCATGGTTAGTTGGGGAAGACGAGGGGACAGCCGGGTGGCAGGGCTCCTGGAAGGTGTAAGGCCCTAGGAGTATCGTCGTCACGGACCTCATGGTGGGTTGCCCGGATGAGGATGTACCAGTGGGAAGTAGGGCCCCACTTCCAACCTATCTGTCTGGTATTGCTAAAACCAGGCAGGGGTCTAAGTTGGGTTATGACGTCTTGCGGATGGCATATCCTCCACCGCGACTATGTGGCGGGGTGACTCATTGAGTTCTAAGGTCCAGTCGCGGACCTGTTGCTTGGTCGGGGAGAACATGCTGGACTTTGTCTAGCTGAATTAGCTGCGGAATAGGGCACCCCAGGTCTGAATCTCAGCAGCGCCTCCAAATGTAGCCCTTGTACCCCCCCCCCTTGGTACCGAACTACCTGTGCTTCTTTCACCTGTGTGGATAGAAGGAGGCCTGAGCCTCTGCCACTGGGAGTCTGGGATACACTTATTACACTTGTTTCACGGTGCAGCGCCTCCACCGATAAGGGATCCCAACGTAGTGGGAGTAGTCCCTCACTGAAACCCACATACACAATAATTACACACGCTTGTATATGAACAGTATTTACAAAACACATATATTGCATGTACCATAAAATAACATAGACACAGCATATGATCCAATAGTGTCACCGTCCAGGTGGATGTTCACACAGCACTGAATGTCTGAAAGCACTGGCAGATTATCACCTCACAATAACACCTCCCGGTTGAGAACCCCAAAGTACTGGAGTGCCAGGGCACTTAACCCCTGAGTGTCCACCAGCAAGTTCCTCCCCAAGGAGTGTGTGTGTGGGATAGTGCACTTCCCTGTGTGTTGGGGCCCGTTGGTGCACTTGTTAATACCACCCTGGTCTCAGTCCAGTCCAGGACAACAGCAGCAATCTGCAGACCAATGACGTGGTTCCATGGCTCGGTCTGATGCTCCTCTCTTGGATGGATCCTCAGGCAGATGCCTCTGGAGTGGTCTCCCAACTGGAGTGCACCCCTATAAATAGTCTCTATCAAGGAGTCTGGGTAGGCACCTCTGCAACAGGCTGCACTTAACTCAGGCAATGTCCTGCAGCATCTCTCTCACTATTTCTACAGTGAAAAGGGTCCCTATCTGAGGCTTTTCCCTAAAGCACTCACATATCAGTTCCTCTACTGTGGCTCAGGGGACTATCTGGGACCTTGGGGGCAATTCTGGCCTAGCCCAACGGAGCACAGCTCCTTGGACCCTACCTCCTCCCTCTCTGTCCAGATCTTCACTGACCTCTGCACTCCTAGCATGAAATATGTCTCTCTCTTCCCCTTCCAGGGAAAACAGCAGTCTCATTGGCCATGGTGGGTCACATTGGGCCATCTCCCTATGCAGAATGGGAGTGGTAGTTCCCCTCTGAGCCCTTTTCTATTGCAGCCGCGTGCGCCAACATTACTGCGCATGCGCAACTGTCATGGCTGTCGCGAAACTCTCTGCACATGCGCGAGCCTCCGCGAGTGCGCACATAACCTAACATGGCAGCGCCCTGCAGAGGCAGCTGCCGAAGCCTCTGGCGATGCGCTCACCCCAGAAGCAGCCCCACACCTCTCGCATCACCCCCTATGTCAGCGGAGGTAAGGGGAATAAACAACACTTGAACAAGTATCCACCAGGGGTCACTATAAGCCCAATAGAGTGCACTCATAAGTTACAGTATCCATGTCAAACACTGTTATAAATGGATAATGTCTAGAATAGAATAGGACCAAATGAAGGGTCTACTAACCCTACAACAGCAGAATTAAATGCAAATTAAAACCAAAAATAACAAAATGTTATTAAAACTATTCATGACAAACCAACATACAAAAACACATAGGATGTATAATCCTCAGGTGGGGGAGACGCTTGGGAAATAGGGGGTGAGCTGGTATCTATCTAACTACAGCACATATAGAAACAAATGTCCTAGAGTATATAAGGTATACAATATACTATCAGTATTTAATGCAAAAGCAATTACAGTTAAGGACTAGATGTTAGAGGATAGGTTCTAATAGGAATAATACTATCTGCCCAAAAACATCACAGCCATAGGACATATACATACATATCCCCAGTTTGAAACATAATAGCCAAGGATTTAATACACTTATGCTATAGGTGATCGGATACTGTGTATACATATACCGTATCGCCAAAATAATACCATGGATTGCAGTCAAAACATTGCAGGATACTGCACCTCAAGCCTAATGGTAGTGTATTCACGGAGGAGGAAGAAATCAGCTGTGTCCGTCGCTGTGTTACCTTATGTTACTATCCCCCTTACCAAGCCGTCTCTCCTGGTGTACGTCATGCATCTGACGTCACCATACCCCACATTTGTACTATTAGGTGAGCGATCAGTCACTATGTATATGTGAGGTAAGGGGAATACACAATTACATTGGGGGACAGGAGGGGGCCTGGCTACATCCGTTTTTCAGTATTTACTAATATTTAAAAATAATTGTCCATTTTTTGTTTTTTAAAGGAAATTAATTAAATTGATTTTCTCCCTATGCGATTTCATCCTGCAGCTCTGATTAAAGCATTTGGTGAAGTTCAAAGTGCAAGACGCTCTGATGAAAGAATTTCCTGTTGGAAAAGCAAAGTTAATATCACTCTATTATTGTCTGTTTACCTATTTCGTTGCCTCGGGGTGCGGATGAGTGTGGCGAGGCTCTGGTGGTGTGGCACATATATTTATTATTTATTTTACCCCTTTTCATCCATGAAATTTCTCGGGCCCCCCCCCTGCCTGATGTAATCAATCATATGAAAAAAAAACCTTTATGAAACGGTATACAATGTAAATACAAATATGTCCAATTACTTATTTCAACAGTTCGAGCTTGCAAAATTAAGCTGCGTCCACTCTGCCGCTGAAAGCAGTGACTGCTGATGAGCGCGCTTCAAAGTCCGCTCCCTCTGCTCTGGAACCTTTCCATCCTCCTTCAAACATCCAACAGTCATACCATTACTCAAAAACAGCAAGCTTGACCCTACTTGTCTTTCTAACTACCGACCTGTCTCCCTCCTGCCTTTTGCCTCTAAACTCCTTGAACGTCTTGTATTCTCTCGCTTGCTCCATTTTCTCAACACCTATTCTCTCCTAGACCCTCTACAATCTGGCTTCCGCACTGCTCACTCCACGGAAACAGCCCTCACTAAAATAACTGACGACCTCCATGCTGCCAAAGACAGAGGTCATTACACTCTGCTCATATTACTCGACCTCTCTGCAGTATTTGATACTGTGGATCACCCTCTTCTCCTTCACATTCTCCATACTCTTGGTATTCGGAACAAAGCTATATCCTGGATCTCATCCTACCTCTCCCATTGTACTTTCAGTGTCTCTTCTGCTAACACCTCCTCCTCCTCTATTGATCTCTCTGTGGGGGTACCCCAGGGCTCTGTCCTGGGACCTCTTCTTTTTTCTCTGTACACACTCTCTCTAGGTGACCTAATAACATCTTTTGGGTTTAAATATCACCTCTATGCTGACGACACACAAATATACTTTTTAACACCCGACTTTACACCTGCTATACAGACCAAAGTTTCTGAATTTCTCTCTGCTATATCATCCTGGATGGCCCTCCGTCGCCTTAAACTCAACATGGCTAAAACAGACTCGACTCCTCTCTCACATTCGCCCCTCACATTCAAAACATTTCTAAAACTTGTCGTTTTTTCCTCCGCAATATAACAAAGATATGCCCTTTCCTCTGTTGCTCGACTGCTAAAACTCTGACTCAGGCCCTCATTCTCTCCCGTCTTGATTACTGTAACCTCCTGCTGTCCGGCCTTTCTGCCTCTCACCTGTCTCCCCTACAATCTATCCTAAACGCTGCTGCCAGAATCACTCTACTCTTTCCTAGATCTGTCTCAGCATCTCCCCTCCTGAAATCGCTCTCCTGGCTTCCTATCAAATCCCGTATCTCACACTCCATTCTTCTCCTCACTTTTAAAGCTTTACACTCTTCTGCCCCTCCTTAAATCTCAGCCCTAATTTCTCGCTATGCACCATCCCGACTCTTGCGTTCTGCTCAAGGATGTCTTCTTTCTACCCCCTTTTTATCTAAAGCCCTCTCCCGCCTTAAACCTTTTTCACTTCCCTCCTTACCCGACTAGCACCCTCTCTATCAACCTTTAAGACCCACCTTAAGACACACTTGCTTAAAGAAGCATACGAATAGCACTGTGAACATTCTGAACACATGATACATAAAGCTTGCCCCCCTGCAGACGCACTTACCAGAACTCCCTCCTACTGTCTCTGTACGTTCTCCCTACCTACCAATTAGATTGTAAGCTCCTCGGGGCAGGGACTCCTCTTCCTTAATGTTATGTTTATGTCTAAAGCACTTATTCCCATGATCTGTTATATATATTATCTGTTATTTATTCAATTACCACATGTATTACTACTGTGAAGCGCTATGTACATTAATGGCGTTATATAAATAAAGACATACAATACAATACAAAGTCAATTTTGTTTGCCTCCCGAAGCGCTCAGCTTTGGAGACCGTACGCCCCACAGTTTGTGCCCCACTGCATTTAATCACAACACACATACACACAATCACAACACAGACACAGCACACATACTCAATCACAACACACACACACAACACAACACACACACACTCAATCACACTCAATCACAACCAACACAGACACAACACACACACAATCCACACACAACACACAATCAATCACAACCAACACACACACTCACAACACATACTCACTCACAACACATACTCACTCACAACACACACATTCAATCACAACACACACACATACAACACACAATCAATCACAACCAACACACACACTCACTCACAACACATACTCACAACACACACAACACACATTCAATCACAACACATACTCAATCACAACTAACACAGGCACAACACACACACATACACTCAATGACAACACACACTCAATCACAACCAACACAGGCACAACACACACACTCAATCACAACACACACAACACACACAAACACAACACACAATCATAAGTCACAGACTTTCACCTTGGGGGGGGGAGTACTACTGTACGTCTGTTCCTGTCCCCCATGCTGCTGAAAACTGGGATGGGTAACACAGGAGGAGGAGTGGATGTCTGTGTGCAGGGAAGGAAAGCCCCGCCCCTGCAGCAAGGCCCAGCCCCCTCTGCAATACATTGGAATAGTAGCTAAAAGGCATCTTGAAGACGTTAGGGACCATATTGCCACTTAGTAAAACTGTTCTTCGGTGCTTCTTTTTTCACGAATTCTCTGTCTGCTAATGATTTCTTTTTTTTAAATATTCAAAATTTCTTCATTGCATGATTATTTCAATAAATTGAGATGAAATGTCCATCCATTTGTGATGATTTTCTCTAAAGATGACCTCTTGTAATCCATAATTCGTGCTGAATAAGCAAATCAATAACCGGAAAATCTCTGTAACAATCAGTTTATGTAGGCAATAACATGGTCCACAAGCTGTAATATTATATTGTATTCATTTTCTTTATTAGACATATTCTACTTATAGATTAGTTTATCAATAAGAACCTCCTTAACGAAAAAAGCAGACTCAAACTATCATAATTTCCAGATATCAAGAATTTCATTCATTTTTACAGTTCTTATGATTGCTTGCGAGATGACCCATTTGAGCATGACTGGCCTTCTCTACCTCAACTGCCAGGAATTCATTATTCCATGAACGAGCAATGCCGTTTTGATTTTGGTTTTGGCTACATGATGTGCACAGCTGTAAGTATTGAGCTCTGTTTTTGTAATTACATCAATTGGATGTTCTGTAAAAATGGTCTTCCTGATGCTGCAAAATGTCAATATTTGATATTAAGATTGTTTAATGATAAAATCCTTTATTTGTGCAATAGTGTATACCCTAACATGATATTTTTCATAACAAGAGTTTTTCTTACTATCAAGCAGCTTTGGAAATCCAATCTAGGTACAATATTAGATTCAGAGGTGAGCATCGGCTTATATAGGTTTATCATGCATGACATTGTGCTCATACATTTCTCATATATTGCTGGTTGACTACAGCAACTGTTTATTTAAGGACGAACATTTCTCTTACTCTGGCCATAAGATGAACGATCTGAGGGTTGCCATACTCAAAGGTAATCTTAAAACACCGAAAGAGAGACGGTTGAATGAATACAAATTTATGCAACTGTTCGGGACACTTAACGGTGGCCTAAACAGAGATCGAAATTACTGACACAAGTGAACTCTCTTCCCATGAGCGCTAAAGACCATGTCTGTACATACTGTGCTATATGTATGCACACACAGCTGTCCCTTACACATACCAATACTCCTTGTTTTTCCATCCCTATACACCAATAGGGACCACATAGTATCCACACACACTTTTAGTTATGCTACTATCTCTCACATTTCCACACCTACCCACACCATTTATATTAACTCCCACTCCACACACCCCTTTTGTAAAGCACTGTATACACTGTGGGCTCTCCATTCATTTATATTCACACAGATACACACACACACACACACACACACACACACACACACACACACACACACACACACACACACACTCTTACATCACTTACTTTCAGGAACCATTTAACACCTCTAGCCATAAATCTCATCCACACCGGGGGAAGGACAAGCACAGATAACATTCCAAGAGACACTGTTTTTAAGTATACCCTTTGCTTGCTTGCTTCATTCATTGTAACATCGCCAGAAGAAGAGATCAGTGTATCTCGAAAGCTCGCACAAATAAAAGCATTTCGTTTGCCACAGAACGGTATCATCTATTTATTTTTTGATTATATATATTAAACAAAGACAAAAAGAAGTGCCAGCTCCATGGCATAATATTGTTTGTAAAATTGACAATTTATTAAAAAGCAGAAAGTGGGCGCCAGGAATTGCACTCATTTCAAATAGTGAAAAAGCATTCAAGGGAGACAATCTGTAAACCAGCTGAGACTGTAGGAGGGTAGAAAGCCAGATATTGCTGTAGATATACACAAGCAGTAAATGAGGATACTTATCCGTGGCTGGATGGAAGATGGTAATCAGTGTAAGCAGAAGGGGTGGTGGTGTTAGGCAGGTAGCTGAAACACCATCCGGTGTAGTAGGAAAATATCCAGTTGTAAGATACTTCACTCCATGTGCCTGACTTGAAATCATAGTCCCAGCATACAGACCTTAGAGAATGTATATTAAAAAAAGATTTAACAAACATCAATACACGCCCTCCCCCCCCCCCTCTGCCCTAACACATACAGTACAATAATGTGCAAAATTACTATTATCCAGATATGGATACTAGATTATTTGCCCATTATTAAACACTACATTAGCATACCTAAATAAAGTAAATAAAAACAGTAGTCAGCTACTGTATTCCAATGAATACAAGCAGTAACAACATCAACATTGAATTAATAAAACCATTAACCAATGAAACCAATTAATTCCTAAACCAACTCAAAATGAATAGTAACACTAACAAATCAAACCAATGAATTACTACAACATTAATGAATGTAAACATTAAAAGACAACGAAATAAATTCAAACAATATCTGAAATAACCATAAAACGCTTTAGCTAACATAATACAAAATTATGAAAAAGAAAAAAATGTGCACAAGCGCTAAAGACTAAATATATATATATATATATATATATATATATATATATATATATATATATATATATAAAGGCTGCCTAGTAATACTGTCAGTACTGACAGAGAAAGTGAAAGTGAAAACAAAGAAAAACCTGGCGCCAAAAGTTCATTGGATAATCCTGTACTCCTCAGGGGATCAGCACACTTGCTTGACAGGCCATATAGGGAAAAAAAACACAAACAGACACAGATCATAGTGCAACACTGTAGGGTTAAAACAGGTCTACACTAATACACACACTGCACATATAACATAGAGACTCCTAGTGACTATAAAAACTAATTTATTAAATAAAAAGAACTATGCCATAAAATGGTTTGGACAAATGAGAACACCGCTGGTCATCCAGATGTGAAAAATCAGAGCCCTACTTACAAGCAGCAAGGCAAATACAGGCAATGCAACAAAGAGTCTTCCGGCTGCTGCTGATGTCTTTGCAGAGATGTAATTCCTGCTGCACCGTGACTTTCGTGCTTACTCTCCCTTCAGGGGTTAACAGGAACAGTGGCAGTGTTGGAAGCCTGCTTGTGGGGCTCACAGCTCTCCTCCACGTGAGGCTTCTCTCCTCACTTCCTCCTCCGGTTACACAGGCTGTCTCAGCGTGGACGCTGTTGTCTCGTCGTCTTCTTGGGCTCAAATGAGGCGTCACGGCCTTAAATAGGGCTTGTGACGTCACATTTAGCCTCAAAATGGTTAACAGCCACCTGATTGGCCATGGTTGAACCTCTTTAAATATCCATGAAAAACACAGTAAATTAAAACGATAAGTATCTCTGGAACTGGGTGATCCTAAGGAGCTCAGCGTTGGTTTACCATGCTAAATCAGAATTGCTGCCTTAACATTCTGTATATTACCATCTGAGATATTTTCCGAAACAACAACCCCTATAACCCCTTACATACACATACAGTACTGTATATGCACATCAATGATACTATAGGCCGGCGGGGGCGAGATGTGTTTGCAGCAGAGAGAGAACCGCTGCTCTCTCTGCGCAAACATCGGCACATTAAAAATGATTTAAAATACATTTTTATTCATAGTGTCGATGTGCAGGGGGTCGCCGGAGCTGAACCGCGTTGGTTTCAGGTCCGGGGACCCCCTGCTCCCCGAGATACAGGCCCCTTTATGAGGTGCCGGTATCCCTCTGCATTTAAAGGTCCCTGATCACGTGACCGCGGCATGTAAACAAAGCAGAGGGATACCGGCACCCCCTAAAGGGGTCTGTATCTCGGGAAGCAGGGGGTTCCTGGACCTAAAACCACAGCGGTTCAGCTCCGGAGACCGTCTGCACATCTACAGTATGAATAAAACACATATATAAATAAACACTCGTTCCTTACCTTTGCAGCTATGTGCTATGGTAACGAAGCAGCATGACTGTATTTTTAATAATATTGTACAGTGAGCAGGGGGTTCCCTGAGCCAGAAATCAAAGCTCAGGGGACCCCCTGCTCCTGCACAATATTATTAAAAATACAGAAATGCTGCTTCATTGCCATAGCTGATAGCCGCTAAGGCAATGAAGGGGTTAACCCACCGTGCCCGCTTTATTGTGGGTAGCGGGGGTGGGTGAAGGGGGTATTTGGCCCTTGGTGTGAGTTTAGGAATTGCGGGGGGGTTGCGGGTGCACTTAACCACTTCACGGCCGTAGCAGTTAATACCGCTACGGTCATGAAGGGGTTAACCCCTCCCTCTACCCCCCCGCAGGCCCTAAACAACCATCGTTGGGGCTAATACCCCCTTAACCCACCCCCGCTACCCACAATAAAAAAAATTCACACACAGCAGCCGCCCAAAAAATAAATCTAAATAAATAAATAAATACATGAATATAAATAAATACATTTAAAATACATTTTTATTCATAGTGTAGATGTGCAGGGGGTCTCTGGAGCTGAACCGCGTTGGTTTCAAGTCCGGGGACCCCCTGCTCCCCGAGATACAGACCCCTTTATGAGGTGCCGGTATCCCTATTGTAATGAGAGAGACACATGTTTATAATGAATATATATAATAAATAAATACCATATATTGATGAATATTATAGTAATGAGAACCGTTAGATTCTATCTACACTCTGGAGAGTGCATAAACCAGATTTATGCAATGATATCAATTCTCAGTAAACATGACAATATAAACAATTTAAAGAAGATATAAAGAAGATATAAATTACAAGCTTGCAATGATATTGTTCACATTCATTTGCAGAATGTATATGGTGCATAGATTTTATGCATCATAAATACAAAGTAAATGCAATGTATTGATTGGAATGTGAGGTTTTTCTTTGTCATTTGATGATTTAGATTGTAAGATCAGTTAGGATTATTAAAGGAAATTCATTGTAATGTAGTGTGTCTGTATGGAGAAGTGTTATTTGTAGTACAGTATGATTTTGATAACCCTTCTACATTTATTTGTATATTGGTTCAGCATGTGTGTGTATATACTGTGTGTGTATATATATATATATATATATATATATATATATATATAGAAAGAGAGAGAGAGAGAGAGAGAGAGAGAGAGAGAGAGAGAGAGAGAGAGAGAGAGAGAGAGAGAGAGAGAGAGAGAGAGAGAGAGAGAGAGAGAGAGAGAAGAGAGCGCACGCCCCATAGTGTAAAAACATATATTTATTGAGGGGAAGGGGGGGGGGGTACAAAATGCACTCACAAGGGTACAAGTTTTAAAAGCATATTGTGATATAATCACCACCATCCGGTAACTGCAACAGGTGCTGGAATGAACCCTCGGTCCCGAGATGATATTGAACCATGTAGTTTGCAGGATGTCCTGGGCTTGGTGATGGTAAGAAGCGATTTCCAAAGATACCAGGAACACACCGCCCTGCTTGGAGTTCTCTGCGATATCCGGCGCTTGATTCAGTTAGTTGCTGCGCTCCGTGATGACGTAATGTCCTGCGTCGACGTGATGACGCTCCCTGACGCGTTTCGTCACACACGGGTGACTTTTTCAAAGGGTTGTGAGACAGAGTGGTATGTCCACATATATATACCCTAATGGATAGTTAATAGTCCCTACAAGCAGCTGGGTATAATCGTTGAAGTCATAAGAGCTTAAGTGGCTGTCAGGTGAATCAATTATTGTAATGAGAGAGACACATGTTTATAATGAATATATATAATAAATAAATACCATATATTGATTAATATTATAGTAATGAGAACCGTTAGATTCTATCTACACTCTGGAGAGTGCATAAACCAGATTTATGCAATGATATCAATTCTCAGTAGACATGACAATATAAACAATTTAAAGAAGATATAAAGAATATATAAATTACAATTGGCACTTATAAGCCGTGAGGGTGTTAAAACTATAATGAATATAACTATAAAGTAGGGAATTAGTGCACATGCCAATAATTTCCCAGTTTAACAAGTGCCAATTGATAATGCAAGTTGTAACAAATAATAACAATGAATTTATCCCAGAACATCTATTGTGACTTGAAACATGTCCCAAACATAATATCTTGTAAGTAAGGCTTATATGCTTCTATATATCATAACATATAATGGCAACTAAATGCCAACTGGTAATTGATTATATATATATATATACACATGTATGCACACATAATTGCCAAGTATACAGAACGACGAAAAAACAATTGATACAACAAATATATAACCAATATAATGGCAAAAGAGGGTAAGTGTCCAGGTATGTATCTACATACAACAGTTAACTCCCATACAGACTATAATGGTCTGAACAAAATTATAAATACTAGTTTAATGAATATGAACCCTAGGGTCCTGTATGTTAATATAATAAATAATATTATCTATAACTGATTGTAGTGACGGGGGGTTTTGAATTTAAATACCACTATATAGGACAAATGATCTCAAATGATCTCAAGGAGCCCAAATAGATGATTTACATGAAGTGCAATTGCACACTTATATACAGAGTATATGTACATATATATATATACCACATGTATATTACCTGATTAAATGGAATGAAAAAATTATATAAAAATAAAAAATATAACAATATATATATATGGAATAAAAAAATATATAAATATATATATATATATATATATATAAACATATTCTTGATTAAATAATAACCAATGCTACAGGGACAAGGATGGATCTAGGTGAGATCCAGACAAAAAGATGGCAGAGGATCCAGAGGGAACAAACGAGCAGGAAGGGGTGTCTGCGGGAAGAGCTATACTAAAGTACTAACATCTAAGCATTCATTCAATCCTCCAGGGGTCAGGGTCCCCAACTGGTGGATCCAGAATGTTTCTCGCCTGCAAAGAATCTTGAAACGATCACCCCCCAAGGCACAAGGAGAAATGGACTCAAGTCCCATGATAGTCAAGGATTTAGGATCCTGACTATGGTGTGATTTGAAGTGTCGTGAGACGCTATGTGAATTTAAGCCCTTGATCACATTCCTCCTGTGCTCTAGGAAGCGGGTACCAAGTGACCTAGTGGTGCGCCCAACATATTGTAGACCGCATCCACACTGGATCAAGTAGACAATATATGTACTGAGACAATTTATTGAGGTAGTAATTGTATGTATTGTTCCTCTGCTGGCAGAACAAAACTGGGATTTTTTGAAAATGTGTCTGCAGGTGATACACTGGCTACGTCCACATGGGTGATTTCCTGAAAGGCCTGGACGAACAGCGACTTGGGATGTATTTACTGACCTCAGTTTGGTAGGAGCCACAAGATTCTTGATATTCCTAGCCTTCCTATAGACTATAGCCGCTATCTTTGGTATAGTGGCTTTCAAATGGGTGTCGCATCTGAGGATACTCCAATGGTTTCTCAGAATTGCATTAATCGATCTAAATGACTGATTGAATGTAGTTATAAACCTGACTGTGGATGGTCCTTTTTTCATATGTTCAATCGGAGCATCATAACTTGAACGTACCCCCCTACCTGATTTAATTTTAGATTTCTTCAGTAGAGCTGACATCTCCATGGAACTGGTTTTGTTGAGTGAGTCAGAGACCAGATCTGGATCATAGCCTTTGGATATGAATTTTTCACCAAGTAGTCTGGACTGGCTGGCAAAATCTACATCTCTGGAACACTTTCTCCGCAACCTGTGAAACTGGCCCAAAGGGACATTGTCGAGCCATTGTTTGTGGTGATTGCTGGACGCATGAACATAACTATTGACAGACACGGACTTAAAGTGCGTGATAGTGGTGATATTGGAGTCCGTGTCTGCTGTAAGAACCAAATCAAGAAATGCAGTGGATACAGCATTGATTTCGAAAGTAAATTTCAATCCAAATTGATTATCATTAAAGGAACTCAAAAGATCAGATAGAGCAGACTCTTCACCATCCCAAATAAGAATAATATCATCTATGAAACGGCCATAGTATACAAGACCCGCTCCAAGGTTGGTATTTTGCCACACAGAAATCTCCTCCCAGTGCTCTAGGAAGAGATTGGCGTAGCTAGGAGCGAATCTTGGCCCCATGGCCATTCCACAGATTTGTAGGTGATAATTATCTTGAAACAAAAAATAGTTGTGAGTGAGGATGAAGTGAATACTGTTAAGAATAAAGTGCTTGTGTTTGTCTGGAAAAGTTAAATCCCTGTCAAGCCAGTATCTAATCGCTTCAATCCCCTTGGCGTGATCTATACAGGTGTAAAGTGATGTGACATCACATGTAGCCCATAGATAAGTGGATTTCCACTGGATATCTGAGATGGAGTCTATGACATGGAGTGTATCCCTGATGTGGGACCTGAGCATAGCTACTGCTGCGACACACTTTATTCGAGCAAATACCCAGTATGTACCTGGCAGATACCTGGAATGCGCCGCTCCTCACCTCAGACAAGCCCCGTTGCGTTTGCCTTCCCAGCCATGGTTCATGCCTGGCTGACGGGTGGCTGATCTGTTAAATGATAATGATTAGGATTTAATAGGCTGCAATGCTTCGCGTGTCTACCAGATGGCATACATTCATGAATTGTAATGCAGTATATATATATATATATACTGTGCAGTATTGCAGCCAGCGGGAATAAAATGCTTCAATCCCTGCCTGGAAAATAACGCAATGCACTCGGGCAGAAAACAGTCACAAACCTCAATACACCGAGTATACCCGAATTCGTGGGACTAGCCGAGCTCGAATAAAGTGTGTCGCCAGTGTACATAGGGATGGAGAAAATAATCCACATACTGGGATAAGCTCGACGTCATAGACTCCACCCCAGAGACTATGGGCCTGCCAGGGGGATTGAGCAGGGATTTGTGAACTTTAGGTAAATGATAAAAAATGGGAGTGCGTGGATGTGTGGAATACAAAAACTTAAACTCTGCTTTTGATATAATACCATCACCCAGTGCTGTGGTAAGGAGTTCCTTCAAAGATAATTGATAGCTGTCCACTGGATCAGCATCCAACAAGGTGTAGGAGGCAGAGTCACCCAGGAGTCTGCGCGCCTCTGAAAGGTACGCAGATAAGTCCTGTATGACTATGCCTCCCCCCTTGTTGGCCTGTCGAATAACAATCTCATGGTTGGCCTTTAGTTTGTTCAATGCGTCCAACTCACCTTTAGATAAGTTCTGATTAAATTTTGTAGATTTAGAACATAATGACTCAAAGTCACGGACGACCAGATTGTAGAACGTGTCCACAAATCCCCCCTTAGATTGGTAAGGGAAGAAGACTGACCTTGGCTTGAATGGTGAGTGTATAATATTCAAATCTTCCTCCAAGTCTAATTCCACAGACCTGGTGGGATGAATGGACAGCTCCAAATCTTCTATTAAGGCTGATGATCCCGACGTCGAATCTGACTCACCCAACAGAGATGTCAATGCCTCAATACAGGCCTCTTCCTGTGTATTGAATACAACAGTGGTGGGGTTAGTCAATTTAGTATTAGACTCTTGTATGTTATAATGTCTATTCAAAGTTATTTTCCTAATGAAACTATTTAGATCAATAAAGAGTTGAAATGCATTGGGACCTGTGTTTGGGGCAAATGAAAGACCCCTCTCTAATAAAGATCTCTCATGATTGGATAAGGTCACTTTAGACAAATTGAATATGCTACTGGTCTCACGTAACATTAATCTTCTTCTGTTTTCCTTCTTCCTCTGGACAACCCTACCTGCTCTAACTCCTCTGCTCCTCTTTTTCCCTGACCCGAAGGTCTGTTTGGGGCCTCGCGGTCCCACAGGGGATATTGTTTGTCTGGATCTCTCCCTTTGAATCTCTTTTCCTGTCTGGGAGCATGGTCTAAAAAATTAGTAGACTTCTGTGTATTTTTGGGCTCCTTGGACCTGGCACCTTTACCAGTGTCCATAGACATCCCGTTCGCTCCCCGCACATCTGGAGTCCCAGATCCCTCACCAAAGTCCTCCGGAGAAACTTCTACCTCGAGGACTGAGTACCCACCCCCTTTATGTGCGAGGGTGGGATCCCTGGAGTGATCATGGGAACCCCGATGGACAGTGTGACCGGACGGGGTGTGACTGGATGTATCCATTGGTTGGTAGTTACCACTTCCTCGTGAACGAGAACCTGAGTAATATCTACCTCTTCTCTTGTAATTATAACTTTGTGTCCGTTTCCAGACCCTCACCTTATTGGTGGCATAGTCCTCCTTGTCACGATTAAGTTTGCTGTCTTTTCTGTCAATAACCTCTTTCTCAAAAGTGGTAACTCTTTTAGTTGTTTTATCATCGAATTCTCTAAATTCCTCAGTGTCACAATATGGTTTCAATAAAGTTTGTATTGTCTCAATCTCTAACTCTAATTCCTTTACCTTAGTATCTCTAAAATCTATTAAAAGCTTCATCAAAGAGAATGAACACTTGTCTAGTGTTTCATTCCATTCCCTGGTAAAAAGAGAGAAGGGGATGGGGGAGCACTGGTGGAGTAAAAAAGTAAAAAATATATATAATGCAATCTGATTCAGGTGTGTAAGACTCTGAATAGTGGATGGTGTGGATCTAAAATAATATAAACACTCACACGGCCTTGTGCAAATGCTTGCGCATCAAGGTATCTTTTACGTCCTCGCTTCTTTTCCTTGTAGATTCAGTCTCCGATTCTCGTCAGGGCTATTCTTTTCTTGATGTGATGTCTCTCGTCTGTTTTGTTCCTCTCCTTTTTCTTGCGTGTGGTGTCACCCTCAGAAGAAATACATGGGGATGTGAACCGCAAAAATAACAATATAATACACACAGGAATAAAAATCAAAATACAAATTTTTAAAACACTCACACGGGCATGTGTGGGTGCACTCAGGGGGGAAGTTCTAAAAGTCACATTCCCTGGTAAAATCTGCATTTGTTTCAGATGTGGGGGATTTTGTCACCCTTAAAACTCTTGGGATAATCTTACGGTCTACATAATCCTGTAAAGAATATGCATCCCACCAATGTCTCATCTCATCTTTCATTAATGTTTCCAATTTAAAAAAGTTACCCTTAATATCAACTTTATTTTCTGTTTCCATACAGTCTTCAATAACTGTTGATGAGATGAGTCCACTCCTTCTGGAGTACCTCTCTTTAGCCGATTGCATCATTATGATGGCTACTAAGTGGATCCCTCTTTCAATTAAGAAATAAGGCTGCTGCTGAAGGGGTTAATATAGTGACAAACAAAACAAAAAAGCAGCGCCTATACAGTAGGGATATGAATGTGTGGGTGTGTTATATTAAAAATGTGATTCAAATGTGTGTAATAAAGCGACTAGGTGCCTAACCTGGTGGGTGTATGTAATTCTAATATAATGGTGTGCTATAATATTAATTAATAAATTAATATATAAATGGTGATAAGTGACACCCAGTATTGATGCAATAGAAACAATTATACAAAAATACAGTATTATATTAGCAATAAAAAATAATAAAAAAATAATAAAAAAAACAATGAAAAGAGGGTGATACCAGTCCTCAAATTGAATGTCCAATGGAAGATAAAAATAAAGATATAAATAGGTGTTGGGGGTCTCCGGCTGCTCTCAAAGGATTAACCACATCCGAATGGAATCTGCAAAGGACAGAGAGGAGAGAGCGCACACCCCATAGTGTAAAAACGTATATTTATTGAGGGGAGGGGAAGGGGGGGGTAAAAAATGCACTCACAAGGGTACAAGTTTTAAAAGCATATTGTGATATAATCACCACCATCCGGTAACTGCAACAGGTGCTGGAATGAACCCTCGGTCCCGAGATGATATTGAACCATGTAGTTTGCAGGATGTCCTGGGCTTGGTGATGGTAAGAAGCGATTTCCAAAGATACCAGGAACACACCGCCCTGCTT
The DNA here is from genome assembly GCF_040206685.1 of Ascaphus truei. Classification (NCBI taxonomy): domain Eukaryota; kingdom Metazoa; phylum Chordata; class Amphibia; order Anura; family Ascaphidae; genus Ascaphus; species Ascaphus truei. Next base: position 227,093,332 of record NC_134487.1, read on the forward strand.
GGAGTTCTCTGCGATATCCGGCGCTCGATTCAGTTAGTTGCTGCGCTCCGTGATGACGTAATGTCCTTGCGTCGACGTGATGACGCTCCCTGACGCGTTTCGTCACACACGGGTGACTTTTTCAAAGGGTTGTGAGACAGAGTGGTATGTCCACATATATATATACACCCTAATGGATAGTTAATAGTCCCTACAAGCAGCTGGGTATAATCGTTGAAGTCATAAGAGCTTAAGTGGCTGTCAGGTGAATCAATTATTGTAATGAGAGAGACACATGTTTATAATGAATATATATAATAAATAAATACCATATATTGATGAATATTATAGTAATGAGAACCGTTAGATTCTATCTACACTCTGGAGAGTGCATAAACCAGATTTATGCAATGATATCAATTCTCAGTAAACATGACAATATAAACAATTTAAAGAAGATATAAAGAAGATATAAATTACAATTGGCACTTATAAGCCGTGAGGGTGTTAAAACTATAATGAATATAACTATATAGGGAATTAGTGCACATGCCAATAATTTCCCAGATTAACAAGTGCCAATTGATAATGCAAGTTGTAACAAATAATAACAATGAATTTATCCCAGAACATCTATTGTGACTTGAAACATGTCCCAAACATAATATCTTGTAAGTAAGGCTTATATGCCTCTATATATCATAACATATAATGGCGACTAAATGCCAACTGGTAATTGATTATATATATATACACATGTATGCACACAGAATTGCTAAGTATACAGAACGACGAAAAAACAATTGATACAACAAATATATAACCAATATAATGGCAAAGGAGGTAAGTGTCCAGGTATGTATCTACATACAACAGTTAACTCCCATACAGACTATAATGGTCTGAACAAAATTATAAATACTAGTTTAATGAATATGAACCCTAGGGTCCTGTATGTTAATATAATGTTAATGTTTATATAATAAATGATATTATCTATAACTGATTGTAGTGACGGGGGTTTTGAATTTAAATACCACTATATAGGACAAATGATCTCAAATGATCTCAAGGAGCCCAAATAGATGATTTACATGAAGTGCAATTGCACACTTATGCACTCTCCAGAGTGTAGATAGAATCTAACAGTTCTAATTACTATAATATTCATCAATATATGGTATTTATTTATTATATATATTCATTATAAACATGTGTCTCTCTCATTACAATAATTGATTCACCTGACAGCCACTTAAGCTCTTATGACTTCAACGATTATACCCAGCTGCTTGTAGGGACTATTAACTATCCATTAGGGTATATATATGTGGACATACCACTCTGTCTCACAACCCTTTGAAAAAGTCACCCGTGTGTGACGAAACGCGTCAGGGAGCGTCATCACGTCGACGCAAGGACATTACGTCATCACGGAGCGCAGCAACTAACTGAATCGAGCGCCGGATATCGCAGAGAACTCCAAGCAGGGCGGTGTGTTCCTGGTATCTTTGGAAATCGCTTCTTACCATCACCAAGCCCAGGACATCCTGCAAACTACATGGTTCAATATCATCTCGGGACCGAGGGTTCATTCCAGCACCTGTTGCAGTTACCGGATGGTGGTGATTATATCACAATATGCTTTTAAAACTTGTACCCTTGTGAGTGCATTTTTTACTCCCCCCCTTCCCCTCCCCTCAATAAATATACGTTTTTACACTATGGGGCGTGCGCTCTCTCCTCTCTCTCCTTTGCAGATTCCATTCGGATGTGGTTAATCCTTTGAGAGCAGCCGGAGACCCCCAACACCTATTTATATCTTTATTTTTATCTTCCATTGGACATTCAATTTGAGGACTGGTATCACCCTCTTTTCATTGTTTTTTTTATTATTTTTTTATTATTTTTTATTGCTAATATAACACTGTATTTTTGTATAATTGTTTCTATTGCATCAATACTGGGTGTCACTTATCACCATTTATATATTAATTTATTAATTAATATTATAGCACACCATTATATTAGAATTACATACACCCACCAGGTTAGGCACCTAGTCGCTTTATTACACACATTTGAATCACATTTTTAATATAACACAATCACACATTCATATCCCTATAGGCGCTGCTTTTTTGTTTTGTTTGTCACTATATTAACCCCTTCAGCAGCAGCCTTATTTCTTAATTGAAAGAGGGATTCACTTAGTAGCCATCATAATTATGCAATCGGCTAAAGAGAGGTGCTCCAGAAGGAGTGGACTCATCTCATCAACAGTTATTGAAGACTGCATGGAAACAGAAAATAAAGTTGATATTAAGGGTAACTTTTTTAAATGGGAAACATTAATGAAAGATGAGATGAGACATTGGTGGGATGCATATTCTTTACAGGATTATGTAGACCGTAAGATTATCCCAAGAGTTTTAAGGGTGACAAAATCCCCCACATTTGAAACAAATGCAGATTTTACCAGGGAATGGAATGAAACACTAGACAAGTGTTCATTCTCTTTTATGAAGCTTTTAATAGATTTTAGAGATACTAAGGTAAAGGAATTAGAGTTAGAGATTGAGACAATACAAACTTTATTGAAACCATATTGTGACACTGAGGAATTTAGAGAATTCGATGATAAAACAACTAAAAGAGTTACCACTTTTGAGAAAGAGGTTATTGACAGAGAAGACAGCAAACTTAATCGTGACAAGGAGGACTATGCCACCAATAAGGTGAGGGTCTGGAAACGGACACAAAGTTATAATTACAAGAGAAGAGGTAGATATTACTCAGGTTCTCGTTCACGAGCAAGTGGTAACTACCAACCAAGGGATACATCCAGTCACACCCCGTCCGGTCACACTGTCCATCGGGGTTCCCATGATCACTCCAGGGATCCCACCCTCGCACATAAAGGGGGTGGGTACTCAGTCCTCGAGGTAAAAGGTTCTCTGGAGGACTTTGGTGAGGGATCTGGGACTCCAGATGTGCGGGGAGCGAACGGGATGTCTATGGACACTGGTAAAGGGGCCAGGTCCATGGAGCCCAAAAAAACACAGAAGTCTACTCATTTTTTAGACCATGCTCCCAGACAGGAAAAGAGATCCAAAGGGAGAGATCCAGACAAACAATATCCCCTGTGGGACCGCGAGGCCCCAAACAGACCTTCGGGTCAGGGAAAAAGAGGAGCAGAGGAGTTAGAGCAGGTAGGGTTGTCCAGAGGAAGAAGGAAAACAGAAGAAGATTAATGTTACCTGAGACCAGTATCATATTCAATTTGTCTAAAGTGACCTTATCCAATCATGAGAGATCTTTATTAGAGAGGGGTCTTTCATTTGCCCCAAACACAGGTCCCAATGCATTTCAACTCTTTATTGATCTAAATAGTTTCATTAGGAAAATAACTTTGAATAGACATTATAACATACAAGATTCTAATACCAAATTGACTAACCCCACCACTGTTGTATTCAATACACAGGAAGAGGCCTGTATTGAGGCATTGACATCTCTGTTGGGTGAGTCAGATTCGACGTCGGGATCATCAGCCTTAATCAAAGATTTGGAGCTGTCCATTCATCCCACCAGGTCTGTGGAATTAGACTTGGAGGAAGATTTGAATATTATACACTCACCATTCAAGCCAAGGTCAGTCTTCTTCCCTTACCAATCTAAGGGGGGATTTGTGGACACGTTCTACAATCTGGTAGTCCGTGACTTTGAGTCATTATGTTCTAAATCTACAAAATTTAATCAGAACTTATCTAAAGGTGAGTTGGACGCATTGAACAAACTAAAGGCCAACCATGAGATTGTTATTCGACAGGCCAACAAGGGGGGAGGCATAGTCATACAGGACTTATCTGCGTACCTTTCAGAGGCGCGCAGACTCCTGGGTGACTCTGCCTCCTACACCTTGTTCGATGCTGATCCAGTGGACAGCTATCAATTATCTTTGAAGGAACTCCTTACCACAGCACTGGGTGATGGTATTATATCAAAAGCAGAGTTTAAGTTTTTGTATTCCACACATCCACGCACTCCCCTTTTTTTATCATTTACCTAAAGTTCACAAATCCCTGCTCAATCCCCCTGGCAGGCCCATAGTCTCTTGGGTGGAGTCTATGACGTCGAGCTTATCCCAGTATGTGGATTATTTTCTCCATCCCTATGTAGCTATGCTCAGGTCCCACATCAGGGATACACTCCATGTCATAGACTCCATCTCAGATATCCAGTGGAAATCCACTTATCTATGGGCTACATGTGATGTCACATCACTTTACACCTGCATAGATCACACCAAGGGGATTGAAGCGATTAGATACTGGCTTGACAGGGATTTAACTTTTCCAGACAAACACAAGCACTTTATTCTTAACAGTATTCACTTCATCCTCACTCACAATTATATTTTGTTTCAAGATAATTATCACCTACAAATCTGTGGAACGGCCATGGGGACAAGATTCGCTCCTAGCTTCGCCAATCTCTTCCTAGGGCACTGGGAGGAGATTTCTGTGTGGCAAAATACCAACCTTGGAGCGGGTCTTGTATACTATGGCCGTTTCATAGATGATATTATTCTTATTTGGGATGGTGAAGAGTCTGCTCTATCTGATCTTTTGAGTTCCTTTAATGATAATCAATTTGGATTGAAATTTACTTTCGAAATCAATGCTGTATCCACTGTATTTCTTGATTTGGTTCTTACATGTCACGGTTGTGCTCGCCACAAATCAGGGTCGGACCGCGAGGCTGAGGTATGGTTGTAAAAGCACCGACCTTAGACCGCGCAGGCTGATCCGGATTGCGCAGTTCGAAGTCATAGGTAGCAGAATCAGGATAGGAGAAGACAGCATCGTCATTGTACAAGCCAGGGTCAGGAGAGGAGACATCACGAAAAACTTTGTTCAAGCAAGAGTTCGGCAACAGGTAGTCAGGAAGGCCCCGCTTCAGCTTAGGAGCGCGGGGTTGACCTCTGCACGTGCGGCGACCATGGCCCATGGTACTGGTCTCAGGAGGTGGTAGGCAGACCAGAGTAGCACACCGCCTAGCTGCACGGGTAAACCAGTGCACAGCGCAAGAGTCCTGAGCGGGCTGGGGAATCCTCCGTTACAGCGCAGGAACCAGGACACGGCCTCTCTATATTAGGGAAAGAGTAGGCCCCAGGAACCAGCAGACACGGACTCCAATATCACCACTATCACGCACTTTAAGTCCGTGTCTGTCAATAGTTATGTTCATGCGTCCAGCAATCACTACTTGATCCAGTGTGGATGCGGTCTACAATATGTTGGCCGCACCACTAGGTCACTTGGTACCCGCTTCCTAGAGCACAGGAGGAATGTGATCAAGGGCTTAAATTCACATAGCGTCTCACGACACTTCAAATCACACCATAGTCAGGATCCTAAATCCTTGACTATCATGGGACTTGAGTCCATTTCTCCTTGTGCCTTGGGGGGTGATCGTTTCAAGATTCTTTGCAGGCAAGAAACATTCTGGATCCACCAGTTGGGGACCCTGACCCCTGGAGGATTGAATGAATGCTTAGATGTTAGTACTTTAGTATAGCTCTTCCCGCAGACACCCCTTCCTGCTCATTTGTCCCCTCTGGATCCTCTGCCATCTTTTTGTCTGGATCTCACCTAGATCCATCCTTGTCCCTGTAGCATTGGTTATTATTTAATCAAGAATATGTTTATATATATATATATATTTATATATTTTTTTATTATTTTTTATTCCATATATATATATATTGTTATATTTTTTATTTTTATATAATTTTTTCATTCCATTTAATCAGGTAATATACATGTGGTATATATATATGTACATATACTCTGTATATAAGTGTGCAATTGCACTTCATGTAAATCATCTATTTGGGCTCCTTGAGATCATTTGAGATCATTTGTCCTATATAGTGGTATTTAAATTCAAAAACCCCGTCACTACAATCAGTTATAGATAATATTATTTATTATATTAACATACAGGACCCTAGGGTTCACATTCATTAAACTAGTATTTATAATTTTGTTCAGACCATTATAGTCTGTATGGGAGTTAACTGTTGTATGTAGATACATACCTGGACACTTACCTCCTTTGCCATTATATTGGTTATATATTTGTTGTATAAATTGTTTTTTCGTCGTTCTGTATACTTAGCAATTATGTGTGCATACATGTGTATATATATATAATCAATTACCAGTTGGCATTTAGTCGCCATTATATGTTTTGATATATAGAGGCATATAAGCCTTTCTTACAAGATATTATGTTTGGGACATGTTTCAAGTCACAATAGATGTTCTGGGATAAATTCATTGTTATTATTTGTTACAACTTGCATTATCAATTGGCACTTGTTAATCTGGGAAATTATTGGCATGTGCACTAATTCCCTATATAGTTATATTCATTATAGTTTTAACACCCTCACGGCTTATAAGTGCCAATTGTAATTTATATCTTCTTTATATCTTCTTTAAATTGTTTATATTGTCATGTCTACTGAGAATTGATATCATTGCATAAATCTGGTTTATGCACTCTCCAGAGTGTAGATAGAATCTAACGGTTCTCATTACTATAATATTCATCAATATATGGTATTTATTTATTATATATATTCATTATAAACATGTGTCTCTCTTATTACAATAATTGATTCACCTGACAGCCACTTAAGCTCTTATGACTTCAACGATTATACCCAGCTGCTTGTAGGGACTATTAACTATCCATTAGGGTGTATATATGTGGACATACCACTCTGTCTCACAACCCTTTGAAAAAGTCACCCGTGTGTGACGAAACGCGTCAGGGAGCGTCATCACATCGACGCAAGGACATTACGTCATCACGGAGCGCAGCAACTAACTGAATCGAGCGCCGGATATCGCAGAGAACTCCAAGCAGGGCGGTGTGTTCCTGGTATCTTTGGAAATCGCTCCTTACCATCACCAAGCCCAGGACATCCTGCAAACTACATGGTTCAATATCATCTCGGGACCGAGGGTTCATTCCAGCACCTGTTGCAGTTACCGGACGGTGGTGATTATATCACAATATGCTTTTAAAACTTGTACCCTTGTGAGTGCATTACCTGGCCTATACATTCAATACATAACCCCCCCCCCAACACCTACAGTACAATACAATCTGATAAGGTAAAAAAAAAAAAGAAAAACACAAAAGCGCACCAAGATTGAGATATAGAGTGTATTATAGACAAATAAAATTAGTAATATACACTTACATGGATAAAAACCCTTCGCGAAGGGTGTTGCTGGCTTGTTACCTTCATACAGCCAGTCTTCACACAAGTGCTTTTTTCAACAATCACGATCAAAAACTGAAAATGGGCAGGCATCTCCGGGACTACTATTGGGGGCTTCATCCGCCGTGCATGCGCGTCACGCAGGCCATCACGCTGACAACCGTGTGGAGCTGAATACGCAGCATAGCCAAAGACACAGTCCCAGCGCGCGGGGCTTGTTTGCAGAGATTGAAATCACCCCCTTTCATCCCATTTGTTGCCTCACCATAGAAGTCACGATCGTGATCAGGATCATTAAAGTTTTTATCCATGTAAGTGTATATTACTAATTTTATTTGTCTATAATACACTCTATATCTCAATCTTGGTGCGCTTTTGTGTTTTTCTTTTTTTTTTTTACCTTATCAGATTGTATTGTACTGTAGGTGTTGGGGGGGGGGGGGGTTATGTATTGAATGTATAGGCCAGGTTTATTTTTTTTACATTCAGGGTTTGTTCCGTGGTTCTGCGTGGGACCTCTGGAGACCACCTGTGGTTTCCTCGGGTATCTCACGCGTACCAGGCTGGTGGTTCCATGGGTGACACATGCGGGGATGAAGCGGTGGCCTCACATCTGTGGGGGCACCGCTGACCCGTAGGTGCGGGGATGATGATGTGTGGTCCCACTTCTGTGGGGGCACCGCGGACAAGTAGTGAGCACTCGTGAGTTCCCCAGACCCCCGTGGGAAAAACCCGAGGCCCCGCAGACACCTGTGGGTCTGACCCGGGGCTCCCAGACATCCGCGGGCCTACAGTGGGGACCGAAATGTGGCCCACGGTGACCCAAGGATACCACCTGGGGGCCTTGGTGCTGGCGGGACCCACCATCAGGCCTCCAGAACCTGTTTAAAAAGGGCTGCTGGTACCCTGTAAATCTGTCCAGGTGCCCCGCTAGCCCACCAGGGACTCGCGTGGGCCTGCGTTATGAACCCTGTATGTAAAAGAATAAATCATGTATTTATGGGGGGGCACAGGGGGTGGGTAATGTATTTAATAAATAGAATGATATTTATTGTGGGTCACTGTATTGTTTTTATTGTGGGTACTGGGGGTGGGGGAGGGGGTGTTTCCCCAACGGTATGTGGGTAGGCCTCCCTTGTGGTGATTAAGGGGTTAGGGGACATTACTTTGTACATTACTTTGTATGTTTTAATTTTTGTCTCTGTTTTGAAGCGGCGGAGGGGCCATGTGCAGGTGGGTAGTGTGTAGTGGGTGTGGGTGTGGTTATTTACACGGGATCCCCCTCCCCCTCCCCACATTTACATACAGTACACTGCACTCACAGAAACACAGGCAGGGAGATTTAACCGACACAATAGGGGGAGGGGGGCTTACACAGATTAGTCAAAGCAGGGAAGCTTAGCAGACACAATAGGGGGAGGTTTTTTTTACATAGATTACAGTCAAGGCAGGGAAGTTTAACACACACAATAGGGGGAGGGTTTTTTACATAGATTAGTCAAGGCAGGGAAGTTTAACACACACAATTGGGGGAGGGTTTTTTACATAGATTAGTCAAGGCAGGGAAGTTTAACACACACAATTGGGGGAGGGGGTCTTACACAGATTACAGTCAAGGCAGGGAGGTTTAACACACACATTAAAACATTGTATTTAATGTATTTATTGTTTATTCTGCCTTAACCCTTCATTGCCTTAGCGGCTATCAGCTATGGTAATGAAGCAGTAATTTCTGTATTTTTAATAAAATTGTGCAGGAGCAGGGGGTCCACTGAGCATTAATTTCTGGCTCAGGGAACCCCCTGCTCACTGTACAATATTATTAAAAATACAGAAATGCTGCTTCATTACCATAGCACATAGCCGCAAAGGTAAAGAACGATTCTTTATTGATGTGTGTGTTTTATTCATACTGTAGATGTGCAGAGGGTCTCCGGAGCAGAAACGTTTTGGTTTTAGGTCCGGGGACACCCTCCCTCTCGAGATACAGCCCCCTTTAGGGGCATGCCGGTTTCCCTCTGCTTTGTTTACATGCCGCGGTCACGTGATCGGGACCTTTAAATGCAGAAGGATACCGGCACCTCATAAAGGGGTCTGTATCTCGGGGAGCAGGGGGTCCCCGGACATGAAACCAACGCGGTTCAGCTCCGGAGACCCCCTGCACATGTACACTATGAATAAAAATGTATTTTAAATAATTTTTAATGTGCTGATGTTTGCGCAGAGAGAGCAGTGGATCTCTGTCTGCTGCAAACACATCTCGCCCCCGCCGGCCTATAGTATCATTGATGCGCATATACAGTACTATATGTGTACAGTACTGTATGTTAGGGGTTATAGGGGGTTGTTGTTATACAGTGTATATATATATACTGTATATATCTATATATATATATATATATAGTATCATTGATGCGCATATACAGTACTATATGTGTACAGTACTGTATGTTAGGGGTTATAGGGGGTTGTTGTTATACAGTGTGTATATATATATATACTGTATATATATATATATATATATATATACTGCATTACAATTCATGAATTTATGCCATCTGGTGTACACGCGAAGCATTGCAGCCTAGTAAATCCTGAACCATTATCAATTAACACATCAACCGCGCGTCAGCCGGGCATGACCCTGGCTGGGAGCGCGGCATTCTCCGGGTGAACAGTGTGACATTCCAGGAACATGCCAGGTACAAGCCGGTGATTACTTCGAATAAAAGCTGCCGCTGCTGTATATAAAATAAAATGAATGTTAAAGTCTTTTTACCTCTTCAGGTTTTTTTTTTTAAGAGGCGTGAAGCAGGTGGTATCTGGAGCTTAATCGCATTGATTTCAGCTCTGGTGACTCCGACAGCTTTTATATGTGAAACGCGTAGCTCACCACAAACGAGGCGCAACCGCTGGGCTGAGGTAGGGATTGGTATAGTACACAGACCACAACCATGAGGGCGCGTCTAGAGTGTAGGATAGTCTTGCAAGCAAGATCAGAGTCATAGAAGTCAGCATAAACGTGATACTTGCCGGGTCTTGGAGTGTACTGCTCCGACACACTTTATTCGAGCAAATACCCAGTATGTACCTGGCAGATACCTGGAATGCGCCGCTCCTCACCTCTGACAAGCCCCGTTGCGTTTGCCTTCCCAGCCTGGGTTCATGCCTGGCTGACAGGTGGCTGATCTGTTAAATGATAATGATTAGGATTTAATAGGCTGCAATGCTTCGCGTGTCTACCAGATGGCATAAATTCATGAATTGTAATGCAGTATATATATATATATATACTGTGCAGTATTGCAGCCAGCGGGAATAAAATGCTTCAATCCCTGCCTGGAAAATACCTCAATGCACTCGGGCAGAAAACAGTCACAAACCTCAATACACCCGGGTATACCCAAATTCGTGGGACTAGCCGAGCTCGAATAAAGTGTGTCGCCAGTGTAGAGTAGCGGATCGTTGGGGTACATAGCCGGAGTCGGAGAGAGTAGAGTAGTCATAGAGCCAAAGCCAGGGTCAGTGTAGGAGAGAGCAGCATCATCGTAATCCAATTCCAGGGTCAGTGCAGGAGAGAGTAGAGTCATCGTATCCAATCCAGGGTCAGCGCAGGAGAATATCACAAGGTACAAGTTTTAGGCAGCAGGATAAGGCAGACAGGTTCAAGGAGGTGAGGTTCAGCATCACACAAACTGGAGTTATGCTCGGCATGGTAAGGGAGTTTAGAGTATATTTAAAGGACCTCCCACCAATGGGCATCAAACATGAAGTGGGGCTGTGGTTCCTGATAGGCTGCTGGATCGTCCAAGTGCATCCTATTGCACAGACAATTGCGACCGCATCAGAGTGTGTGCGCGCACGGCGCACGCAACCCACACATCACGCAGGAGACCAAGTCGCGTGCCACGACACCCGCACCAGTACGGGGGCAGAGACCAGAGGCAGGCCCACAGAAACAGAGGAGGAGCGCGGAGCACAGCCGCACCGTGTAGTCCTGACGTCAGGGCGGGAATGAGGGGCGGAGACTGCAGACCGACGGGGAGACCACGCACACGCAGCGCATCAAGGCCGGAGGAATGGGAGGGCACCCTGTGCCCAGAGACAGAAGAGGCCGACGAAACCCGCGCAGTACCCGCGCGCCGCGCATAAGTACCACCATTAGGTTGCCTTTCTCGAGTGCCACGGGGATCAGATGGCCGAGTAAGGGTTAACAGGACAGAAGCACCAGAACGGTGAATCCTAACAGTACCCCCCCCCCTCCCCTAGGAGCGACCTCTGGGCGACTCCATGAAGGCTTCAATGGAAAATTCAAATGGAAGTTCCTGACTATTCTTGCCGCATGAATCCGATGATTAGGGACCCATGATCTCTCCTCAGGACCGAATACTTTCCAATGAACGGGATAATATAAGGAGCCTCGAGAGAATTTGGAATCCAGGATAATTGGATTTCGTATTCGGGCTGACCCTGTACTAAAACGGATGTGGTGGGGAGAACGGGAATGGAATGGAAACTTCATAGATGGACCTTTAGACTAATATTTTTTTAAGACAGCCAGACTTTGTCGCCAGGCTTAAATTTAGGGGCTGGTCTACGATGGCGATCAGCCTGACATTTCTGTTGCTCGACAGCTGATTTGATGTTCCTTTGAGTTCTTCTCCATAGAACTTGAAGTTCCCTGATCCTGTCATCAGCGGCTGAGACCCCTGAGGTAGAAACTGTAAGAGGAAGAGTAGCTGGATGGAATTTTTAATTGATGAAAAAGGGAGATTCAGTGGTTGATTCACTACGAAAGTTATTACCAATCGTCCTGGGAATCAGACACGAAGCACCAAATGAATTGCTCTAAAGACTGATTAGTCCTCTCCGTCTGTCCATTAGTTTGCGGGTGATACCCCGAAGAAAAGTGAAGAGATATGCCCAACTGGAGACAAAAAGAGCGCCAAAATTTAGATATAAACTGCAATCCTCTATCAGATACAATCACTGTTGGAATCCCGTGTAGACCAAAGATCTCCTTGATGAATATCTCAGCAAGTTTGGGAGAGCTAGGCAGGCCTTTGAGAGGTACAAAATGTGATTGCTCGGAGAACCGATCTACACCGTACCTGAGGGGCCCTCGGGCACCCAACCACCCTGGTGTCCACAAGGATAACAGCCCCACCCTTATATGTGGTCAGCGCTGCCACTATGGTGTGTGTATTCTTTTGGTGCACTTTTAGTATATAGGTACCTGCTTGGTGCTCCAGCACCCGGGCGCGCCGAGTAGACAACGGGAAGGATCCTCCGATCCAGCGATATCTTCCGCGACGAGTCCAACTCCGCGTGAGGTGGTATCCTGCAGAGTAATCCCACATGCAGATAGTCTCCCTCTCTCTCTCTCTCTTGCTCTTGCTCTTGCTCTGCTGATATGGTCCCAGACCCACACTAGTCAGGGCCGCGCAGCTTGCAGCTGTGTCCCTGGCTTATCAAATAGCTAATGGGCAGGGTCCCTACCTAAGGGACTGTCCCTGTAGCAGCCACAATCTTAGTGCATGAGTCGAGGACTAACTGGGGCTTAGGGGGGATCTGTCCTAGTGCAGAGGGTCACAGACCCCTGCACCTACCTCCTACACTGTACTTGCCCCAGCACCAACTGCCCTTCCTCTCCCAGTGCGCTCACACCTCTTCCTGGCTGCCTGCGATCCTCACAGCCCTATTGGTCAATTTGCGCCATGTGATCTGCATGCCCTTATGCCTACTGGGCGTTGTAGTCCCTTGCAGAGCCCTCCCCTACTGCCGCCGCGTGCATCTAGGGTACTGCGCATGTACAAACCTGTAATGGCCACCACTAATTCCTCTGCGCATGTGCGGGCCTCCGTGACGTGCGCGCGCCCACACAACATGGCGGCGCCCGGCGGAGGGAGCCGCCAATGAGTCCGTCGCCACCTGTACCTCCCCGCAACAGAGGAGGTAAGGAGTGGTGGTGAATCGGAGTACTGGAGGGGCCATGGGGGACCTTGCTACATATATATTTCCAAAGTATTTTGAATGTACAATTCAACATTACATAGCCATTAGCAATATATAAATTGTAAAATCTGCCAAAACATTTAAATCAAAAAATAAGGCGTTACATACTGACAAATAATATTTCAGAAAATTCACAAGGTGCCAAACTTAATCATTGCAATATTAAACTATACAGTAGGTGCAATGGTGAAAACTATAGTAAACAGACCAAAGTATTCACTAACTGAGAAAGAAAAGCATATTTTACTTTTTTTTAAAAGGCTCTAATGAGGCAATATAGCATATATAACAGGAGGAGGAATCTACTGTTCCAGAAGTCTTGTGGTTTGTTCAGATGCAACTTTGCAAACCTAAGCCGTGCTGCCATGTTCTTTTTAGAGAGAAGAGGCTTTCTCCTGGCAACCCTTCCATATAACCCATACTTGTTCAGTCTTTTTCTAATTGTACCGTCATGAACTTTAACATTTAACATGCTAACTGAGACCTGTATAGAGTCTGAGATGTAACTCTTGGGTTTTTTGCAATTTCTCTGAGCATTGCACGGTCTGACCTTGGGGTGAATTTGCTGGGACGTCCACTCCTGGGAAGATTGGCGACTGTCTTGAATTTTCCACTTTTGAATAATCTTTCTCGCTGTAGAATGATGGACTTAAATTGTTTGGAAATGGCCTTATAACCCTTCCCAGATTGATGGGCAGCAACAATTGTTTCTCTAAGATCAATGCTGATGTCTTTCCTCCTTGGCATTGTGTTAACACACCTGAATGCTCCAGACCAGCAAACTGCTAAAACTTTGGCTTTTATAGTGGTGGTCAAACTTGCTGATGATCAATTAACAAGGGCATTTGATTAGCAGGACCTGTCTGGTACTTAGCATCTTAATTCCTATGGAAGCAGTAAGGGTGTACTTAGTTTTCCACACATGGCTTCTCCATTTTGGCTTTATTTGTGTTAAATAAATCATGACACGGTGTAATATGTCATGTGTTGTTGTTCATCCAAGGTTGTATTTACCTAAGTTTAAGACCTGGTAAGGAACAGATGATTGTTATTATGTCCTGATATGTAAAACCATATGACCAGGGAGGCGCGAGTATCCTCCCCTACCCCTTTACCTACTTTTCCCGGTACTGACCGAATGACGAGAAGGACAACGTTTTGGAGGTATAAAGGCAGCGGCTTTGTTTATTTACATCAACATGGAGATAGTTACTGCACCGACACACTTTATTCGAGCAAATACCCGGTATGTACCTGGCAGATACCTGGAATGCGCCGCTCCTCACCTCTGACAAGCCCCGTTGCATTTGCCTTCCCAGCCTGGGTTCATGCCTGGCTGATGGGCGGCTGATCTGTTAAATGATAATGATTAGGATTTAATAGGCTGCAATGCTTCGCGTGTCTACCAGATGGCATAAATTCATGAATTGTAATGCAGTATATATATATATACTGTGCAGTATTGCAGCCAGCGGGAATAAAATGCTTCAATCCCTGCTTGGAAAATAACTCAATGCACTCGGGCAGAAAACAGTCACAAACCTCAATACACCCGGGTATACCCGAATTCGTGGGACTAGCCAAGCTCGAATAAAGTGTGTCGCCAGTGTACTATCCCGGTCCGCGCCGGAAATGCTCGGTGCTGGTAACGCAATGGAGGGGCACCCGGATGTATGACCCGGTGACCTGCCCCCTCGCTTCAACCCGCTTTACCAGCCCCGAGCCCCTTCCGGCAGGACGAGCACCTACCCCCTCCCCCAACTGCCGCCGCGACAAAGCAAATTGGCCCCATTTTGCCCCTTCCATCTGGATCTTCCTGACTCTGTTTCCGATCCGGACTATCTTGACTTCTGTGGAATGAAGAGAAGTTATACCGGCCCCCGTGATTGTGATGATCCTTAACTAAGAAAAGGGATGGGTGGGTGGGATTATGTTGTGAGCCAGGAGCAAGTGACCGAAGATCGCTCCTGGCCGCAGGTATACCCCCCCTCCTGGCCCTCCCCCGGCTTGCCCCTGGCCACTCCTCTGGCCCACCTGGTTCGGGGAGGCCGCGCCCCCCGGTCACTGGCTGTGCCACCCAAATGGGCTGGCCCGCTTTATGACCAGGGAGGCGCGAGTATCCTCCCCTACCCTTTTACCTACTTTTCCCGGTACTGACCAAAAGACGAGAAGGACAACGTTTTGGAGGTATAAAGGCCGCGGCTTTGTTTATTTACAGCAACATGGAGATAGTTACTATCCCGGTCCGCGCCGGAAATGCTCGGTGCTGGTAACGCAACGGAGGGGCACCTGGATGTATGACCCGGTGACCTGCCCCCTCGCTTCAACCCGCTTTACCAGCCCCGAGCCCCTTCCGGCAGGACGAGCACCTACCCCCTCCCCCAACTGCCGCCACCGACGGGCCTATTTAAACCCCTTAAATTAGGCCCGTGCCGCCATACCCCCGATAACCTCTTCTATACCCTCCTGCAGGTTGTTGTTCATCATGTCTGCCCCTATGTCAGACAGATGTACCCCATCCTCCCTGAACCAGCCCTCTACTTTGAAGCTAAACTGTGGGTGATGTATTACCCACCCCCCGCATTGCTTCACGAATTTCCCCAACTTTTTGTTTAACATTTTTCGTGTCTTGTTTACCCGCCCTGGGTTCCGCGCCCCTCTCCAAACGTGCCTGCAAATGATGTCCGACCATACTACCTGAATCCATGGCCAAAAAGCCATGATCCATGCTATGTCCTGCTTTATCTGTTGGGCTAAGACCGTGGACCGCACTGCTACTAAGTCATTGCCCCCTGCGTGGATGATGATGATGTCAGGTGCCCTCCTGTCCCTGGCCCTTGAAATAAGCAGCGGGAACAGCTGACCCCATCGCATCCCTCTCACCCCCCACCATTTTACCTCCGCCTGCTCTGTGCCCAACCCCAGATTTCCCCCATACGGTCGTGAAAATGCCCTCTTTCCGGCCCAGTGCACCAGCGAATCCCCCACAATCCAGGTCTCCGCCGAACCTGAGGAAGCACAGAGAGGAGAGGGAAAACCCAGTTGGCGAAGTTCTATGCTACCGTGTCCTGGCGCCCTGCCAGCTCTGGTCTAATGTACACCCGGTAGCTGTCAGATGTCCACCGCCCGATCTTCTGAATTCTGAGTATTGAGAGCCCCAGGCGCGCCGCCTCGGTTGCTGCCCCAATGCGGAACGAGTGTGTTCCGTACTGACCCTCCTCCATCCCCAGCTCCCTAAACACATGCGGAAGACGCGCAGAAACTGGAATCGCGATACTGCCCCTCCGTCCTCATGCACCAGCAGAGGCCCCCCCTCCTTTGGCCTGCGGGTCAGATACTACCCTACCACTTTTACCGGGCAGGTCGAGTTCCCTGGTAAGCCCTTCAGCGTGATCCACGCCCCCCTTCCTGCCTGATCTGTCTTCGACTTGCGGATTAGCAGGCTCAGCGCCCCTCCTGCCAGCCTTACATCTGCCAACTGCAAGCCCCCCCCCTCCTTGTTTGGACGTGCAAACCAGCTCCCCCACGCGCAACGCCGCGAAGAATGCCACCGCGAATGTAGCCCTGAAGAGCGTGGCTTCGAAGCTGGATGAACATACTACCTCCGTGACGCGCACCAAGCCCCCTAAGATCGCTGGAGTCACTGGTCTTCTGCTATCCCTGGGGGTTGCTCCCCTGACCATGCCCGCCAGCGCCCGTGTCACTATGAAATTCTTGGTCGCATCGCCCCTGCCGTTCAGCTTTGAGAAGAAGGATATCCCTGCCAACCTTTTGCTGATGGTCCCGCCCGCCAGACCCTTGTCTTTTAACTCCATCATGTAGCTGAGCAGCGTGCCTGCCTCTGAGAAATTTTCACCCGCTGCCCCCACGTGTGTTGTGAAATCCCGCCATGCCGCTGTATATGCCCTCCATGTACCCGGGGCGAGTGATGCCCTTACTAACTCCATCACGCCACTGTCCCCAGCTCCCACATGGCCGCTGGGCACCTCTCGCCATGCATCGCCGCCCCTGGTGCCAAGCTCTGAAAACGCTCCATCTGCAAACGTGATAAAGCGTCAGCTATGCTGTTCTCCACCCCTGGTACATGCCTGGCCCTGAATGCGATGTTCAGCTGCAGACACCGCAGCACGAATTGGCGCAGTAGCGCCAGCACTGGTGGGGACCGTGATCCGAAGTTGTTCACTGCCTCCACTACGCCCATATTGTCTGACCAGAACGTGACCGCTCTGTTTGTGAACTGGGATCCCCACAAGTACACGGCAACCAGTAGTGGGAACAGCTCAAGGAAAGTCAAGTTTTTGACAAGGTGGGTCCCCCCCATTGTGCCGGCCATGCCTCTCCGCACCAAGCCCCCCTGAAATATGTGCCAAACCCCACGGACCCAGAAGCATCGGTGAAGAGCTGCAGCTCGGAGTTCCGAATCGACCGCCCATTCCATAACGTTCTCCCATTGTATTTACCCAAGAATTCGAGCCACACCGCTAAATCCCTCCGGATCTCCGCTGTGATTCGAATGAAGTGGGTGTGGTGTTTTACCCCTGCTGGGGCTGCCGACAACCGCCTGAAAAAACCCTCCCTACTGGCATGATCCGCGCTGCGAACACCAAGTGGCCCGTCAGAGACTGGAAGTGCCGCAGCGAGGTCTTTTTCAGTTGGATGAACTCTCTAATCATCCTATCTAGCACTACTAGCTTCTCGGGAGGCAACCTGTATTCCCTTTTGATGGAGTCTATTTCTATGCCCAGGAAACTCAGGGTGGTGGTGGGCGCTACGGTCTTCTCGGCTGCCAGCGGAACCCCGAATTCGCGGGCCATGCCTGAAAACTGCCCCAGCCATCTGGCGCACAATCCGGACCCTTTGGGCCCCACAAACAAGAAATCATCAAGGTAATGTAAGACCCCTACTGCCTGCACTCTTTCCCGGACCACCCATTCCAGAAATGTGCTGAACGTTTCAAAGTAGAAACAGGACAGCGCACATCCCATTGGTAGGCAGAGGTCGATGAAGTAGTTCCCTTCCAACCTGCATCCCAATAGATGGAAACAGTCTGGGTGTACCGGCAAGAGCCTGAAAGCCGACTTAATGTCTGCCTTCCCCATCAATGCTCCCTGTACCATCTGCCCCACCAGCGCCGCCGCCTGGTCGTAAGTGGCGTAGCTCACAGAGCATAATTCCCTATCTATCGCGTCGTTGACTGACGACCCTTTCGGGTAGGATAGATGTTGCATCAGCCTGAACTCCCCTTCCTCCTTCTTGGGGACTAACCCCAATGGTGACACCCTCAGGTTGCTAAGGGGAGGCGACCCGAAAGGGCCTGCCATCCTGCCCAACTCAATCTCCTTTCTGATTTTTCCCTTGCTACCGCCCCATTCAGCCCCTCTTCTCGCCGGCCCCTTTAGCCCCTAAACCCGCCTGCTTATCGAAAGGGATCCGGAAACCCACTCTGAACCCCTCCTGCAATAACCCGGCTGCCTCCTTATTGGGGTATCTTTACAGCCACGGCACCATTGCCTCGGCCGAAATTGGTATACCCGCTATCCAGGCCACCCTGCTGTCCTGCTCCCCTAAACCCCTTATTGTCTCTTTTGAAGCATTTGACCTTGGGATGCTGGCCTCCACATCCAGCACAGATATGTTGGAATCGACAATTGTCGAATCTGCACTTTGCGTCGTTAAAGCCCCAACATACCTGCTTATTGGAAGCCCGACCCATCCCCGCTGCGCGAGCCTGAAAACCCCCGCGCTAGGAGCCCCTGGGGCTGTAAGCCCCATGAAAGGATGACCCCTCTCCCCCTGCCATGTGCTCCAAATATAGATCGACGTCTTTGCAATTCCAGGTTACCACTCCCTTATTAGCCGCCATACTCCGTCTAAAATCCTCGTCGTAACCCCACCAGCGCATACCCCCGTGCTTTTGAAACGCTCTCCTGATTGTGTCCTGGTACTTAAATAATGCGGAGCATAACTGTGGCTCCTTCTCGCCCGCTACGCCCGCCAATATCCCGAAAGCCTGTGACCAATTGGTAAAAGTACGCGGGAACAACCATTTTTCGACGTCCTCTTTCTTCGCCTCCCCTTTCTTGTCTGATTTAGCTACTGCCTCATTATACCCCGGAAGTAGCGACAATATATCAACGTAATCTCCCGCCCAAATAGCTGCTTTTACCTCTGATGATAAATGTGACCCCAGTGATCGCGAAACTGCGGTTTACGAGTCTCCATATGCCGCGTCCGGCAACCGTTTAGCTGTTGCCCCAGTCCCAGCCTGTGTGGTTTCAGCCCCACTCCCCCATTGGCCCGACAATGTGTTTGTGGCGGAACCTGCTCCTACTACTCCAACCGCCGCCACCTGGCCCTTCCCTTGCTCCTGTGCGGGCCCAACTGTGGATACCGCCGCTTCCTGGCTGACTGGCGGCGCTGTGCGGTCTACGCCCCCTTGGGGCCTTCGCTCCCTCCAGCCACCAGCACAGGGCCCTGAGTTGCTGCTACTGAAGCTGCCCCATCCCCACTGATGCTCCCTTGTGCTTCGCTTGACTTGCCTAAGCCTGCTGCCAATAACGCCACCTGGACACCCTTTACTACTGCGTTTACCAATCTCGCCTCGGCATCGTTCGACCCCCCCCGCGTCCGACAATGGCTGCGCTGGAGAACTGGCGATGCCTGGCGAGGTACCGACTTCCCTGTTTTCATCTGCCTTTTTGGGCTTACCCTGCGATGCCCTTGTCCCCGGAGGCGATGTGAACTTCCTGTCGGGACCCGCCCCCGGACGTGCTCTCTTCTTCCCTTCCTTTGACGATCTGATGGGACGGCTGGCACGCTTACAGGTCAAGGACAACGTACCAGCGCCGTGAGGCGAGGTCGATCGTGTACCGACAGCTCCTGCTTTTCCCTTCTGTAACATTGCTGCGTGTCGTGCTCCACCGGTAAGACCTCCTTTGTCACTTGAGGACGGCCATGCCTCGGTGCACGTGGCCTCGGGGCCACCTTGCGTGCTCTCATGCCCGCTAGCCCCTGCTTCCCGTACCAGTGCTTCCAGCTGCCGTTGAAACCATCCCTTCTCGTGTTTATGTGCCTCCGCATCCTTGCTTCTTTTGTATGTGTGTTATTAGCGTAGTGTATCACCTGGCCCTAATGCACTACCTTGTTAAACGTCAACTCTGCTTCTGGCCCTAATGCTACCTCTCGCCCCCAATCTGTCCGATATACCCGGAGGCCTCTGACTTGTTGCCCGACCGCTTCCACAACTGCAATAAGATAAAATGCAAGTTAATGAATGTCCTGCTTTCCATATAATTATATATATATATATTATTTTTTTTGCATGCCTTCCTTTGCATGCCCATCCGCACCAGTGACTGTTAGCGGTCACGCCCGAATGTGCCCTTCAACCCCCGGTATCCCACCATGTCTTACAGGAGCAGCTCATGCAGCAGTGGCCGCCGGCAATGAGGGCTTGGGTGTACGACAAGAAGCCAAAGACTTACCAGGAGGCGGCGAGGCTTTCAGATGACTATGTGGCCAGCCGAGCCCTGATGACCGCCAAAGCAGTAGCCAAGGCGGCGGCGGCACCGACCAGAAAGTCTGCCAATACCCCCCAATGGACTCAGAGGCCACCTGCGGGCAGCAGTCCACCGAAGGCGGGGGAGCTCCGGCACGAGCGCCGGTGCTACAACTGCAACCGCACTGGTCACATCAGACCAGATTACCCGGAACCCCTGCGTTCCGGTGGACCCCATCAGGGGCAACGCACCCCAGCTGCGAAGCCGGTAGCCCATGTGCGGGTGGTTTCCACCACAGACTCCGGACCGGTGATGGAACCAACTCCCAGCGAGACGTCCCATGCAACGCCTGTCCCGGTTTCATCAGTGCCCACAGCCAGGAGCGGAGGACATCTCAGCGCGGAACTGCAGCAGACGGACGGCCGGAGCAGACATCTAACCCCGGTCACAGTCGGTGACCGGCAGTCAGTTGGCTTGCTGGATTCAGGAGCTGCAGTGACCCTGGTCCGACCTGATATGGTCCGACCAGAGGAATTGATCCCAGGCCCTGGGATACAGATCACTGTGGCCGACGGAGAGCCATGTTTCCTGCAAGTGGCCAGAATCTTTTTGGATTGGGGAGGGCCAGGGTGTGCTGGAGGTGGGGGTTTTACCCGGTTTGGATGCCGATGTTCTTCTTGGCAATGATCTGGGACCGATGACCTGCACCTATGACCGAGTGCCCAAACCCACTGCAGTGGCGGCGGTTACCTGGAGCCAGACAGCGGCAATGGTGGCGGCGCCAGTCCCTCAGCCTTTGGGACCAACGTAAGCGGAGGGCGCAGAGGAGCCCGGGGAGGTAAGCCAGGATCAGTTGCAACCACAGATTGACTTACTGTTTCCCCTCACCCTTCCCCATTCTCCAGACAATGACATGACTAGGGGGTGGCCAGAATTAGGAGCCCAGTTTAGGGAGGCAGTGCAGACAGACCCTACCCTGGCCAGCGTGAGACTTCGGGCGTCCGAATCTCAGGCAGGGGAAGGCACTGAGCACTGCCTATGGTATAAGGGACTCCTGTATAGAGAAGAAGGGAACCCAGGGATAGAGGCGTGATTGTGCAGTAAGCGACAGCTAGTAGTGCCCCAGGAGTACCAACAGCAACTGTTACAGGTAGCCCACTCTATTCCGTTAGCGGGACATCAGGGGGTCAACAGAACGCGAGCCCGGTTATTACAGCGTTACTACTGGCCGGGGGCATCTCGAGATGTGGGCAATTTCTGCCGCTCTTGTGATGCCTGCCAGTGAGTGGGTAAGGCGGGCGACTATGTGAAGGCACCCCTGAAACCCCTACCGATAATAGGGGAACCCTTCCAGAAAGTAGCGATGGATCTTGTAGGATCCCTTATGATTCCTGAAGGGGTGAAGATCATCGGGAAGCGCAAAATCATGTAAAAACAGAAGAAAATTCCCTGATGGTGCAGTATTGTGATTGATATAAAAATAAATATCAAAGTGCAGTGTGCTAAATACTCACAAGTGTAGAGTGAGCAATGTTCCCATAAATGTTTCTTTTTGAGTGGCAGCCCGTTGGACCGTCAGACAGGTAAGTGGAATGGTAAGTGCTGGAGACCTTAAATGAATAACATAAACATGGACATAGTGCAGACTGTACAAAATCTCTTTAAAAGTAAGTGTATGTGCAATGCACTCACATGGTATAAAAAGGTAATAAGCGTTTAGATCACACAGGTCGGATCTCAGCAATGTATAAGCTGTTCTCTCAGTCCCCCTCTGCCTCGGCGGGCGTGCGTGTCACCAGTGCGTCTCACCCAAACCGGAAACCGGAAGTGACATCATCTGCTCTGGGGGACTCCGATCCTGTGGGAGTTTTCTCTCGTCAGCCTCACTCTATGCGTTTCTCCGTATTGCGGTTTCTTCAGGAGTGTATAGCTGACAGGTTCTAAGAGGATTATATATGCTACGCTCGAATCCCATTGGTTTACAATTAAATATGGTAATCGTGATGCGTAATTAAAAAAGAGACTACATATGTGGACAGACAATAGTTATAAGACTCATATCAAACATACATGAGTCTTCCAAAAACTGATTTTAATAAAATAAACTTTAAAATTAAATGATATACATAGAATAAAATAGTTAAAATAATTAAAATAAATTAAATTAACCATTACAACATGATTAACCCCTAAATAAACTTAGCTAATCACATATCTTAGGGGACACAATAATGCAGTTTATCTAGTGGAGAAAAAGAGAGGCATGTTAGAATCATTCACAAGAAAGGTTTTATGTCGAACTCAAGATTTAAACCTTGGGGGGAAACGGTTTTAAGCTCGAACATCCAGAATGATTCCCTCTTAATTAAATTCAAATCTCTATTGCCCCCCCTCTAATGGGGCAAAACCTGTTCTATGGCTTTGAATGAGACGCTAGCAGGATTAGAGCTGTGTGTCAATAAAAAGTGATTTGAAAAACTATGGGTTGTGAGTTTGTGTTTAATATTACCCAGATGTTCTAATATACAGTACGCGTTCTAAGCGGGCGTACAGTATGGTCTTACCAATGTATTGTAAGCCACACTCACATTCCGCAAGGTAAATGACAAAACTGGATCTACAGTTCAAGTGCTGTTTAATGTTATAAGATTTTTGTGTTACATTAGATTTGAAACTGTGTACTTCTTTGGAACTATACTGACAGGCAGTGCACATTTTACATTCATACAATCCTTTAGGGGGATCTAGCCAAGTGTGCTTTTTGGCTTTAGTATTTCTTAGGGCACTCGGGGACAGGAAATTTTTAATATTTGGTGCTCTCCTATAAACCATTTTTACTCTGTCCGCCATATGTTCCCCCAAGATGGGATCATTTCTGAGTATCGGCCAATGATTGTTATGAATTTTATTAATCTTACTGGCATCCTTATTGTATTGCGTAATGAAAGGCACTTGTATAGTGTCAATCTCTACAAGTTTTTTTGGGGCAGATATGAGCATGGATTCCCTGGGGGTATTTTTAGTTCTAGCTAGTGCTCGATCAACTACATCCCTCTTATAATGTCTCTCTCTAAACCTTTTAGATAGGACTGTGGATTGCTCCTCAAATACATGATTATCTGTGCAGTTACGCTTGAGTCTGCGATACTGCCCATATGGGATGTTTTCAATCCACTTATTGAGGTGGCAGCTTGATTGTAAGATGTAATTATTTGCGTCCACCTCTTTGAAATAATTTTTTGTCTTAATAAAACCATTTTCCAAATAATTACAAAGGTCTAGGAAGTTGACAGAGATACTGCTAATTGTGGATGTGAATCTCAGATTATACTCATTGTCATCCAAATACAAGAGGAACACATCCAAATCTTTTACAGTGCCCTTCCATACAAAGATGATATCATCTATGTATCTCCGCCATGTGACCAAATTTGCGTCCCGCCCCGGCCAAGACCATATGAATTGGTCCTCCCACATACAAGTGCCTTTCATTACGCAATACAATAAGGATGCCAGTATGATTAATAAAATTCTTAACAATCATTGGCCGATACTCAGAAATGATCCCATCTTGGGGGAACATTTGGCGGACAGAGTAAAAATGGTTTATAGGAGAGCACCAAATATTAAAAATTTCCTGTCCCCGAGTGCCCTAAGAAATACTAAAGCCAAAAAGCACACTTGGCTAGATCCCCCTAAAGGATTTTATGAAAGTAAAATATGCACTGCCTGCCAGCATAGTTCCAAAGAAGTATACAGTTTCAAATCTAATGTAACACAAAAATCTTATAACATTAAACAGCACTTGAACTGTAGATCCAGTTTTGTCATTTACCTTGCGGAAAGTGAGTGTGGCCTACAATACTTTGGTAAGACCATACGCCCGCTTAGAACGCGTATATTAGAACATCTGGGTAATATTAAACACAAACTCACAACCCATAGTGTTTCAAATCACTTTTTATTGACACACAGCTCTAATCCTGCTAGCTTCTCATTCAAAGCCATAGAACAGGTTTTGCCCCATTAGAGGGGGGGCAATAGAGATTTGAATTTAATTAAGAGGGAATCATTCTGGATGTTCGAGCTTAAAACCGTTTCCCCCCAAGGTTTAAATCTTGAGTTCGACATAAAACCTTTCTTGTGAATGATTCTAACATGCCTCTCTTTTTCTCCACTAGATAAACTGCATTATTGTGTCCCCTAAGATATGTGATTAGCTAAGTTTATTTAGGGGTTAATCATGTTGTAATGGTTAATTTAATTTATTTTAATTATTTTAACTATTTTATTCTATGTATATCATTTAATTTTAAAGTTTATTTTATTAAAATCAGTTTTTGGAAGACTCATGTATGTTTGATATGAGTCTTATAACTATTGTCTGTCCACATATGTAGTCTCTTTTTTAATTACGCATCACGATTACCATATTTAATTGTAAACCAATGGGATTCAAGCGTAGCATATATAATCCTCTTAGAACCTGTCAGCTATACACTCCTGAAGAAACCGCAATACGGAGAAACGCGTAGAGTGAGGCTGACGAGAGAAAACTCCCACAGGATCGGAGTCCCCCAGAGCAGATGATGTCACTTCCGGTTTCCGGTTTGGGTGAGACGCACTGGTGACACGCACGCCCGCCGAGGCAGAGGGGGACTGAGAGAACAGCTTATACATTGCTGAGATCCGACCTGTGTGATCTAAACGCTTATTACCTTTTTATACCATGTGAGTGCATTGCACATACACTTACTTTTAAAGAGATTTTGTACAGTCTGCACTATGTCCATGTTTATGTTATTCATTTAAGGTCTCCAGCACTTACCATTCCACTTACCTGTCTGACGGTCCAACGGGCTGCCACTCAAAAAGAAACATTTATGGGAACATTGCTCACTCTACACTTGTGAGTATTTAGCACACTGCACTTTGATATTTATTTTTATATCAATCACAATACTGCACCATCAGGGAATTTTCTTCTGTTTTTACATGATTTTGCGCTTCCCGATGATCTTCACCCCTTCACTGTCCACGGGATCGAGAGAACGACCCCACACTGGGTTAAGCAGCATCCATTCATGTTTGTATTAAGTATCACAATTTATCACATTTGTTTATATAATTTTTGAGCGCCACTCTTTGATATATTTGTTTTCCCTTATGATTCCTAGCAGGTCAGGGAAGCACTACATCCTCACGGTGGTGGATTTTGCCACCCAGTTCCCTGAGGCGGTAACGCTTGGCACCATAGATGCCACGACAGTGGCAGCAGCTTTGCTGAACATTTTTTCTAGGGTAGGTTTCCCTAGTGAGATCCTAAACGATCAGGGGTCGCAGTTCATGAGTGAACTGTTACATTGTCTCTGGGATGCATGCATTGTAAGACACCGGCGCACTACCCCTTACCATCCCCAGACAAACGGATTATGTGAGAGGTTTAACGGTACCCTGAAGCAGATGCTTCGGACCTTTATAGAGGCAGAGGGGAAAGACTGGGAGATTCATTTACAGCACTTGCTGTTTGCCTACCGAGAGGTACCGCAGGAATCTACAGGCTTCTCCCCCTTCAAGCTACTACTGTATATGGCCGCAGGGTACGTGGACCTCTGGACCTATTCCGTGAGGGATGGGAAGGGGAGGCTACTGCTACTGATGCTTCAGTGATCCAGTATGTAGTAGATCTCCGAGACCGGTTAGAGAAGCTCATGGGGGTGGCCCAGGACCACCTCAGGGCTGCTCAAACCAAGCAAAAGCAATGGTATGACCGGAATGCCCGTAGCAGAGAATTCATCCCAGGACAGCAGGTGCTTGTTCTCAAACCCACTCGGGAGAACAAGTTAATGGCTGCCTGGTCGGGACCATACCCGGTTATCCGAAAGGTGAATGAGTACAACTACTTTGTGCAGGTAGAGCCTGGGAGGCATAAGACATATCATGTTAATATGTTGAAGGAGTACAGAGCACCGAGTATGGGAGCAGTGATGGCCATTTGTAGCCCACTGCTGGAGGATCCGGCGAGCAATGCTGCCTGATCTCCTAGGGGAGGCTAGGCAGGGAAACACTGTGGAGCAGGTAGAGATAGGGGCACAGTTGAGTGCTAGGCAGCAGAGAGAAGCCAGGGACATGCTAGCTAAGTATG
Source organism: Ascaphus truei (assembly GCF_040206685.1). Lineage (NCBI taxonomy): Eukaryota > Metazoa > Chordata > Amphibia > Anura > Ascaphidae > Ascaphus > Ascaphus truei. The sequence continues at coordinate 227,120,273 of NC_134487.1, forward strand.
GGGCCCTCTTCACTGACATGCCAGGGACCACACATCTCACAAAACACCCAGTGCTCACAGGGGACCTGCGGCCTCTGCATAAGCATGCTTATAAAGTGTCAGCAGAGGTCAAGAACAGTATGGAAAGGGAGACAGAAGAGATGCTGACCCTAGGGGTAATTACTCCATTCCAGAGTCCTTGGGCAAGTCCGGTAGTTCTAGTCCCTAAAAAGGACAAGACCACCCGGTTTTGTGTGGACTACCGCTTGCTCAACGCTGGGATGGTGTCAGATGCCTACCCCATGCTCCGCATGGATGAGTTACTGGATGAACTCGCGGGGTCAAAGTATCTGACCACTATGGATTTGAGCAAAGGCTATTGGCAAATCCCACTGACCCTGGAGGCTAGGGAGAAGTCAGCATTCATCACTCCAAGTGGCCTCTATGAGTTTTTAGTGATGCCATTTGGGATGAAGAATGCCCCGGCTATCTTCCAACGCCTGGTCAATAGGTTACTTGAAGTGATGCAGAGCTATGCCAGGGCTAACTTAGATGACATTGCTGTCTTTAGTAATTCCTGGGACTCCCATTTAGGATATGTAGCTGCGGTGCTAGATAGGATCAGGGAGGCTGGGCTTACCTTGAAACCCACTAAGTGTATGGTAGGGATGGCAGAGGTCCTGTACTTAGGGCACAGGGTGGGTGGAGGGCACCTCAGACCAGAGCCAGCCAAGGTAGACTGGCGACACACTTTATTCGAGCTCGGCTAGTCCCGCGAATTCGGGTGTACTCGGGTGTATTCAGGTTTCTGATCGTTTTCTGCCAGAGTGCATTGCGTTATTTTCCGGCAGGGATTTAAGCTTTTTATTCCGGCTGGCTGCAATACTGCAATGCTGTGAAAATACACATGGTGGCGCTTGCGAGCTGTTCTCTGTGAAGCCGTCCCCTATAATGAATTGTAATGCAGTATATATACTGTATATATATATATATACTGTATAACAACAACCCCTATAAGCCCTAACATACAGTACTGTACACATACAGTACAGTACTGTATATGCACATACATAAATGATACTACTGTATGGGCGGCGGGGGCGAGATGTGTTTGCAGCAGAGAGAGATCCGCTGCTCTCTCTCTGCGCAAACATCGGCACAATACAAATTATTTTAAATACATTTTTATTGTAGTGTAGATGTGCAGGGGGTCTCCGGAGCTGAATCGCGTTGGTTTCAGGTCTGGGGACCCCCGGCCCCCCGAGATACAGGCCCCTTTATGAGGTGCCGGTATCCCTCTGCTTGGTTTAAAGGGCCCGATCACGTGATCGCGGCCTGTAAACCAAGCAGAGCAGAGGGATACCGGCACCCCCTAAAGGGACCCCCTCAGGGACCCCCCTGCTCCTGCTCAATATTATTAAAAATACAGAAATGCTGCGTCATTACCATAGCGGATAGCCGCTAAGGCAATGAAGGGGTTAACCCACCGTGCCCGCTTTATTGTGTGTAGTGGGGATGGGTGAGGGGGGTATTTGGCCCTTGGTGTGAGTTTAGGACTTGCGGGGGGGTTGCGGGTGCACTTAACCTTTTCACGACCGTAGCAGTTAATACCGCTACGGTCATGAAGGGGTTAAGCCCTCCCGCTACCCCCCGCAAGCCCTAAACAAGCACGTTGGAGCTAATACCCCATTCACCCACCCCCGCTACCCACAATAAAAAAAATACACACACACAGCAGCCGCCAAAAAATAAATAAATAAATCTAAATAAATAAATGACAATAAATACATTTGAAATGAATTTTTATTGATAGTGTACATGTGCAGGGGGTCTCCGGAGCTGAATCGCGTTGGTTTCAGGTCTGGGGACCCCCTGCCCCCGGAGATACAGGCCCCTTTAGGGGGTGCCGGTATCCCTCTGCTTGGTTTAAAGGGCCTGATCACGTGATCGCGGCCTGTAAACCAAGCAGAGCAGAGGGATACCGGCACCCCCTAAAGGGGCCTGTATCTCGGGGGGCAGGGGGTCCCCAGACCTGAAACCTATGCGCTTCTGCTCTGGAGACCCTCTGCACATGTACAGTATCAATAAAACACATACAATATACAGTATAAATAAACACTCGTTCTTTACCTTAGCGGCTATGCGCTATGGTAAAGAAGCATCATTTCTGTATTTTAATAATATTGTACAGTGAGCAGGGGGTTCCCTGAGCCAGAAATTAATGCTCAGGGACCCCCCCTGCTCCTGCTCAATATTATTAAAAATACAGAAATGCTGCGTCATTACCATAGCGGATAGACGCTAAGGCAATGAAGGGGTTAACCCACCGTGCCCGCTTTATTGTGTGTAGTGGGGATGGGTGAGGGGGGTATTTGGCCCTTGGTGTGAGTTTAGGACTTGCGGGGGGGTTGCGGGTGCACTTAACCCCTTCACGACTGTAGCAGTTAATACCGCTACGGTCATGAAGGGGTTAAGACCTCCCGCTACCCCCCGCAAGCCCTAAACAAGCACCGTTGGGGCTAATACCCCATTCACCCACCCCCGCTACCCACAATAAAAAAAATACACACACACAGCAGCCCCACAATTAATAAATAAATCTAAATAAATAAATAAATACATGAAGAGAAATAAATATATACTGTATATATATACTGGATATATATACAGTATATATATAATAACAATCCCTATACATATACAGTATATACTTTGTATATATATACACTGTATATATATATATATATATATATATATATATATATATATACATATATATATACATACAGTATACAGTATATATACACACATGATGAACCAATATACAAATACATGTAGAATGGTTATCAAAATCATACTGTCCTACAGATAACGCTTCTCTATATAGACAATAATAATAATCCATTTAATAATCCTAACTGATTTTACTATTAAAAACATAACATTCCAATCCACACAGTACATTGCATTTACATTGTATAAATGATGCATAAAATCTATGCACCATACAGCAGCGGCAGCTCTTATTCGAGCAAAAGCCGCTGGCTGTATGTGGCTGGGAAGCGGGTAGCCGCGGCGCGTGGCGGCGCACTGTGACGTCACAGTCACACGCGCGCCCGGCTTCCCCGTCTTCCCCGGCTTCCCCAGGCTTCCCCGACACCCCTGGACATCAAATTAAGGTAAGCGGGGGTGCGGGGAAGCAGAGGGGCAGAGCAGAAGCCGGGCTCGGGGTCTGGAAGCATAGTAAATTGCGCGCGAGTTGGAGGGGGGGTGCGTGGGGGAAACGCGGCGGCGCGCGGTTATAACTGGCGGCAGCTGGGGTAGATCCCGGCATGCCGTCGGCATTCAGTGCGATAAAGTATGTCGCTACTGTATACATTCTGCAAATGAATGTTAACAATATAATTGCAAGCTACTCTACCAGTAAATACAAACACTTCCAAACAAGTCAACTATTTTAACCAATCAAGTAAACAAAAATCAATATATACTGTAAGTACCAACCAGAAAACACAATTTAAACCAAAGCTAACCCTTACAATACCAAGGATTACATCTATCTAATTGTAAAAAACCTTATACATTATACACAGCATTGTTTAAAGCCCCCTCCCCCCTAATGTTTCTGTTAAACAGATTACACTGAAGGGAGAGAGATTTTACAGAAACACACATTAGGGGGGAGGGGGCTTTAAACAGATTACACTGAAGGGAGAGAGATGTTTCTGTTACCAGTAAATCTCCCTCCCTGCATTGCTAACCACCCTCACCCCCTACCCACATACCGTTACCCCCCCCATCCTGGCCATGGCCCCTCTGCTTCTGCAAAACAGACACAAAAATTAAAACATACAAAGTAATGTCCCCTAACCCCTTAATCACCATAGCGGTTATTAACCGCTACAGTCATGAAGGGGTTAACCCACCCTCACCCACTACTCGGGATGCCTACATACCCTCCCACACTAACCCCCCCCACCCGTGAGGCCTAACCACCCAGTCAGTACCCACAAGGGAGGCCTACCCACATACCGTTGGGGAAACACCCCACCCCCACCCCAGTACCCACAATAAAAACAGTACAATGACCCACAATAAACAGCATTATATTTATTAAATACATTACCCACCCCCTGTGCCCCCCATAAATACAAGATTTATTCTTTTACATTCAGGGTCCATAACGCAGCCCCACGCTAGTCCCCGGTGGGCTGGCAGGGCACCTGGACAGACCTACAGTTTACCAGCAGCATTCCACAGGTTCTGGAGGCCTGCTGGTGGATCCTGCCAGCACCATGGCGACCAGGTGGTCAAACCCACAGGTGTCTGCGGGGCCTCGGGTGGTTTTCATGGGGGTCTGGGGAACTCACGGGTGCTCACTACGGGTCCGCGGTGCCCCCACAGAAGTGGGACCACACATCATCATCCCCGCACCTACGGGTCGGAGGTGCCCCCACAGAAGTGGGACCACACATCGTCATGCCCGCAGACTACGGGTCGGATGTGCCCCCACAGAAGTGGGACCACACATCGTCATCCCCGCATGTGTCACCCGTGGAACCACCAGCCTGCTACCCTTTAGGATACCCGAGGATACCCACAGGTGGTCTCCATAGGCCCCATGCAAAACCACGGAATCAAACCCTGAATGTAAAAAAAATAATCCTGGCCTATACATTCAATACATACACCCTCCCCCCCAACACCTACAGTACAATTATGTGCAAAATAACTATTATCCAGGTATGGATAATAGATTAATTGCCCATTATTAAAAACATTAACTAGCATATACAAATAAATAAAGTACTACTGACCTCATCAATACGAAGTGTCCGATGCCAGCGCCTTCCTTCTCTTGCCCACACAATACATAGCCAAAATCAAGGAAATACATTGCAAGTACATTCAGATATCAATTAACCCCTTAAACACCTTATCGGATAATAACCGCAAAGGTAATTAAGGGGTTAAGCCACACAGGCACGATACCCACCCTTCACCCATGAATTTGTACTGTGGCTTCATCATGCAACTATATATATATATATACTGTATATATATACAGAGAGAGAGATATATACAGTATATATATATATATATATATATATATATATATATATATATATATATATATATATATATATATACACACACACGTTATATACACACCCATGATAAACCAATATACAGTACAAATAAATGTAGAAGGGTTATCAAAAGCATACTGCCCTACAACCAAGTAAACAAAAATCAAAAGCCAATACATTGCAATTACATTCAGATATCAATTAACCCCTTAAACACCTTATCAGATAATAACCGCAAAGGTGATTAAGGGGTTAAGCCACACAGGCCCGATACCCACCCTCACCCATGAATTTGTACTGTGGCTTCATCATGCAACTATATATATATACTGTATATATATATACAGAGAGACAGAAAGTAAGAGAGAGAGAGAGAGATATATATACAGTATATATATATATATATATATATATATATATATATATATATATATATATATATATATATATATATATATATATACACACACGTTATATACACACCCATGATAAACCAATATACAGTACAAATAAATGTAGAAGGGTTATCAAAAGCACTGTCCTACAACCAAACTCTTCTCCATACATACACACTAAATTAAAATCAATTTCCTTTAATATTCATAACTGATCTCTCAATCTACTGTAAATCATTACTAAACCTCTGAAAAGCCATTTAAACAACTTACATTCCAATATAAATTATGCCTAAATATCTATCCACCATATACATTCTGCAAATTAATCAACCAAGTAAACAAAACTCAATTAGCAATCATTATTTACATCCCTAAACAATTCACACTAGATCCCGAACAATAAAACCATTAACAAATTCACGCCTAGAGCAGAACAATTAAGCCTTTGAAAAAATATAAGTACCGACAAAAATACAACCTTTACAAACCAAGCCTATCCCTGACCTTCCTCAAACACACAATACAATACCAAGGAATACAGTACATCTATCTAATTTTAAAATACTTTAAACTCACAATAAAGCATACTGTAGCAACATACACAAAATAATTTAAAACACATCTAATCCAGCTTTTAAAACAACATCATTTCTTACCCTGTACTGTACTGTATGTATATATCTCTCTAGACATATATACATACATACATACAGTGGCAAGAAATGATATACCACAAAAAAAAAAAAATACACATGTTAAAAAACCTTTTGAGAAAATTAACAAGTTAAATAAAATACATTTCTTTACTGTAGTTCACTTACCATTAATTGCCCCCACCGACTCCCGTTGCCCAGCTTACTCACGAACCAATCCATGATCAGGAACCCATAAAATAAAAAACCATAAAATAATAAACATTAAACTAAAAATCAAACCAATCCATGGGTCTTCTAGTTGTAATCCATCTTTATCTTCATCTGTGTTCTTCTTTCTTCTATCTCCTTCCAGCGGGGCGGGGTCTTCTCCCCGTCTGCGGCCACGCCCTGGTCTTCTTTCTTCTCCGGAGGTCCTTCCTCCGCGGCGTCTGGCTTCAAAATGAGACGACATAGGCTTTTAAAGGCCTATGACGTCACATTTTGCGTCATGGTTCCCACGGTCCTGATTGGACCGTGAAAACCATGTGTTTTTGGCCGACAAAAAAAAAATGATGACGTCACTTAAAGGGAATGAAAGCACAGCCAATCAGAATGGCTTTGCTTCAATTGCCTTTAAGATGACGTCATGAAAAGGCACATGGCCGCCCTCACATGGTATGGTAGCCAATCAGAGTAGGGATGGAGTTCCCACGCTCTGATTGGATACCATACCATGTGAGGGCGGCCATGTGCCTTTTCATGACGTCATCTTAAAGGCAATTGAAGCAAAGCCATTCTGATTGGCTGTGCTTTCATTCCCTTTAAGTGACATCATCATTTTTTTTTGTCGGCCAAAACACATGGTTTTCACGGTCCAATCAGGACCGTGGGAACCATGACGCAAAATGTGACGTCATAGGCCTTTAAAAGCCTATGTCGTCTCATTTTGAAGCCAGACGCCGCGGAGGAAGGACCTCCGGAGAAGAAAGAAGACCAGGGCGTGGCCGCAGACGGGGAGAAGACCCCGCCCCGCCCCGCTGGAAGGAGATAGAAGAAAGAAGAACACAGATGAAGATAAAGATGGATTACAACTAGAAGACCCGTGGATTGGTTTGGATTTTTAGTTTAATGTTTATTATTTTATGGTTTTTTATTTTATGGGTTCCTGATCGTGGATTGGTTCGTGAGTAAGCTGGGCAACGGGAGTCGGTGGGGGCAAGTAATGGTAAGTGAACTACAGTAAAGAAATGTATTTTATTTAACTTGTTAATTTTTTCAAAAGGTTTTTTAACATGTGTATTTTTTTTTTTGTGGTATACAGTATCATTTCTTGCCACTGTATGTATGTATGTATATATGTCTAGAGAGATATATACATACAGTACAATACAGGGTAAGAAATTATGTTGTTTTAAAAGCTGGATTAGATGCGTTTTAAATTATTTTGTGTATGCTGCTACAGTATGCTTTATTGTGAGTTTAAAGTATTTTAAAATTAGATAGATGTACTGTATTCCTTGGTATTGTATTGTGTGTTTGAGGAAGGTCAGGGATAGGCTTGGTTTGTAAAGGTTGTATTTTTGTCGGTACTTATATTTTTTCAAAGGCTTAATTGTTCTGCTCTAGGCGTGAATTTGTTAATGGTTTTATTGTTCGGGATCTAGTGTGAATTGTTTAGGGATGTAAATAATGATTGCTAATTGAGTTTTGTTTACTTGGTTGATTAATTTGCAGAATGTATATGGTGGATAGATATTTAGGCATCATTTATATTGGAATGTAAGTTGTTTAAATGGCTTTTCAGAGGTTTAGTGATGATTTACAGTAGATTGAGAGATCAGTTATGAATATTAAAGGAAATTGATTTTAATTTAGTGTGTATGTATGGAGAAGAGTTTGGTTGTAGGACAGTGCTTTTGATAACCCTTCTACATTTATTTGTACTGTATATTGGTTTATCATGGGTGTGTATATAACGTGTGTGTGTATACACTGGCGACACAGTTTATTACACTGCGGCCAGATCCGCAAGCCGGGAGATTTCCCGGCTTGCTAGTGGCCGCCCCTCGGCATGCCGCGCGTCATAGACGCGCGGTCACGCGTCTTCGGGAGCGTGCGCCCCCTGCACGCGCGTCCAGGGGCTCCCCGAGGGAGCCCTGGTGTCCCGCGATCGCGGGACAGCGGCAGGGGGTTCCGGGGGACCCGGCGGACCCGGCAGCGGTAGGGAGAGCGCCCCGATCGGAGGGCGCTCTTCCGCTGCTTCGGCGCGCGCCCGTCACTCTCGGGCGCGCGCCAGGCTACTGCTGCGGCACAGAACGGGCAAATGCTCGAATAAACTGTGCCGCAGCAGTATAATATATATATATATATATATATATATATATATATATATATATATATATATATATATATACTGTATATATATCTCTCTCTCTCTCTCTCTCTTTCTCTCTGTCTCTCTGTATATATATATACAGTATATATATATAGTTGCATGATGAAGCCACAGTACAAATTCATGGGTGAGGGTGGGTATCGGGCCTGTGTGGCTTAACCCCTTAATCACCTTTGCGGTTATTATCTGATAAGGTGTTTAAGGGGTTAATTGATATCTGAATGTAATTGCAATGTATTGGCTTTTGATTTTTGTTTACTTGGTTGTAGAGCAGTATGCTTTTGATAACCCTTCTACATTTATTTGTACTGTATATTGGTTTATCATGGGTGTGTATATAACGTGTGTGTGTGTGTATATATATATATATATATATATATATATATATATATATATATATATATATATATATATATATATATACTGTATATATCTCTCTCTCTGTATATATATACAGTATATATATATATAGTTGCATGATGAAGCCACAGTACAAATTCATGGGTGAGGGTGGGTATCGGGCCTGTGTGGCTTAACCCCTTAATCACCTTTGCGGTTATTATCTGATAAGGTGTTTAAGGGGTTAATTGATATCTGAATGTAATTGCAATGTATTGGCTTTTGATTTTTGTTTACTTGGTTGTAGGGCAGTATGCTTTTGATAACCCTTCTACATTTATTTGTACTGTATATTGGTTTATCATGGGTGTGTATATAACGTGTGTGTGTGTATATATATATATATATATATATATATATATATATATATATATATATATATACACTGGCGACACATTTTATTCGAGCTCGGCTAGTCCCACGAATTCGGGTATACCCGGGTGTATTGAGGTTTGTGACTGTTTTCTGCCCGAGTGCATTGAGGTATTTTCCAAGCAGGGATTGAAGCATTTTATTCCCGCTGGCTGCAATACTGCACAGTATATATATATATACTGCATTACAATTCATGAATTTATGCCATCTGGTAGACACGCGAAGCATTGCAGCCTATTAAATCCTAATCATTATCATTTAACAGATCAACCGCCCGTCAGCCAGGCATGAACCCAGGCTGGGAAGGCAAACGCAACGGGGCTTGTCAGAGGTGAGGAGCGGCACATTCCAGGTATCTGCCAGGTACATACTGGGTATTTGCTCGAATAAAGTGTGTCGGTGCAGTATACTGTATATATCTCTCTCTCTGTATATATATACAGTATATATATATATAGTTGCATGATGAAGCCACAGTACAAATTCATGGGTGAAGGGTGGGTATCGTGCCTGTGTGGCTTAACCCCTTAATTACCTTTGCTGTTATTATCCGATAAGGTGTTTAAGGGGTTAATTGATATCTGAATGTACTTGCAATGTATTGCCTTGGTTTTGGCTATGTATTGTGTGGGCAAGAGAAGGAAGGCGCTGGCATCGGACACTTCGTATTGATGAGGTCAGTAGTACTTTATTTATTTGTATATGCTAGTTAATGTTTTTAATAATGGGCAATAAATCTATTATCCATATCTGGATAATAGTTATTTTGCACATTATTGTACTGTAGGTGTTGGGGGGGAGGTTGTATGTATTGAATGTATAGGCCAGGTTTATTTTTTTTACATTCAGGGTTTGATTCCGTGGTTTTGCGTGGGGCCTATGGAGACCACCTGTGGGTATCCTCGGGTATCCTAAAGGGTAGCAGGCTGGTGGTTCCATGGGTGACACATGCGGGGATGACGATGTGTGGTCCCACTTCTGTGGGGGCACCTTCGACCCGTAGTCTGCGGGCATGACGATGTGTGGTCCCACTTCTGTGGGGGCACCTCCAACCCGTAGGTGCGGGGATGATGATGTGTGGTCCCACTTCTGTGGGGGCACCGCGGACCCGTAGTGAGCACCCGTGAGTTCCCCAGACCCCCATGGAAACCACCCGAGGCCCCGCAGACACCTGTGGGTTTGACCCGGGGCTCCCAGACATCCTTGGGCCTACCGTGGGGACCCAATTGTGGCTCACGGTGACCCAAGGAGACCACCTAGGCACCATGGTGCTGGCAGGATCCACCAGCAGGCCTCCAGAACCTGTGGAATGCTGCTGGTAAACTGTAGGTCTGTCCAGGTGCCCTGCCAGCCCACCGGGGACTAGCGTAGGGCTGCGTTATGGACACTGAATGTAAAAGAATAAATCTTGTATTTATGGGGGGGCACAGGGGGTGGGTAATGTATTTAATAAATATAATGCTGTTTATTGTGGGTCATTGTACTATTTTTATTGTGGGTACTGGGGTGGGGGTGGGGTGTTTCCCCAACGGTATGTGGGTAGGCCTCCCTTGTGGGTACTGACTGGGTGGTTAGGCCTCACGGGTGGGGGGGGTTAGTGTGGGAGGGTATGTAGGCATCCCGAGTGGTGGGTGAGGGTGGGTTAACCCCTTCATGACTGTAGCGGTTAATAACCGCTATGGTGATTAAGGGGTTAGGGGACATTACTTTGTATGTTTTTATTTTTGTGTCTGTTTTGCAGAAGCGGAGGGGCCATGACCAGGATGGGGGGGGTAACGGTATGTGGGTAGGGGGTGAGGGTGGTTAGCAATGCAGGGAGGGAGATTTACTGGTAACAGAAACATCTCTCTCCCTTCAGTGTAATCTGTTTAAAGCCCCCTCCCCCCTAATGTGTGTTTCTGTAAAATCTCTCTCCCTTCAGTGTAATCTGTTTAACAGAAACATTAGGGGGGAGGGGGCTTCAAACAATGCTGTGTATAATGTATAAGGTTTTTTACAATTAGATAGATGTAATCCTTGGTATTGTAAGGGTTAGCTTTGGTTTTAAATTGTGTTTTCTGGTTGGTACTTACAGTATATATTGATTTTTGTATACTTGATTGGTTAAAATAGTTGAATTGTTTGGAAGTGTTTGTATTTACTGGTAGAGAAGCTTGCAATTATATTGTTAACATTCATTTGCAGAATGTATATGGTGCATAGATTTTATGCATCATTTATACAATGTAAATGCAATGTACTGTGTGGATTGGAATGTTATGTTTTATATTGTAAAATCAGTTAGGATTATTAAATGGATTATTATTATTGTCTGTATAGAGAAGCGTTATCTGTAGGACAGTATGATTTTGATAACCATTCTACATGTATTTGTATATTGGTTCATCATGTGTGTATATATACTGTATACAGTGTATATATATATATAAAGTATATACTGTATATGTATAGGGATTGTTATTATATATATACTGTATATATATATCCAGTATATATATACAGTATATATTTATTTCTCTTCATGTATTTATTTATTTATTTAGATTTATTTATTAATTGTGGGGCTGCTGTGTGTGTGTATTTTTTTTATTGTGGGTAGCGGGAGTGGGTGAATGGGGTATTAGCAGCTGAGTAGGGGAGTCGCTAAGGTAAAGAACGAGTGTTTATTTATACTGTATATTGTATGTGTTTTATTGATACTGTACATGTGCAGAGGGTCTCCAGAGCAGAAGCGCACAGGTTTCAGGTCTGGGGACCCCCTGCCCCCCGAGATACAGGCCCCTTTAGGGGGTGCCGGTATCCCTCTGCTCTGCATGGTTTACAGGCCGCGATCACGTGATCGGGCCCTTTAAACCAAGCAGAGGGATACCGGCACCCCCTAAAGGGGCCTGTATCTTGGGGGGCAGGGGGTCCCCAGACCTGAAACCAACGCGATTCAGCTCCGGAGACCCCCTGCACATGTACACTATCAATAAAAATTAATTTCAAATGTATTTATTGTCATTTATTTATTTAGATTTATTTATTTATTTTTTGGCGGCTGCTGTGTGTGTGTATTTTTTTTATTGTGGGTAGCGGGGGTGGGTGAATGGGGTATTAGCCCCAACGGTGCTTGTTTAGGGCTTGCGGGGGGTAGCGGGAGGGCTTAACCCCTTCATGACCGTAGCGGTATAAACTGCTACGGTCGTGAAGGGGTTAAGTGCACCCGCAACCCCCCCGCAAGTCCTAAACTCACACCAAGGGCCAAATACCCCCCTCACCCATCCCCACTACACACAATAAAGCGGGCACGGTGGGTTAACCCCTTCATTGCCTTAGCGTCTATCCGCTATGGTAATGACGCAGCATTTCTGTATTTTTAATAATATTTAGCAGGAGCAGGGGGGGTGCCTGAGCATTAATTTCTGGCTCAGGGAACCCCCTGCTCACTGTACAATATTATTAAAATACAGAAATGATGCTTCTTTACCATAGCGCATAGCCGCTAAGTAAAGAACGAGTGTTTATTTATACTGTATATTGTATGTGTTTTATTGATACTGTACATGTGCAGAGGGTCTCCAGAGCAGAAGCGCACAGGTTTCAGGTCTGGGGACCCCCTGCCCCCCGAGATACAGGCCCCTTTAGGGGGTGCCGGTATCCCTCTGCTTGGTTTAAAGGGCCCGATCACGTGATCGCGGCCTGTAAACCATGCAGAGCAGAGGGATACCGGCACCCCCTAAAGGGGCCTGTATCTCGGGGGGCAGGGGGTCCCCAGACCTGAAACCAACGCGATTCAGCTCCGGAGACCCCCTGCACATGTACACTATCAATAAAAATGTGTTTCAAATGTATTTATTGTCATTTATTTATTTATTTATTTAGATTTATTTATTTATTTTTTGGCGGCTGCTGTGTGTGTGTATTTTTTTTATTGTGGGTAGCGGGGGTGGGTGAATGGGGTATTAGCCCCAACGATGGTTGTTTAGGGCTTGCGGGGGGGGGGGTTGCGGGAGGGCTTAACCCCTTCATGACCGTAGCGGTATTAACTGCTACGGTCGTGAAGGGGTTAAGTGCACCCGCAAACCCCCCCCCCCCGCAAGTCCTAAACTCACACCAAGGGCCAAATACCCCCCCTCACCCATCCCCACTACACACAATAAAGCGGGCAACTGCAACTGCAAGCCCACACATTACTGATTCGGCGCTTTACAAGTCATGAGTTTATACCATCTGGTGGACACGCAAAGCATTGCAGCCTAGTAAATCCTTCTCATTATCATTTAACAGATCAGGCCCCCGTCAGCCAGGCATGAACCGTGGCTGGGAAGGCAAACGCAACGAATCATGCAAGAGGTGAGCAGCGGCGGATTCCAGGTATCTGCCAGGTACAAACTGGGCATTTGCTCGAATAAAGTGTGTCAGTGCAGTAGAAGCCATAGTTCAGTGGCCTGTTCCAAAAACCAAGAAACAGGTCATGGCATTTTTGGGCACCGCAGGGTACTATAGGAAGTTTGTCCCACAGTACAGCGCCGTGGCCAAACCCCTGACTGATTTGACTAAGAAGCAACTGCCTGTGCTTATTACCTGGACTCCTGCCTGTGAAACTGCTTTCTAGGCACTGAAAACTGCGCTTGCTGGGGCCCCCATACTAGCTGCCCCAGACTATACCAAACATTTCCTCATACAGACTGGTGCCTCAGACTATGGCATTGGGGCTGTGTTGAGCCAAGTGGGGGACGACAGTAAAGAGCACCCTGTGGTTTACCTCAGCCGAAAACTACTCCTCAGAGAGGTGGCCTATGCCACCATTGAGAAAGAGTGCTTGGCCATTGTGTGGGCACTCAAAAAACTCCAGCCCTATGTGTATGGAAGGGCTTTCACGGTCCTCATAGACCACAACCCCCTGAGTTGGCTGCAGAGGGCATCAGGGGAGAATGCCAAGTTGCTAAGGTGGAGCTTGGCCTTGCAAGAGTTTGAGTTTACTATTCAGCACAACAAGGGTAGTGAAAACAGCAATGCTGATGGACTTTCACATCAGGACTATCCCTCTGAGACTGAGTTCGTTAATGGTGCCAACAGTGCCCCACTCCCCGTTAGGGCCAGTGGGCCACAGGTCACCCATTAAGAAGGGGAGGTGTAGAGGGAGAAAGGGGGTGGCCCGGTATTAAAAGGGTTGCACCCCATATGGCCATCCCCTGACCTCACCAGAGAGACAAGGGGTTAACTGGACTGTGGTCCAGGGATGTGGTTTGCACCTTGTTATATCTTGAAAATGTATGTTCCCCTGTTCCCATGTTTCATTATAAGCCTGTATTTTAATGTTTTAAAGTGCATTTCTCTATCTCCAGTTCTGGAGGTCACAGAGAGTTGATATTTGGCCAATATGTGGAGTCACTGTAGGCATTAAAAACTAGCAAAGGTCGACCCACTGAGCCCACCAGAATGGAACTTATTAATATGTGTAGATATTAAAGTGTATATGTATTGTATTTTGGTTCTGTTCTGAAAATGCAGACGCCGTCTGCTAGGCTAATGGGTCATGAAGTGCAGTCGGCTGATTAGCCTAAGCACGGTGATCAAAAAGTTAACTGCCCTGATTGTTTTCCCAAAGTCTAGAGATTAAGTATTAATCAACAAACTCTGCCAGTCTAATTGTTACCTGAGGGTGGAGAATCATCAAACTGGAGTGGTTTGTAGTGTTATGTCTACACCTTCAAACAATGCAGATACTTCATTTAGTAAACTGGTCGTCGCCCCTGATTTAATTATGGGGCTACCCATAGAGTTCCAGTACACATGAGCTAATTAGCTGGAGGGCATGGGTTAGCCTGTGTCTCCACGTTAGGGAGTGGATACAGATAATTGTTCACCAATCGTCTGTATTCAATGTTAAGAATAGGGTTACACAGGTATATAAACTGTGCCAACCCTACAGTTTTGTGTTGTGCTTCTGATTCCACCTGGAATGTCACTGGATTGATGGAGAATTGCTAGCGGATACTTCTCCATTCCACAACCCTAAGTAAGTGTTACCTTCTTGTCTGTTAATTGTACTATATTGCTGTGTTCACCTTATTTAAGGAATAAATATCTCTTATTATATCTAAGCCTCGTTCAGTTCAACCCAGATATTTGGTGTTCATTATACCTTGTCATAAGCTACCGTGACACTCTCTCTCTGGCTAGCTCCCAGGACGGAGCTCTTTCTATCTCTCCAACTCCTTGGACAGACCCGCTCCAGAGCCGGGTGAGAACAGACAGACTGTCACTTACAGGAACTGGCTGCTAAATAGTCTCGGTCCCACCTCCCATGATGTCAGCAAGACCTCCCCTCTGCTCACTCCTGCAGCAGAGTCCAAGGCCTGCATCTATCATGCAAGGTAGGGCATGAATGGGGAAAACCCATGATTACTACTGGTGCCTGATCTTAACAGGACTTACCACAGTAGGAGGAAGATAGGTATAGTCCATGCTGTTTACAGGGGGCTACATTAGATTTGTTTAAATTAGAAAAGAGACATTTGAGTGGGGTTATGATAACTATGAGATGGGGGAGTGTACCTGAGACAGGTACTAAAGGTCCCTTATATTGGCGCACAGCAGACCCTTATAATATACTATGGTCAGGGGTGAATGAATATGTACAAAGCACAAGAAAAATAAAAAAAGTTTATTAAATATTTTACAATGTTGTGTGGTGTAATTCACTTGGATAAAAATAGACTGGATAAGTCTATACTACTACTGGGTATCCCTAGTCGGTGCCAGTGTGGGATAGTGATCTCATGTCAAATGGCTCAAAATAGGAAGTTTTTGAGACAGAGTGTTAAAGATCAATGCATACAAATGTTTACTGATATTCAGCCAAATCTTGATTGTATGGTAGCTGCCTGCACTGATGTAATGTGCTGATATGCAAAGGCTAAAATCCACAGCTAAACAGCACCAAAGTGACTACCTATGTCTGGGCTGAGCATATAGTTCTCAGCCGTGCTGTCTCGTGTGGTGAGAGAATCCTACTGCGCGTGTGTCACGTGGATGTTGTCGGAAAAATCGTGAGGGCAGATGAGATTCATGCGTATGTGAGGCTAGGTAGGTGAATTATAATTGCTATACCCTGCTTTGAGTATAGGTATCTCTAGAGTTCATAAGAGATGTGTAGCTGTATGGTCAATGCTGTATATCTCCAGAACTGAAAGACAGATAGCCTAGCACTGTTGTACTTATGGGTAAAAGACTCTCTTACTGCGCATGTGTCGCAATGTTCCGGTGAAGCTAAGGTAATGCCTTGCGCTGATAGGGCACGTTAGAAGAATTTGGCATTGAAAAACGGGACAGGTTTTTTCCTATAGTAATTGTAGAGTCACCCTGTATACAATTATATATATATAATTGCTATACCCTGCTTTGAGTATAGGTATCTCTAGAGTTCATAAGAGATGTGTAGCTGTATGGTCAATGCTGTATATCTCCAGAACTGAAAGACAGATAGCCTAGCACTGTTGTGCTTATGGGTAAGAGACTCTCTTACTGCGCATGTGTCGCAATGTTCCGGTGCAGCTAAGGTAATGCCTTGCGCTGATAGGGCACGTTAGAAGAATTTGGCATTGAAAAACGGGACAGGTTTTTTCTTATAGTAATTGTAGAGTCACCCTGTATATCAGATGGAAGGTCCAGCTGGTGTAAGTATCATGATTCTATTAGGTCAAATCACCATACAGAGATGTGGTCTTATACAGGTATACGTGCATCCTGTCTCTGCTACAGTTCTGATATGGATCGAAGTGTCACCATGCACCCTGTTTGTGTGCTAATATTGATCTCTGAGACCCTTTGTAACTGAGGGAATCATTGCCAGCTCGCATATGTTATATATAGTTTGTGTGTGAGCACAGGGAGCACTGTCAAAGTTGTATCAGTGCAGGACACCTCTTTAAGTGGGTGTATCAAGGAGTGCACGATCTAAATATCAAGTAAAGATGCCATGAGAAGCACTAAAGGTTTAAGCAGTACTGTTAGGTAATACATAAGTAGTAGTGTGTCGGCAAAGTCTTTGCCGACACACTACTACTTATGTATTACCTAACAGTACTGCTTAAACCTTTAGTGCTTCTCATGGCATCTTTACTTGATATTTAGATCGTGCACTCCTTGATACACCCACTTAAAGAGGTGTCCTGCACTGATACAACTTTGACAGTGCTCCCTGTGCTCACACACAAACTATATATAACATATGCGAGCTGGCAATGATTCCCTCAGTTACAAAGGGTCTCAGAGATCAATATTAGCACACAAACAGGGTGCATGGTGACACTTCGATCCATATCAGAACTGTAGCAGAGACAGGATGCACGTATACCTGTATAAGACCACATCTCTGTATGGTGATTTGACCTAATAGAATCATGATACTTACACCAGCTGGACCTTCCATCTGATATACAGGGTGACTCTACAATTACTATAAGAAAAAACCTGTCCCGTTTTTCAATGCCAAATTCTTCTAACGTGCCCTATCAGCGCAAGGCATTACCTTAGCTGCACCGGAACATTGCGACACATGCGCAGTAAGAGAGTCTCTTACCCATAAGCACAACAGTGCTAGGCTATCTGTCTTTCAGTTCTGGAGATATACAGCATTGACCATACAGCTACACATCTCTTATGAACTCTAGAGATACCTATACTCAAAGCAGGGTATAGCAATTATATATATATAATTGTATACAGGGTGACTCTACAATTACTATAGGAAAAAACCTGTCCCGTTTTTCAATGCCAAATTCTTCTAACGTGCCCTATCAGCGCAAGGCATTACCTTAGCTGCACCGGAACATTGCGACACATGCGCAGTAAGAGAGTCTTTTACCCATAAGTACAACAGTGCTAGGCTATCTGTCTTTCAGTTCTGGAGATATACAGCATTGACCATACAGCTACACATCTCTTATGAACTCTAGAGATACCTATACTCAAAGCAGGGTATAGCAATTATAATTCACCTACCTAGCCTCACATACGCATGAATCTCATCTGCCCTCACGATTTTTCCGACAACATCCACGTGACACACGCGCAGTAGGATTCTCTCACCACACGAGACAGCACGGCTGAGAACTATATGCTCAGCCCAGACATAGGTAGTCACTTTGGTGCTGTTTAGCTGTGGATTTTAGCCTTTGCATATCAGCACATTACATCAGTGCAGGCAGCTACCATACAATCAAGATTTGGCTGAATATCAGTAAACATTTGTATGCATTGATCTTTAACACTCTGTCTCAAAAACTTCCTATTTTGAGCCATTTGACATGAGATCACTATCCCACACTGGCACCGACTAGGGATACCCAGTAGTAGTATAGACTTATCCAGTCTATTTTTATCCAAGTGAATTACACCACACAACATTGTAAAATATTTAATAAACTTTTTTTATTTTTCTTGTGCTTTGTACATATTCATTCACCCCTGACCATAGTATATTATAAGGGTCTGCTGTGCGCCAATATAAGGGACCTTTTGTACCTGTCTCAGGTACACTCCCCCATCTCTATCACTACACTCCCTTGGCAGCACGCTACTCCATCTAGGGGTTTGAGCGAGGTCTCTCTCCATAGTACTCCGGGTTATGATAACTACTTAGAAAGTTATTCACGGTCAAGGAACTTTCAAGGAAAGTTTCATTCCAAGGACAGCACAAATGACAAGCAGTGGAAGGGGACTAGGGCGCTCCTAAAGGCTCACTCAGAATACTAGAATATATCTGATCTAAAGTTGGGGCACACAATAAACCAATAAAACAATGAAATATAAATAAAATAATATAATAAAATATAAAATAATAATACTGGCCCGTGAAGGAATATGCAGCTCTACCCGAAAAGGTTCGTCCCAGCGATCCTCAGAGTGTATTGGAAAAGAGAGAGGGGGAGCGCAAAACAAAGGAAAGGAAAAGAAACAATAAAGGATAACTAAATTAATAAAACCACAATAACAGTTGGTACACAGACCAATAAGCCAAAACAACCGCCCTCCCCAGACAGGGGAAAGGCCAGAAGTGATGGGGAAATAACACCAAGACTGAAAAATGTATATATATATATATATATATATATATATATATATATATATATATATATATATATATATATATATAATGAAGACTCACACGGCCATGTGTGAATCTGTGCCGCATTATCACAGATATACTGGCATCACATCCCTCTGGTGGGGCTGTGTTCTGCGATGCTGGGAGTGAACTCCTCTGGATGCACCCGGTGGTAACAGGATGAGAAGTGCCCAGATGTGGTAGTTAAAAATCACCTATGGACTACTTAAGATGCCCTGCCAGTTGTGAACGTTGCTGAACCTGACGAAGTATCCTTTGATATGAAACGCGTTGTTCGGGCAACGTTCACTAGTTTGGCTCCTGCTGGCCACCGTAGAGCGACGTCATCACCACTCTTCAGCCCTGCGGACCAGACGCGGTCTCCAGAGTTGTTTCTGAGTGAGGCACAGCCCGGACCAGATCAGGAGCATTGCTGTTTCCTATTTGTGAGTGTTTTGTTGTCTATTCTTGCCATTTTGATTAAAGTTGATTTTTAACTACCACATCTGGGCACTTTCTCATCCTGTTACCACCGGGTGCATCCGGAGGAGTTCACTCCCAGCATCGCAGAACACAGCCCCACCAGAGAGATGTGATGCCAGTACATCTGTGATAAAGATACCATGTGCGGCACAGATTCACACATGGCCATGTGAGTCTTCATTATACATATATACATTTTTCATTCTTGGCGTTATTTCCCCATCACTTCTGGCCTTTCCCCTGTCTGGGGAGGACGGTTGTTTTGGCTTATTGGTCTGTGTACCAACTGTTATTGTGGTTTTATTTTTTTATTTATCCTTTATTGTTTCTTTTCCTTTCCTTTGTTTTGCGCTCCCCCTGTCTCTCTTCCAATACAAATGACAAGCAGTCATTCCTTGGGATTGGAGGAAAGGAGATTTAACCAGCAGAAAGGAAAATGGTTATTTACAGAAATGGCAGTTTAATTGTGGAATACCACCCATGAAGACTTGTGATGCTAGACACAATAGATATCTTTAAGAGAAGGGTTCACATGTGTTTTTTTTTTAGAAACAAAAGGTATACAGGGATATACTAAATGCATAAACACAAATATGTTGGTCCAGAGAGACATTTTGGTTGCCTTCCTCTGGATTAATATGACTATAAACAGTGGTCGACAAATCACCCAAAAATCTACTCGCCAGACCAAAAAAATCTACTTGCCACCTAGCCCTGCCTCTCGTCCCACACCACTTTAAATAATACGTAATAAATTCCTAATAAGAATTGTGTGTGTGTGTGACTAGTCTGGGTGGGTTACTGGGTAGGTGACTGACTGACTGGGTGGGTGACTGACTGACTGGGTGGGTGACTGGTTGGGGGCTTCAGGGGAGTGAGAGGTATGTGTCTGCTCCCTAACAGCTCCCCGAGAGGGAGGGTTTTGTGCGGAGGTCAGGTAGCTCCTTTATGACAATGGCTGCACTTACATTCCTTCGAGATCCCCGGCAGCGCTCTCCACTAGCCTTCCCCTCCTCCGGATCAGGTGCGCTTCCTCGGGGCTCACGTGATCCGGGACACAAACAATAGTGACTCCGGGGAAGAGGCAGGTCCGCGAGCACCGGCAACCCCAGCAGCTCCATCAGCCGCAGCACAGGCGGAGTGGTTGCACCGCCTCCCCCGCACCGGCAGTGCTCTCCAATAGCCTCCCTCTCCTCCGGATCAGGTCCCGCCAGCCGGCGCAGTTCCTTGGGGCTCACGTGACTCAGATCAGCAACAAGCGGGACTCTAGGGAAGAGGCAGGTATGTGAGCACCGGCAGACGCAGCACAGGCGGAGTGGTTGCACCGCCTCCCCCGCACCCAGGTTGGACAGTCGCCTCGGGGCACCTTGCTCACGGGTCTGCATCGGCCATTTTGTAGCCTCGCAGATCCAAGCCCGCCTCCAGCTACACCTCCCGGCATTTGTCGAAGACTGACTATAAATATACAGTAGGATGAGTATCAACTAAATTTATTTAGTATGACCACTCCCAGTAGAAGGCTCTTGGCCGAAACGCGTAGGAGCAGGTCTAGTAGGCAGGATCCCCTGGTCTGTCCCCCCCTTGGGACACGTCATCGTGCTCTGAGCTTTGCTCCTTGTCTCCTCCTTCCATTTTGCTGTGTACCTGACAATAGGTGATGTATCACAACTTGTTGCTGTAGGCTAAGGTGTGCTCCCTTGGCTTTATATTGTGTGTCTCTCTCTAATCTCTCTTGCAACTGTGTCACTTTAGACATACCCTAGACTTATGGGGATATAAGTGTGTTGTTATTTTGTGATTTGACCACGTAGCCATAGCCACCGTTGTTTGGCCTGTTGTCAGCTTAACTGTGTTAACCTTGTCAGGTACCTTAGAGTACTATCTTTGTCAATTTTGGCATTGGTTTTGTTCCCATTGGGATATACCTGTTGGAGGATTTGTCAAGTTTTGCTACGTACAGGGGATCCATGCCCTATTTTAACTTTCTGTGCTTTGTTTTTAACCATTGTTCTGTGACAACCATCCAATAAAGATTATGTGATTTTGTACTCCCAGGCATACTAGAGTGCTTTTTGTTCAGGGCTCTTTCTCTCTCTCACTAAATTTATTATGGGTTGAACTTAAAGCTGCAGTTCAAGCTGCCAAATATATATATTTTTCCCATTCAATATGTGCATCAATACAATCTGCACACTGACAATTGATTAGCTAAGCTGCAGATCGATCCATTCACCTGTAATCGACTGTAATAGATTGCTTGTTCAGGGTTATTTAATTCAGTTCTTGCACAACATTTTGGGCAATGTAGTTCCTAGAATATGATTGACTGGACAGTTAATAGATTTAATTGGTTAACTGCTAGAGAGAGGGCAGTGCTCAAGAGCCAGAGCCTATCGGAAGGGGGGTGTCACTTTGGAAATGCTTCGTACATTAGAAACATTAAAAATGTCTTTAAAACATTCTTTTTTTTTTAAATGCTACAAGTAGTTTCTCACTGATTTATTGAAAAAAAAAACACATGTAGGATATTGCTTGAACTGCTGCTTTTAATGAACATACTGTATGTCTTTTTTTTTTTAACTTTATCTACTACTGTATGTACAGTAACTGTGTATGAAAATGTGAACACACAACCTATCAATATATCAATCAATATATAATCATTCAATTTCAATATTAACCCACAATTTTGCACCACGTTATTGGATGTGGTAATAAATAGAATTAATCCTTTCATAAATCAAAGGTGGTCTACAATCCACACTGAATCAAGTAAACACAACATTAATTTCAAGTTTATTTTTGAGGCTAATGCATATAAGACAATTTCAGTAATATTATATTGATTAAATGTTAATTGATTTCAACTTTGCATGAAAGAGTTAATTCCTTTGAATCAAAAATAAGTATTCTGAACTAAAGATTGAGTCATCTGATCACAATACATTGCATTTGCATTCGCTGTAAATATCTTTTGTTATAGTTCCGCACATTTGACCCCTGCAAGCAACTTTGGTGTAGTCATCCTGATAACCCATACTTCTGTAAAACAAAAAAGGGACCTCCATTAGATGGGACAATGTGTTCTCTTGGAAAGGTATGTTGAATGGAGCATTTAGAATGTTTATTTATTTATTTATTTATATATATATATATATATATATATATATATATATATATATATAGCAACTGTACATTTTACTGTATGTTCATTTGCATGTCTTAGACAGGTCTGCAACCCTGTCTCTCCCCATTATCGCCCAGCACACAGCGTTTCCACTGCAGCAAGGGATTCTGGGAAATGACATGCAAATGAGCACACAGTGCCACCTTGCTGCAGTGGAAACGCTGTGTGCT
This sequence comes from Ascaphus truei, assembly GCF_040206685.1. Classification (NCBI taxonomy): domain Eukaryota; kingdom Metazoa; phylum Chordata; class Amphibia; order Anura; family Ascaphidae; genus Ascaphus; species Ascaphus truei. The sequence goes on from NC_134487.1 coordinate 227,143,480, forward strand.
GGGCGATAATGGGGAGAGACAGGGTTGCAGACCTGTCTAAGACATGCAAATGAACATACATTAATATTTACAGTTGCTTTATGCTTTACTGCGGAGGGTTTTTGTCACTTTTTTTTACCCACCATAACCTTAATAATTGTGGTATATATATATATAAAGCACATAAAAATATATGTGAAAGTACAAAATGGATTTTATTAGCAATACAAAACACAAAAATAATATTAAAATATACCTAAACACATACTAAATGAACACTGCTGAACCAAAGAATACACAATAAAAATGTAGAGACCCAAAATATGTAACATGCAAAATACATAGGTATGATAATGCAAATCCAGGGGAAAATAATTTCCCCTGGAAATGCAATGGAGATCGGCCGATCAGCAACACATGATAATACATATGACTGAAAAAAAAACAATATCTACACAAACCCAAGTAAACACAGAAAGACAGAAAATAAATGTCTAAAATATGCAGAGGTGGGGTCCCCTCAAAGACTAAAATGGAACCAATGAGTCAGCAGAGAAAACAAGGGAGAAAAACATGAGAAAATAACTCCCTAATGTCACAGCTAGGTGTAACTGATATAAGCTGTGGCAGACAAAAATGATAGTGTCCCAAAGGCTACCTTCAGGAGTATTTATACCACTCACTTTCCTGTGTCCCACCGCTGCACCGTGCTGACCATCTCCTTGTTTGGAGCTTTACTGCTGATGCTGTTTTGTCCGGTCTCTGTTACTGCTGTATGATTGCTGCTTGATGCTAACAGTGAGCGGGATGCCGGGGGCTTGCATTGCCTCTTACTTACCTCTGTCTTGGACTCCCCTTCTCCTCTGAATGTCTGGTGTAGCGTCATAGCAAGTATCTGGACATTTCCTTGCTTCACGGTAGCTTTTTGCTAATTTTGTATTGCTAATAAAATCCATTTTGTACTTTCACATATTTTTTGTGTGCTTCAACAAACCCTCTTTTTCTTTTTGTGTTCGTATATCATATTGGGTTGTTAGCACCGCCAGAGGGTAAATTTAACCCCTACATCTGGCCTAGTGATTTATTTTGATCTATGGGGGATGGTTTTGATTGCGGCACCAACTCTGTGTGTTTTTATATATATGTATATATGTACATATGTAATATATATATATATATATATATATATATATATATATATATATATATATATATATATATATATATATATATATAGCAAAAAATATCCGTGTTAGTCCAGTTGCGATAGTGCAGAATAAATGAGTTCTTCAGTATTAGGTGATACCTTTTTTTATTGTACTAACAATTTGTCATAGGACAAACGTTTGAGAGTTCTACTCTCTTCTTCAGGTCTAGCAATACTGATATACACAGGAATTTATGGCTAAAACAGTGTAGAGAGAAAAAAACCAGATGTGTACTGTAGATAAGGTAGGGTGTTAAAAGTGTTTGAAGCCAGGGGAGGGGGACAAGGAAAGGTGTGGGGGGGGGGGGGGAGGGATGCTGTGGGGTGGGGGGGGTAAAACACACACAAAGAGTAGCGCTAAATACTTAGTGATTAAAGTGATAAATTTGACAAATTATGTGAATAAATGTTAATAAAGATGATTAAATAACTTATTAACTGTGATGATATTACTAATTAATCTAAATAAATAAACATATTTTCTATAGTGCCAAATCGTGATATTGCAATAGATATTAATATAAAACACACACACACACACACACACACACACACACACACACACACACACACACACACACACACACACACACACACACACACACACACACACACACACACACACACACACACACACACACACATATAGGCAATACGATACCGTGTATGAGATGAATTCCAAGAGGCAGCACTCCAATGGATGGTCAAAAAAGCTTTGTATTGTTAAGACATCATAACCAACGTTTCGGTCCTACATGCGGGACCTTTCTCGAGGTCTCGAGGTGTATCGTATTGCCTAGTTATTCTCTACAGGATTTGCGCCCATCATCTTGATTTACCTGACGGAGTGCCTATTGTTCTCGTATATATATATATATATATATATAGTCCAATTGATCAAACTTGATACAGTTTCCAAGAAGTCCAGAGAAGGAAACCCAGCAATGAGATCCTAGGAGTATAATGCCGGTCCAATACAAGTGGTGTAGCCTCCCACTGATGAACCTATAGATAAAAAACAAAAAGAAGTGCAAACTCCATAGCGCGTGACTGTATAAAAAATATGGCAAATTTATTAAAACAATGATCCCAAGAAAATGCACTTACAGGATCCTTTAAAAACACATGTATGGGAGAGAAATCTCTGTGGGAGTCAAACAGCATGGACGGAGAGATCCACAGTGGGGGTATTGCACCTGGACTATGGAGTTTGCGCTTCTTTTTGTTTTTTTTATATATGTATATACAGGGATCGACAAATTAGTAGCTGACAGGGGAGGGCTGGCAAACCCCCCTTGAACCCCCCCCCCCAAAAAAGTAATTCCCTCATCCCCTACGGGCTCTGGCATCGTGGTGCTGTGATCTCCATTTTCTCCCCTGCAAATTGTAATGTTTCCCCTGCAGATCCTGAAAAAATGACGCTGCGTTGCCATGGCAACGTGACGCAGTGACATCATGAGGAACCACATTGCATGACGCCGTAATGTCCCGATGCCATGGCAACACAGGTGCAACTGCGGGTTCTGTGCCGCTGTCCGAGGAAAGTCCATGGCCATCTGCAAACACTGCACTAGATAGTCCACAGCAGGCTGTAATGGACCATTGGATTAACACAGTGGGGTCCCTCTGTTTTAATGGGACTCGCGGTGTGTGAATCCTACCGGGTTCCACTTGTCTGTAAGAGATGCGTAATAAGAGATATACTGAGCCAGTCACTCTACCTGCGTGCCTCTAACAGGCGATTGCAGGGTTTTTATTTTTATAACAAGTGTAGCCTTGTGTTGTTTGGGCTATAGGTTTGCCCTCCTCCTGGCGATAATCCCTGTCTATGGGCAGGTGTGCCAGGAGTCATCATGGGTTTGCCCCACTTCAGGCAGTACACTGAGGCAGTGAAGGCAGGTCACCAGAATCTGTGTCCAATCAAGAGACACAGGGGCAGTGCCTGTTGGAGCTACTTAGGGTATTGCCACTTTCTATTTAGTGTGTCTAGAGTCTGTCTTTGGAGTGGAGAGGACAAGGGTGACACAGACCAGCCTGCCAGGATTGTCAGGCTTGAGGTCTCCCTCCGGGGAGGGAGAGTGTGCAAACCATGCCTCCTACCCTGCTTAGGGGGTAGGGGAATAGCTAGACCCACTCTTGGTGCCCTAGGCCAGGAGTGGTGTCAGGGACATCCTAAAGGAAGACAGCCTGCTGTGTAACTGTCTGCTGAGAGAGAGAAGAAACAATAAAGAGCTTACACTTTTGTACAAAGTCCTGCCCGAGAGTGAAGAGTATCAGGAGGAGGGGAAGGAGAATTCTCTTGTGGGTACTTCACTCCATACAGCTGGGGCTGCAGGAGATGGAGGCACTGCACTAGTAGAGAAGACAGAGGCACAACCCCAGAAGCCTGTCCTGTTCTCCCCCATGTTATCGCGGGTGACTCAGGGCCCCCTGTTGCCAGTAGGTAGGCGCCACACAGAGACATGTAGCCTGAGCCTTAGACTCCCTAGGAGACCCTATCTGTGATTGGGTGGGGGTAGGAGGGTTACATTTGGAGGCACTGCTGAGATAATCAGGACAGATTTTCAGCAAAGCAAAACAGATAGAGATATATTTTCTTCCAGAGCAAGTGCTGAAGAGGGAAGGGCATCAGATACTAGTCAGGAGAGAACGTCCACTCACAAAGTACACCCTAGGTGCCCTAAGAGGGTGATGTAGATCAGGGTACAAGGCTATAGCTGTCCTAGTCACCTTGAGGCAGATAGTTGTAGGATGCCTAGGGGGTAGCCTGGTTTACTTGGGACAGGAACTTCTGTATAGGATCTGCACTATGAGTGGCCAAAAGTAGGTTGACGCCAAGAACTACAGGGAAGCCCGAGTACACTAGCCAGTAACCAGAATATACACCGCAGAGTACTTGTATTGGTCTGCAATTGTTTGCAGTATGCACATAAGAGAGCGTTTTGCCTAGCCTGGGGTATGCCATGAGTTTTATCACTGGTTAGATCTAAAGTTGAGTGTAGTATGTACTTAGGAACGAGTTGCACTTCAGACAGTGAGCGTAGCACTACTGTAAGCCTAGTGGGTTCAGCAAAGATGGCGGCTGTAGGTACATGTGCCCTGTGGGGCATTGAGGGGCTTAAAATGGTGGCTGCTATGCCAGATGGTGCACCGCGTGGTGCACAGCGTCCAAAATGGCAGCTTCCGCCAAGCCTAGATCGCACACGTGCTGCATGCAAGCAGGCTCTGCGAGAAATGTTTGCAGAGATGTGCAAGGGTCTGCTGCCAAAACCAGAACCCCACCTAAAGGAGGGAAGTGGCGTGAAAGCCGTGGCCGGGCCCCCTGTGCTGTGACTGGCCAAAAGACAAGCCCATGTCACGTAAAGAAATTGAGTCCCCCATCTCTATTATCCACCAGAGGGAGGGGGCACGACAAGAGCCAATCACAGTGTTCCACCCAAGTTGAAGGAGGAGCAGGAAGTGAGCCACACAACACTCACTCTTGTTTAGCTGGCGACAGAGAAGGAGCAAATTGTCGAGCAAGCAAGCTGACTGAATAAACCCCTGCTCAAAAGATGGCTAATCTGAGCGTGTTTTCATACCAGCTTCCAGGAGGCTTCCTACTGCACCGACACACTTTATTCGAGCAAATACCCAGTATGTACCTGGCAGATACCTGGAATGCGCCGCTCCTCACCTCTGACAAGCCCCGTTGCGTTTGCCTTCCCAGCCTGGGTTCATGCCTGGCTGACGGGCGGCTGATCTGTTAAATGATAATGATTAGGATTTAATAGGCTGCAATGCTTCGCGTGTCTACCAGATGGCATAAATTCATGAATTGTAATGCAGTATATATATATATACTGTGCAGTATTGCAGCCAGCGGGAATAAAATGCTTCAATCCCTGCTTGGAAAATACCTCAATGCACTCGGGCAGAAAACAGTCACAAACCTCAATACACCCGGGTATACCCGAATTCGTGGGACTAGCCGAGCTCGAATAAAGTGTGTCGCCAGTGTAGTTGTGGAGGTTGATGGCCCCGAGTACCTTCGGTGCCTGTGTCTGCAATGCAGATAACCAGGGCCCGCCCCAATACTACAGCGAGATGCCAACAGTGTGGCATATTCTATTTCTCGCCTACAGAGCCATTCCCAACCATTATGACGCCGCGAGAAGGATCGCAAGCGACCCTGATCGAGGTGGAGGAAGCAGATGCGAATGCTGCCCTGGTCCCATACATCACACATGCGGTAGGGACCCAGGTCGAGCTATCCAGAATCTCCCCAACAAAGTGGGGAGCACCCGAAGTGGAGGTACAGGAGCGGGCCTACTTTATACCCATACCCACTAGTGGTGCAGCGAGGACAAGATGTGGCTCCCCAGCAGAGGTAACGAAAAAAGACGGTGCAAAACAGCGCTAAAAAAATAATAACAACAATGCTTGAAATAAATATTGCAGGCAGCCTGGCAAATACTGACTGTACAGTCAGAAAATGAACCACAGAGAAAAGAAAGAATTGCCAGCGCCAAATCAGTCCTTTATATAATAATAACTCCGAATAAAAACCAAACCGTCTCTTGAAAAGTCCCAAAAGTGTCAGGACAGTGGATGGTAAACGCAGTAAAGCTGAAGACCGCTCAGGTGCTCTTCTCTGATGATAACTGGATCTCCTTTAGGGATTGCCTCGTGTGGGGGATGGATGTTGAGTTGCACGAAAACCGGAACTTCCGGGTGGATGTGACGTCACACGCCGCAGTGCTATCGAAATCGCTGCTCCTCTTCCTCTCCTTTACCCCCACAGCCTACACAACTGCTGCCAATATCCTCCACAACCAAACGAACAGCTCTAAAAACAGGATAATCTCCCAACGACGTTTCATGCACATACGTGCACTTCTTCACCCCCTGATGGATCAGCAGGCACAACTGTGCAGGAAAGAGTTGCAAACGGCTGGACTGGGCTGAAAAATGCTTTATTTAAACATGGATTTATAAACCAAGAGGAGGGTAATAGACCCCTGCACCTCTAACACGTTTCACCCAAGTGTGGGCTTTCTCAAACACTTGGGTGAAACGTGTTAGAGGTGCATGGGTCTGTTCCCCTCCTCTTGGTTTTTAAATCCATCTTTAAATAAAGCATTTTTCAGCCCAGTCCAGCCGTTTGCAACTCTTTCCTGCACAGTTGTGCCTGCTGATCCATCCTTCCCCCTCGGCAAGGGTGATTTTCGTTTGTATCTACACACAGCAAGGAGCACACAGATCCGGATGAGAAAATTGACTTATGTTAGTACACCACGTTTACTATTTGAAAGTGGGAGCTTCCCCTGGTTCACGGGATCATATAGTTGCTGGATTTATATATAAGGGGTCTGGGTGCGTCCTAGGAATTCCCCCAGACATCCCTTTTTATCCTTGCCAGATCGTGTTCCAACTAGGGTTTAATTCATATTGCTCCACACAGCATTTCTATACAACAAGTGATCCGGATTCAGTATTTATTTTCATAAGTGGGTCATATGCTTTGTAGCACTAGTAATTGAGGGACTCTACCTCAATATTCCTCTGTTTGTTACGAGGTGGATGGCGGAAACCTTACCCGAGACCCTGAAGGAAGAACTCCTAATGCCACAGAGCGCTCAGAACCAAACCCCTCCAGTCGGAGCAACCCAGGGATGTAATCATAAGGCTGCACTACTCTAAGACCAGGAAAAGGTCATGCTGCAGCTAAGAAACCAATCGTCTATCGAGTTTGAAGGGGTAAAAATGCAGATTTTTCAAGATCTGTCCCCAGCTTCACTGCTGCGGCGAAGATCCCTACAGCCAATCACCAAAACACTTAGAGACAACGCGGTCTGGTACCGCTGGACCTTCCCGTTCAGCCTGCTGGTGGTGAGGAATGGGAAGACGGTGTCTATGAGAGAGATTGACGAAGGAGATGAATTCCTTCATAAACTGGGGCTAAAGGATTCTCCTCATAAGCCCAGAGAGGCACAAGCAGCTTTGGAGCCCTCATGGCAGAAAGCAAAGACCCCGGGGAGGAAAAGCCCAGTGAAAGACACCTAAGTCACACAAAATAAAATGGCTGCGTCTCAATAAGTTCCAGAGTTCCTGTTAAAAGTTTAAGCGTTCTGGTTTCAACGACGAAGTGCCGTAGCCCAGATGTACACCAAAGAGGAGTTACAAAATCTAACTTACCTGATTGAGAAAGATGGGGAAGATGGCGAGGATCCAGGGCAAGATGGTGGCAGAAGCACGAGGAGGTCCTGCAGCCTGGAACACAGGACCAGGAAGTAAGGAGATGGTGGAAGAATGAGGCACAAACACATCCTTCCGTTGTAGGAACCTGAGCTGGAGTGACAGGTGCAGGAAACACGTCAACAGGACAAAGCCGAAAGATCACGTGACTGGACGCCATCTTGGAAGTGGCAAATAGAAACAGAGAGGAAATCCCGCGAGACCACTGCGGGAGGATGCGGAGGTGCCCCATAGCTGATGGTTCTATGGTGGAGGGAGGGGGAAATGGCCCAGGATGACAGAGGGTATCAAGAGAAGCCAAGGACCCATCCCAGCACCACAACTTACCCAAGAGTCTCGATCGGGACTGCTGCCCTACCCAATCCCCCTTAGCGTAATATGAGCAGCGCACCCACCACATCTGGAAATAGGGGAATAAGGGGAGGAAAGGTCCCACAGGAGGAGGATCAGAGCAATAAAATATAAGATAAGATCCAGCTGGGAGAAAGGGTTACAAGGAGAGATAGGGAAGAACGGTGGGAGAGGTTAGACTGATAGGAAATAGAGGGAAGATAGTTGAAAGATAGATGGAAGATAGAGGGGTCCACGGCAGATAAGGCAGAAGTCAGTTCTATGAGGATATGGACATTAAGGGGAAGGGGCATAGAGGGGATAAGGGGGGAGCTGCGGAAAATATAAGGGATGGATACATCGGGTAAGTAGCTCAATAAGACTGGGCAGTTAAGGGCAAGTGGACGGCAAGCGTTATGGGAAATTGTCTGAAAAGCCCAAGCAACGCGAGAGAGTAAGGGTAGTTGGACATAGTTAAGGTAGATTAGTTAAAAGTTAAGAGTTATAAGGCGGGGAGGAGCTTGGTGCCGAAGCCTGGGCCCTGGAGAGCCTTCTCTTCAGCAGCACAGGAAAGTCCCTTGGGAAGGAGGAAGAAGAAACAGAGACGGGAGGGGCAGGTCGGTCGAGGATTGATGGGAGGTCACCCGAATCCCAAGGGTGATGGAAGTAGGTCCGGGGAGGAAGTGCCCAGGCGCTATGGACACTTGTAAATACGTGTATGTGGGTTGTGTTTCCCGTTATTTTTCCACTTGTGTTTTTTTCCATTCCCTTCCTGTAAGAGGACATTTGCAGAGGTACGCAATGGAGCATCCAGGTTTAGAAGTCTCATTTGTCAGCTGGGTTGTATCTTGCAAGCTCCAGACATCTCTGTGTTCCCTCGGTCAGTCTCACCTGTGAGACTCAGGAACCTCTGCTCTGTCTGTTTCCTGGTTCAGCTCACGTGTGAGCTCAGGAAGAATCTTCCTTCCTGTCACAAAGGCAGTATTTTCTATCAAACCTCTAATCAGCCAGGTGAAGCTGGTTAACTGCTGGATCCAATTAACCAACACACTGCTGGATTAGCGGCATATTCTGAACAGGGATAAATTCCCCTGTTACATACCTCCCCTGTTTGTGGGAAGCTCGGGCTTGCCACGGCCAAAGCCCATCCTTCCACTCTCATTCGAGATCTTTCTGTGACTTAAATGAGAGTGGATGGAGGAAGAGAACCCTCAGTCCCGCTGGGATTGGACCCCTTCCTCCAGTTTTTTTGTGTCTCCTCCAGAAGGTACAAATAAAAGGTTGCAACCCTGGCGCATGTACTGTAAGTGAACAAAGAAAAAGTGAAAATATAAGTGAATAAAGTCCTCAAAGAATATAACCAGTCTGAGTCCTAGAGATGAATTGAAGAAAGTTTTTTCTTTCTGATGAGAGTTTAGTCCCCTCTGTGTTGCAAATCTTCCCTTACTGTAAACGATTGTCCTAATTGATGAGACAAAAGCAGGGACTGGACATTGCGCAGTAACGTACAGCAGAAGAAAACCCTCCCAAGTAGATGTCCCAAATGATGCCTACTTACTAGAAATAGGAAAATATCGCACAGTGGAAAGAAACTGTTTGATGGATCCTCTGAGTTTCTATCCACTGTGCAATATTTTCCTATTTCTAGTAAGTAGGCACCATGTGTGGTCATGAGATTTCCCTTGCATCGGGCGCTCCTCTTTTTGTAGATAAACTGTATGGCGACAGTTGTAGAGCAGTTAGGACTAGCCCTTTGAGTTTTCCGCCCTTGAAGCTGTCTTGCTGCACTTCCTCCACTCAACGGAGTTGCCAGTTCAGCTTCTTTGGGATTGAGTTGCACTTCCACCTCCCTTTCCAGAGAACGTCCTATCTTCTCAGCTTCACCAGGTAAGGATTTTTCTGGTACTGATTCGGCACGTATACCTTTTTGAGTTATCTGTTGGGCAACTGAAGGTTTAGCTAGTGCTTGCTTAGGTGGTTTAGACTTTGCAACCTTGTTTTTTAGGTGAGCGGTGTTCCCATCTCTCACTGTACCCTTTTTCCTTTGGGTTTTTGTGGCTGTGGGATACTGACGCTTGGTCAGGGTCAATACTTGTCCTTGTAGTACTGTAATCTCATTCGCGAGAGATGCATGTTTTTTGAGTGCGTCTTGCAAGTCTCTTCTCAGGGAATTTATCTGCACACTTTGCTTTCTATGAGTTTGTATCAGTGTCTCCTTCATATTCTGGAGCTCTGTCATTTTTGTCGTCAAGGTTGCCGCTGCGTCTGTTTTCTCCTTGGTGTACTGACTCAAGGAGATGGAACAGACACTATGGGCTCTATGCAGTAAGCGCCGAAAAGACTTTAATCGCCATTTTGTCGCCAAAAATGCGTTCCCGATTCAGTAAGCGCCGAAAAGTGGCCAAAATCGGCAATTTTTGTTACCGATAAAAACTTATCGCCATGCGGGTGCCGATAAGCCACTTTTCGGCACTTTTGAAATCGGCTGTATTCTAGTAGCCCCGATCAGCTTTTCGCTGCTGATCGGCACTTTAGAATTGAGATTTGAACGCCAATGCGTCCCGCCAACTAAAGTTGGCGGGCTGGTGGTGTAAAAGCATCGGCAAGGTCGACACTTAGAAAAAATCAGGCCTTTTTCCGGTCTGTGATTGATGCCGGAGCTGATACCCACACTGATACCCACACTCCCACACTGGAGCCCCCCGGCATGCATCCGAGGCAGGAAAAATGCATTTAAAGGCCACTTCATTACCTTAGCGGCTAACCGCTAAGGCAATGAAGGGGTTTACCAGTCGTGCCAGGTTTATTGTGGGTAGCGGGGGTGGGTGAAGGGGGTATTTGGCCATTGTTGCTTGTTTAGGGCTTGCGGGGGGGTTGTGGGTGCACTTAACCCCTTCACGACCGTAGCGGTTAATACCGCTACGGTCATGAGGGGGTTAAGCCCTCCAGCTTCCCACCCACAAGCCCTAAACAAACCACCATTGGGGCCAAATTCCCCCTTCACCCACCCCCGCTACCCACAATAAAAAAAATACACACACAACAGCCCCACACTAAATAAATCAATAAATAAATGCATATATATATATAGTTACATAGTTACATAGTAGATGAGGTTGAAAAAAGACTTCCGTCCATCAAGTTCAACCTATGCTATATTTAGACAACAGATACTTTATCCTATATCTATACTTATTGATCCAGAGGAAGGCAAACAAAAAACCCCATTTAGGGGAAAAATTAATTCCTTCCTGACTCCAAGAATTGGCAATCGGATTATATATTATATATAGCACTCCCTTGATAAAGGTCCTGTTTTTAGGACCGAAACGTTGATGTTTTGTGCCTGCTTCACTAATACAATTCTTTTTGCTAACAAGTGTGCTGTCTCTTCCTTGCTGTGCCTGCTTTGGATTCCCTGGATTCTCTGGCCTGCCTGGTAAGGAGCCTTTGATTATATTCATTCATATGGGACTAAGCACCTGTCTTCATCTGTATTTGTGTGCCATCTGCTCTGTTACCTATATATATATATATATATATATATATATATGCAAATACAACTGTATGCTCATCTGCATGTCTTAGGCAGGTCTGCAACCCCGCCTTTCCCCATTATCACCCAGCATACAGCACTTCCACCGCAGCAAGGGATTCTGGGAAATGACATGCAAATGAGCACACAGTGTCACTTTTTGCCTCAATAACCATTTTTAAATGGTTCCCTATAGGCTTAAGCTTGCTGCATGGTCACAGCTTTGAGCACAGCCAGGGTTAAGGTGCATACCCAGAAAACCACCCACAGACAGCTGTTTCGACATTGATGGGTCTCATCAGTGTGGGGTTGATTTTAAATGCGTATGCAAGAGAGGCTATTATGGTATATATATATATATATATATATATATATATATATACAGAGGCGGCACATTTTATTTGAGTGCGGATAGCTCCGCAATCCTGGGGATGCCCCGGCATGCTAGCCGCACTCCCTCGGTGTGCCGCGCGTCATCGAGGGAGCCCTGGTGTCCCGCGATGTGGGGGACGGCGGCAGGGGGTTCCAGGGGACCCGGTGGACCCGGCAGCGGGAGGGAGAAAGCCCCAATCGGAGGGCGCTCCTCCGTGTCTTCGGCACCCTCTGGCGCGCGCCAGGTTACTGCTGCGGCCGAGAACGGGCAAATGCTCGAATAAACTCGGCCGCAGCAGTATATATATATATATATATATATATATATATATATATATATATATATATATATATTTATATTTATATATATTACCCCAACAACCCCTATACCCCCCTAACATACACATATATGCACATCAATGATACTAGAGGCCAGCGGGGGCCCTCGGGTGTTTCCCGCAGGCCTGCGGTACCAATTCTGTGCCCCCCCACAATTAATGTCAAAACACATACATTCTTATTAAGAACTAACCCCCCCCCCTAACACATACAGTATAGTAATGGGCACAAATGGATAATAGTGAATGTGCCCATTTAAAATACATAAAGAACAATAAATACATTGCACTCACCCTTGTCCGGCTGCCACGATGAAGGCCATCCTCATCTTCATCACCGTCCACGCCCCCTCCGATGCTGAAAAACAGAAACAAGAATAAAAACAGCCAATGTAATGTCCCCTAACCCCTTAATCACCATAGCGGTTATTAACTGCTACAGTAATTAAGGGGTTAACCCACCCTCACCCACCACTCGGGAGGCCTACATACCCTCCCCTACTACCCCCCCCACCCCGTGAGGCCTAACCACCCTCACCCAATACCCAGCCGGGCAGCCTACACACATACTCTTGGGGCCAATACCCCCTCCCCCCATCCCCAGTACCCACAATAAAAAAAATACACTGCCCCACAATAAACATCATTATATTTATTAAATACATAACCCACCCCCTGTGCCCCCCATAAATACATGATTTATTCTTTTACATACAGGGTTCATACCCCAGGCCCACGTGAGTCCCCGGTGGGCCTGACGGGTCACCACACAGACCTACATGTTACCAGCATCATGTTTCACACAGGGTCTGGAGGCCTGTTGGTGGGTCCCGCCAGGTGCCATGGCCCACCAGGTGGTCTCCGCAGGTCACCGTGGGCCACAATTGGGTCCCCACGGATGGCCTGCGGATGTCCGGGAGCCCCGGGTCAGACCCACAGGTGTCTGAGGGGCCTCGGGTGGTTCCCACAGGGGTCTGGGGACCCATGGGTGGTCCCTACAGATGTGGGGCCACCGGTTCTTCCCCGCAGGTGTCCCCCATGGACCCGCCAGCCTGATACACGTGAGAAGCCTAAGGATACCGCAGGTGGTCTCCAGAGGTCTCTCGCAGAACAAAAGGAACCAACCCTGTATGTAAAAAAAAATAAACCTGACCTATACATTAAATACATCAATCCCGCCCCCCTCCCCCAACACATACAGTACAATAATGTGCCAAATAACTATTATCCAGATAGGGATAATAGATTATCTGCCCATTATTAAATACATGAACTAGCATAATAAAATAAATAACGTTCTACTGACCTCATCAATAAGAAGCCCCCGTCGCCAGCAAAATCCTTGTCCTCCGTTGCCAACAAAATACATAGCCAATACATTACAATTACATTCAGATATCAATTAACCCCTTAATCACCTTATCAGATAATAACCGCAAAGGTAATTAAGGGGTTAAGCCACCCTGGCCCGATACCCATCCTTCACCCATTCATTTGTACAGTGGCTTCATCATGTAACTATATATATATGTATATATATAGTTGCATGATGAAGCCACTGTACATATGAATGGTTGAAGGGTGGGTATCGGGCCAGGGTGGCTATAACCCCTTAATTATCTTTGCGGTTATTATCCGATAAGGTGATTAAGGGGTTAATTGAAATCTGAATGTAATTGCATTCAGATTGCATTGTATGCAAATATATATATATACACACATGATGAACCAATATACAAATAAATGTAGAAGGGTTATCAAAAACATGCTCTACTATAGATACCACTTCTCCATACAGACACAGTACAATAAAATCATATTTCCTAAAAAAATCCAATCTCATCTTCCAATCAAAAGCCTACAATCAATGCACCATGTACACTCTGCCAATGAATGTTAACAATAAAATATTCCAAAAAAAATACAAATACATCCAAACAAGTATACTATTTAAACCAATCAAGTCAACATAAATCAATTAGCATTCATTAATCAAATCCTTAAACAATTTAAATTCCATCCATAACAATTAAACAATTAACTATTTCAAATCGTTAAACCGAACAAGTTACCATTAGACAAAATATAAGTACCAAAAAGAATACAATATACAAAAGCAAGCCTCACCATGACCTAAAGTAAACCATACAAGACCAAAAATTACATCTATCTAATTCTAAAATACATTACACACACATTTACGCATAGCAGCACAGCCAAAATCATTTAAAATACTGCAAAACAAGCTTTTAAAACAACATCATTTCTTATCCTGTATGTATATATCGATCTAGACATACATACATACATACATACAGTGGCAAGAAATTATCTAAATATTTATTTTAAAAAAACACATGTAAAAAACAAAAAAAAAATTGAACAAGTTAAATAAAATACATTTCTTTTGTTCACTTACCGTTACTTGACCCACTCACCGACTCCCGTTGAACAGCTTACTCTCGAACCAATCCACGCACAGGAACCCCTAAAATAATAAACCATAAAATAATAAACAATAAAATAATAAACCAAAACAATCCATGGGTCTTCTATTTGTAATCCATCTTCATCTGTATTCTTCTTTCTTGTATCTTCCGCTCTCTTCCGGGGTCTTCTTAACTTCTTCGGCCACACCCTGGTCTTCTTCTTCTGTAGGAGGTCCTTCCTCCTCGGCGTCTGCCTTCAAAATGAGACGACATAGGCTTTTATAGGCCTATGACGTCACATTTTTGTCATATGGTTCCCACGGCCCTGGTTGGGCCGTGAAAACCATGTGATTTGGGGGGGGGGGGAATAAATTTTGATGACGTCATTTAAAAGCAATGACGCCAGCCAATCAGAATGGCTGTGCTACAATTGCCTTTAAGATGACGTCATGAAAAGAAAGATGGCCGGCCTCACATGGTACGGTAGCCAATCAGAGCGTGGGAAATACATCCCAACTCTTATTGGCTCTAGTACCATGTGACAGGCTTTTAATGACGTCACATCCGTTCTCCCCCAAGACTCTGTCACATGGTACTAGAGCCAATCAGAGTTGGGATGTATTTCCCACGCTCTGATTGGCTACCGTACCATGTGAGGCCGGCCATCTTTCTTTTCATGACGTCATCTTAAAGGCAATTGTAGCACAGCCATTCTGATTGGCTGGCGTCATTGCCTTTAAATGACGTCATCAAAATTAAATTTCCCCCCCAAATCACATGGTTTTCACGGCCCAATTAGGGCCGTGGTGTGAGGACTCGGGAGTCTCGCGGGCCTCTGCACGCGCAGTCTCTCACCCTCTGCTCCGGCACCCGTTGCCGTGTCCCTGGAATCCCATGCACTCACGCGCGCCTCCTCACGCATGAGCAGGGCTTCTCCCGCTGGTGCGGCGCCCTCTACCCGCACGGCGCACATGCGCGGTGGATCAGTCCCCGGTCGCGTCGCGCGACCTGTGAAGCAAAAATCAGTTTTTAAACAGTCTTACCTGCCATAACATCTCCTAGCCTATTGCTCCTCCTGTGGAGGCCGCACCTCCGCTCCACCCCCCTGAGGGATTGGTTCCTTCTGCACAAATATGCTCAGCTGTGCCACTGGCACTTTGGCTGAGCATAGTTCTTGTTCCCTGTTCTTACCTCTCCTGTCTGCTGGATTCCTGCCTTACCTTGCCCTGTCTTTTGATTTCCCGTGTACCGATCTGGCTTGCCTTTGGACTACCACTTCTCTGGACTGATCTCGGCTTCCCTCGACCATCCGTCACTCTCCTACCCTGACCTTGGCTTGCCTCCTTCTACGATCCGGACCTCTCCTGCACAGACCTCGGCAAGTATACGACAACTCTGATCTCTCCTATCCCGACCTGGCTGCCAAGATCACTCTGTATTCCGGACGCGAACCCTGTGTCTGTGGCTGGTGTTTACCCATTCCCATCTCAGTACGGGGGTCTCGTCTAGTCTGTGGTGAGCACGGCGTAACAGTATGCTCAGCCCCACAAGCATAGACCCCGCTGAGGTGGGAGTGATGGTGGCATCTCATGCCGCTATGGTCCTCAAACTGGAGAAGTACTTAGTGCAGTCTGACCGTCATATGGACTCCCTACGGAAGGACCTTCAGACCCTTTCAGCTCAGGTTCAACGGGTTAACTCCTTGGCTTCTGAACCACTACTCCCCACTCCAAACCGGTACTCTGGAGATCCCATAGAATGTCGTGGGTTCCTCAACCAATGCCTTATCCAGTTTGAGATGATGCCCTCCTTACGCCTAGGTCCAGGGTAGCCTACATACTCTCATTACTCACCGACGATGCTTTGGCCTGGGCCTCCCCCATCTGGGAACAGAGAAGGGACCTCACACAAGACATTGGACAATTCACTAAAGAGTTCAGATGTGTCTTTGATACCCCAGCTCGCAAAACTACTGCCGCTTCAACCCTCTTTCAAATTTCTCAGGGGAATCGATCCGTGGCCAGGTATGCAGTGGAGTTCCGGACAATCACCTCTGAGACAGGATGGAACAACGGGGCCCTTTCTTCTGCCTTCTGGCGGGGTCTCTCGGAACCACTGAAGGCTGAACTCGCCGCGCAAGAGCGTCCAGCCGACCTGGAGGGGCTCATCGCCGTCTGCATCCACGTGGACCAGCGCCTGCAGGAAAGAGCAGCTGAGCGTTCTCGTCATCGTCAGGTACCCAGTAAATCTTCTTTGTCCTCCCTTCTTTCTCGGAGGTTCCTGCTGCCGATTTTCCGGAACCTATGCAGTTAGGAGGCAACAAGCTGTCCGTCTCGGAGAAGCAGCGCCGCCGCGCATCCGGTCTTTGCCTCTATTGCGGCAATCCTGGTCATCTGGCTCTTCGCTGTCTGCTCAAATCTGGAGCCGGTCGAACACCACTGGGTTCCAGAGGAGTCTCGGTGGGTACACTCTCTAACTCCTCTATTTCAAAGGAATCTTTACCCAACAGAATCCTGATCCCGGTATCCCTTCAGGGCCCGGGTTTTGCGGTTACCACTTCGGCCTTCATCGACTCCGGTTCGGGAGGTAACTTTGTCGATCAAGACTTTGCTACTAGGAACAACATTCCACTTAGAAAGAGAACCCCGGTGGGATTGCAGGCCATAGTTGGACGTCCGCTGCAACCGGCCTTTATCATCCTACAAACTGTTGACCTTTCTCTCATGTGCGAACAGACCCACAGGGAGGTGATTTCCCTGGACGTCATCCACTCTCCATCTGCGGAGGTCATCCTGGGTCTTCCTTGGCTGCAACGTCACAACCCACACATCAATTGGGATAAACTAAGGCCTATCTCATGGAATACCAAATGCTCCACGACCTGTGTTACAACTCCTCAGAAAATCTGCAGCATGGAAATAAAATGCTTCAATCCCTGCCTGGAAAATACCTCAATGCACTCGGGCAGAAAACAGTCACAAACCTCAATACACCCGGGTATACCCGAATTCGTGGGACTAGCCGAGCTCAAATAAAGTGTGTCGCCAGTGTACTGTGCCCTTTACCGAACTACTATTCAGAATTCAGAGACGTTTTCGATAAAGCCAAGTCGGAGACACTTCCCCCCCACCGTCCCTTCGATTGTCCCATAGACCTCTTGCCGGGTTCCGTCCTCCCCAGGGGACGCTCCTATCCCCTCTCTCTCCCTGAGACCATGGCCATGTCTGATTACATCCAGGAGAATCTTCAGAAGGGTTTCATCAGAAAAACCTCTTCGCCGGCAGGGGCAGGGTTCTTTTTCGTCAAAAAGAAAGATGGCACCCTTCGTCCGTGTATTGACTATCGGGGCCTAAACAAGATTACCATAAAAAAACGATACCCCCTACCGCTAATATCTGAATTATTCGACCGTCTTCAAGGTTCTACCATTTTCACCAAATTAGACCTACGTGGAGCATATAATTTAGTGAGGATACATCAGGGCGACGAGTAGAAGACCGCCTTCAACACAAGGGATGGCCATTATGAATATTTAGTTATGCCATTTGGCCTGTGTAATGCTCCCGCGGTCTTTCCGGACTTTGTAAACGAAATATTCAGAGATCTTCTCAACAAATTCCTTATTGTCTACCTCGACGACATTTTGATTTTTTCCAAATCTCTTCTGGAACATATTGAACAGGTCAAGCAGGTACTACTACGCCTCCGACAGAACCACCTCTATGCCAAACTGGAGAAATGCCACTTCCACCAAACCTCTACTACTTTTTTAGGATACATTATCTCCGATGCTGGTTTTTCCATGGATCCCTCCAAACTGAAAGCCGTCATGGAGTGGCCCCTTCCTAATTCTCTCAAGGGCATTCAGAGATTTCTGGGCTTTGCCAATTACTATTGAAGATTTATCTACAGATTTTCTTCCATTGTTGCCCCTATCACGGCTCTTACCAAGAAAGGAGCCGACGTCGTGTCTTGGCCCCCTGCTGCAATCCTGGCGTTCGATGTCTTGAAGAAAGCCTATAGTTTTGCTCCGATCTTGATTTACCCCAATCCTAAACTCCCTTTCACCCTAGAGGTGGATGCTTCTGACATTGGAGCCGGCGCCATCCTATCCCAAAGAAAGTCTCCCGCAGCCAAGTTGCACTCTTGTGCTTTCTTTTCAAAAAAAATTATTCTGCACAACAGAACTATGATATGGGCAACAGAGAGCTACTAGCTATCAAACTTGCCTTGGAGGAATGGATGCATCTATTAGAGGGCACGGAGAGTCCAATCACCATTTTGACGGATCATAAAAACCTCATGTATCTGGAGAGTGCTCAACGCCTGGGTGCCCGTCAGGCTCGCTGGTCTCTTTTCTTTTCACGTTTCAATTATATCATCTCCTTCATACCCGGTTCCAAGAATCTTAAGGCTGATGCCCTTTCCCGCCAATTTCTAGTCGAGGACAGAATCGAAGCCAGATCAGAGACTATTCTCCCCTCTAAGCTCATCATATCCGCCAACTCTTTCGACATACTAGACGACATTCTTTGAGATCAGACCAACATCCCCAAGGGTCTGGAGGTTCCGGACGGTTGTATCTTTGCCGCACCACCCTTTCGCAGAAGGATTTTGGAGTGGGGTCACTCTTCAAAGACTGCCAGCCATCCTGGTTCTAGGAGAACTTCTGATCTTATCTCACGGACGTTCTGGTGGCCCAACATTCAAGCAGACGTGAGGGAGTTTGTCAAGGCATGCACCACATGTGCTTGGAACAAGGTCCTTTGCAGCAAACCCCCAGGACTCTTACACCCCCTTCCCATCCCAGACCGCCCCTGGAACCATTTGTCTATGGACTTCATTGTGGAACTACCCATTTCCAGGGGCATGAACACTATCCTCATGGTCATCGACCGCTTTTCAAAACAGGCACACTTTGTCCCTCTCAAAGGGCTCCCAACCTCACCCACACTGACAGATATTTTTTGCAGAGATCTTCCGCCTTCACGGAGTCCCCTCGACCATCGTTTCTGACAGGGGTTCCCACTTTGTTTCAAAATTTTGGCGAACTTTTTCAAAAAAATTGGGCATTTCCTTGCATTTCTCTTCTGGGTACCACCCCCAGACAAACGGTCAAACAGAGAGGACCAACCAGTCGTTGGAGCAGTACCTGCGCTGCTTCATCGCGGATACCCAGGACGACTGGACAGACCTTACCTGGGCGGAATTCGCCCACAATTCCTTACGGAATGAATCCACACAGTCCTCTCCTTTCTTCGTGAACTATGGATTCCATCCTGCACGGCTACCCATCACCCCTTCCTCTTCAGGGGTTCCAGCAGCAGACAACCGGATCCACATCTTGCAAGATTCATGGATCAAAATTCAGGAGCATTTGAGGAGAGCTTCCTCTAGACAAAAATTACAAGCAGATCGCCACTGTAGAGAAACTCCAGAGCTACGGCCAGGAGATAAGGTCTGGCTGTCTTCAAAAAACATACATTTAAAGGTTCCCACTCTCAAACTAGCACCAAGGTTTTTGGGTCCATTTCAAATCTTGGAGAGAATCAATCCAGTGGCATACCGCCTACAACTCTGTTCCTCGATGAAGATACCATCGGTTTTCCACATTTCCTTGTTGAAACCCGCCTACCGCAGCCCCCGTTTTCCGGATCTCTCTCCCGCACCACCAGTTCCTCAACTGGTGCAGGGGCAGCAGGAGTATGAAGTCCAGGCAATCATTGATTCTAGGATCTCAAGGAGAACCCTCCAGTATCTTATCCACTGGAGAGGATATGGCCAGAGGAGCGCTCTTGGATTCTTCACCACCAAGTTCATGCACCTGAGCTCATCAGGAGGTTCCACCAGAAATACAACCTTAAACACTGCTGGAAACTCCCAGAGGTCTCTCTTGAAGAGGGGGGTACTGCGATGACTCGGGAGTCTCATGGCCCTCCGCGCGCTCCCGCAAGATGCCGGCGCACGCGCAGTCTCTCACCCTCTGCTCTGGCACCCGTTGCCGTGTCCCTGGAATCCCGCGCACTCACGTGCACCTCCTCACGCATGTGCAGGGCTTCTCCTGCTGGAGCGGCGCCCTCTACCCGCATGGCGCGCATGCGCAGTGGGTCGGTCCCCGGTCACGTCGCGCGCGACACACGCACAACGCTCCCAAGCGACCTGTGAAGCAAAAATCAGTTTTTAAACAGCCTCACCTGCCATAACATCTCCTAGCTTATTTCTCCTCCTGCAGAGGCCACACCTCCGCTCCACCCCCCTGGGGGATTGGTTCCTTCTGCATATATATACTCAGCTGTGCCACTGACACTTTGGCTGAGCATAGTTCTTGTTCCCTGTACTTACCTCTTCTGTCTGCTGGATTCCTGCCTTGCTTTGCCTTTTGATTTCCCGTGTACCGATCTGGCTTGCCTTTGGACTACCGCTTCTCTGGACTACTGATCTCGGCTTCCCTCGACCATCCGTTACTCTCCTACTCTGACCTTGGCTTGCCTCCTTCTACGATCCGGACCTCTCCTGCACAGACCTCGGCAAGTATACGACAACTCTGATCTCTCCTATCCCGACCTGGCTGCCAAGATCACTCTGCATTCTGGACGCGACCCCTATGTCTGTGGCTGGTGTTTACCCATTCCCATCTCAGTACCGGGGTCTCGTCTAGTCTGTGGTGAGCACGGCGTAACATGTGGGAACCATATGACAAAAATGTGATGTCATAGGCCTATAAAAGCCTATGTCGTCTCATTTTTAAGTCAGACGCCGAGGAGGAAGGACCTCCTACAGAAGAAGAAGACCAGGGCGTGGCCGAAGAAGACAAGAAGACCCGGAAGAGAGCGGAAGATACAAGAAAGAAGAATACAAATGAAGATGGATTACAAATAGAAGACCCATGGATTGTTTTGGTTTATTATTTTATTGTTTATTATTTTATGGTTTATTATTTTATGGGTTCCTGTGCGTGGATTGGTTCGAGAGTAAGCTGTTCAACGGGAGTCGGTGAGTGGGTCAAGTAATGGTAAGTGAACAAAAGAAATGTATTTTATTTAACTTGTTCAATTTTTTTTTGTTTTTTACATGTGTTTTTTATTTTTTGTTTTTAGATCATTTCTTGCCACTGTATGTATGTATGTATATATGTCTAGATCGATATATGCATACAGGGTAAGAAATGATGTTGTTTTAAAAGCTTGTTTTGCAGTATTTAAAATGATTTTGCCTATGCTGCTATGCATAAATGTGTGTGTAATGTATTTTAGAATTAGATAGATGTCATTTTTGGTCTTGTATGGTGTACTTTAGGTCATGGTGAGGCTTGCTTTTGTATATTGTATTCTTTTTGGTACTTATATTTTGTCTGATGGTAACTTGTTCGGTTTAACGATTGAAATAGTTAATTGTTTAATTGTTATGGATGAAATTTAAATTGTTTAAGGATTTGATTAATGAATGCTAATTGATTTATGGTGACTTGCTTGGTTTAAATAGTATACTTGTTTGGATATATTGGTATTTTTTTTGGTATCTGTTATTGTTAACATTGATTGGCAGAGTGTACATGGTGCATAGATTGTATGCATCATGTATACAATGTAAATGCAATGTTTTGATTGGCATTTGAGGCTTTTGATTGGAAGATGAGATTGGATTTTTTTAGGAAATATGATTTTATTGTACTGTGTCTGTATGGAGAAATGGTATTTGTAGTACAGCATGTTTTTGATAACCCTTCTTCATTTATTTGTATATTGGTTCATCATGTGTATATATATATATATATATATATATATATATATATATATATATATATATATATA
Organism: Ascaphus truei; assembly: GCF_040206685.1. Classification (NCBI taxonomy): domain Eukaryota; kingdom Metazoa; phylum Chordata; class Amphibia; order Anura; family Ascaphidae; genus Ascaphus; species Ascaphus truei. Next base: position 227,165,718 of record NC_134487.1, read on the forward strand.
TATATATATATATATATATATATATACAGTGTTCGACAAACCTATACATTTGCTCGCCCCGGGCAAGTGGATTTAACCCCCGGGCGAGTAAATATTGGCCCAAGCAGCACACGTTTGGTACTAGGTGGCGAGTAGATTTTTTTGTGTGGCGAGTAGGTTTTTTGGTGATTTGTCAACCACTGTATATATATATATATGTGTGTATATATATATATATCTATATATCTATGTATGATAAAAAATCACACTCAGTTGGCACACTGTAAACAAGAGAAAAAATGCTGATGCTTGTCCCATATGCACATGTATACAAATAGGTTTTACCAGATTGGAGTCCGGGAAAAACGAGACAGCACACAGTCTTGTAAGTCCAAAAGAACTATATTCAGTTTAACATGGCACCACATCCAACGTTTCGATCATCTAAACGTGACCTTCCTCAGGGACGTGCAATAAGTGAATGCTAATAAACCCCCTTATATATCTACACCAATCAAAATAAAACAAACTCACCCGTGTAAGGGCAAGATTGCCCGCGAAAACCGCGCCGCTGTGACCCGCAGGCATGTGTTGGAACGCATCGCCATCTTGGATATATTAATTAGGCTTCTCATGAGAGGCTACGGTGGCCTGTATAGCACATAGAGCAAAACATAGTGACGGTTCGCGCATGCGCGAACCTCACAATGCCCCGTGTTGGATGCAGAAGGCTGCGCATAGGGATCCTGATGTACTTACTTATATCCCCATAGCGCGCATAGGCACGCATGCGCATTGATGTTATCCCGAAAAGTGTCTATGTCTACATGACACTGCGCATACTGGGTCAATTAAAGAGACCAGAAACGACTGGGTCAACACTGTACAAGCTCTACCATGTTAGTACAGCACATACATGGATTAAAAATGCTAATATACCCATGACTACAAGAGAATGGATTATAATTCACTGATGTAGTAAACCTAAATTTTAACTATGATGGCGCTCTCCAATACATACGTGACCCAAAAGTAATATAATACTGAACTAACATTAAAAAATATGTGTACTATATTACAATGAATGCTGTTACTGCTCAACTATAATAAATACTATAATTACATTGACCAATAAGTCTAAAATCGGCAATGTAATACAATACAGAGTCAAAACATTCTATTTGAAAATAGATGGACCACAAGGCATACTGTAAGAAGTGTTAGTCTAACATGTGACAATCTAATAGACATGAGTAGATCCCACTGGAGCCACGATCAAAATCGAACTCCATCAACTATCTCCGTCCTATAACAACATATCACTGACATGTAGAAACAACATGTTAGTCATACACTGGCGACACACTTTATTCGAGCTCGGCTAGTCCCACGAATTCGGGTATACCCGGGTGTATTGAGGTTTGTGACTGTTTTCTGCCCGAGTGCATTGAGGTATTTTCCATGCAGGGATTGAAGCATTTTATTCCCGCTGGCTGCAATACTGCACAGTATATACATATATACTGCATTACAATTCATGAATTTATGCCATCTGGTAGACACGCGAAGCATTGCAGCCTATTAAATCCTAATCATTATCATTTAACAGATCAGCCGCCCGTCAGCCAGGCATGAACCCAGGCTGGGAAGGCAAACGCAATGGGGCTTGTCAGAGGTGAGGAGCGGCGCATTCCAGGTATCTGCCAGGTACATACTGGGTATTTGCTCGAATAAAGTGTGTCGGTGCAGTACCACAATAACAAATGCACCATATTGTTGCATGCATCAAAATCCCGAAGTGGAGCAATATCAACAAACTCAGTGCAATAAACTATTGGAGATATGATCACGCAAGCAGATCCAACTGATAAATACAGCAAGGACAAAACATGGCTAATACAAAAGCCAGGTGCATACAAGTGCAAGGGGTGCACAAATTGCCAATATATGCAGGTGGGGCCTTTTTATTGCCATCCACACAGTGGTACCAAAATCAAAATTCACCAACACCTGAATTGTGAATCAAAATTTGTCATATATCTGATAAAATGCCCATGTAGTTTACTCTATATCGGGAAAACAGTGCGAATGCTAAAAGAACGCATTGCAATACATCGTTCCACAATTCGAAAAGCTTTAACAACAGATGCCAATGATTTGGAGTTTAAATGCCTCCCTGTTGCCAAACATTTTAGGGACTATAAACACTCTTTGGCAACGTTTAGATGCATGCCTATCATGCAGATCCAAACGCCCGCACGAGGGGGCGATAGGAACAGACTTCTACTGCAAAGTGAAGCGAGGCATATCTTCAATTTGAAGACAATGGCACCTTTTGGCCTGAACGAAGATTTTTCTTTAGGGTGTTTTTTGTAATAATGAACTTTTTATTACTATCTGATTTTTGTGGTTGATGAAGAAATTTTTTTTTCTGTATCAGTACTTTTTGCTTTTTCCATTTTGTGTTATTTAATTGTGTGGTCCTTGTTATGTTTTCCTCACGCGGTCACTCCAGGGTGAAGGTTATTGCACTGAGTTTGTTGATATTGCTCCACTTCGGGATTTTGATGCATGCAACAATATGGTGCATTTGTTATTGTGGTATGACTAACATGTTGTTTCTACATGAAAAGGAATCAGGGGAGCGTCAGTGCCTAAGGAAAAAATGTGATACTCGCATAGTGCAATATGTTAACAATACACATACACAGGCAGAGCTCTCATAAGAGCACAGTGAGGCTAGATATTAATGATCACTAAGTATCAGAATTATTAGCTGTGTATGGGCATCTCTAATGACCCATACACACAGGAACATAAATAGGAGGTAGGAATCCAAAAGAGAGACACCAATCCAATACTTAAAAAATGTAGATATTTATCGAGCGTAACCCCTCGTGTGAGATCCAGAGGGAGAGAGCCTGCTGTGGAGTTCCGGTGGGGTCCGCAATACGAGTTGAAGAACCCGGAAGTGACGTATCGGCCCCCTGAAGCAGCGCAGGTCGGAGACCGGATGAGGAAGCAGCATCGTGCAGAGATCCCGAGAACGCGACTCGAGTGAACCTTCATGTGTACAAACTTGCTGTTACCTTTCCGGAATCCTGTAAGCCTCCAATTTTTATCAATGCTGGATAAATATCTACATTTTTTAAGTATTGGATTGGTGTCTCTCTTTTGGATTCCTACCTCCTATTTATGTTCCTGTGTGTATGGGTCATTAGAGATGCCCATACACAGCTAATAATTCTGATACTTAGTGATCATTAATATCTAGCCTCACTGTGCTCTTATGAGAGCTCTGCCTGTGTATGTGTATTGTTAACATATTGCACTATGCGAGTATCACATTTTTTCCTTAGGCACTGACGCTCCCCTGATTCCTTTTCCTGTTACTTTGCGGACCGTGAAACAGTCCTTAAGGGTTTGAGTGTCTATTTATCACTTCATGCACTTTATTTTTGATTTATTTTTGATATCACTAGTCACTATATATCACTGCATGGTTTAAGTTGTGTGTTTTTTAGAGTGTATGAGCGCCATCTAGTGTTTTTTTTGTATAATGTTGTTTCTACATGTCAGTGATATGTTGTTATAGGACGGAGATAGTTGATGGAGTTCGATTTTGATCGTGGCTCCAGTGGGATCTACTCATGTCTATTAGATTGTCACATGTTAGACTAACACTTCTTATGCCTTGTGGTCCATCTATTTTCAAATAGAATGTTTTGACTCTGTATTGTATCACATTGCCGATTTTAGACTTATTGGTCAATGTAATTATAGTATTTATTATAGTTGAGCAGTAACAGCATTCATTGTAATATAGTACACATATTTTTTAATGTTAGTTCAGTATTATATTACTTTTGGGTCACGTATGTATTGGAGAGCGCCATCATAGTTAAAATTTAGGTTTACTACATCAGTGAATTATAATCCATTCTCTTGTAGTCATGGGTATATTAGCATTTTTAATCCATGTATGTGCTGTACTAACATGGTAGAGCTTGTACAGTGTTGACCCAGTCGTTTCTGGTCTCTTTAATTGACCCAGTATGCGCAGTGTCATGTAGACATAGACACTTTTCGGGATAACATCAATGCGCATGCGTGCCTATGCGCGCTATGGGGATATAAGTAAGTACATCAGGATCCCTATGCGCAGCCTTCTGCATCCAACACGGGGCATTGTGAGGTTCGTGCATGCGCGAACCGTCACTATGTTTTGCTCTATGTGCTATACAGGCCACCGTAGCCTCTCATGAGAAGCCTAATTAATATATCCAAGATGGCGATGCGTTCCAACACATGCCTGCGGGTCACAGCGGCGCGGTTTTCGCGGGCAATCTTGCCCTTACACGGGTGAGTTTGTTTTATTTTGATTGGTGTAGATATATAAGGGGGTTTATTAGCATTCACTTATTGCACGTCCCTGAGGAAGGTCACGTTTAGATGATCGAAACGTTGAATGTGGTGCCATGTTAAACTGAATATACAGTAGAGGCAACGTTTATTCTAACATTTGCTGTAAACTAGCCAGGTTACATTCTGGGTATGTGCTGGGTATGTGCTGGGTATGTTCTGGGCTAGTTTGAGGCACGTTTAAGGCATTTCTGCATTGACTAACGACCCATAGGATTAACACAGCAGGGATCCCTGGCAGTCCAATTCAGTTTGAATGGGACTGCCAAGGACCCCCGCTGTTAATCTGATAGGCAATTAATCAATGCAGAAATGCTGGGGCTAGTTTAAGGAAAGTTTAAGGCATGTATTCAGAATGTACCTGGGTGTTTCCTGGGTCTTTTGGGGAATTGCCACTGGTTTTTGTTAGAATAAGAGTTGCCTCTACTGTAGTTCTTTTGGACTTACAAGACTGTGTGCTGTCTCGTTTTTCCCGGACTCCAATCTGGTAAAACCTATTTGTATATATCTATGTATATATATATATATAAATATATATTTGTATATGTATATGTGTATATATATATATATATATATATATATATATATATATATATATATATGTATCTATATGTATATATATATATATATATATATATATATATATATATATATATATATATATATATATATATATATATATCAACTGTAAATATTACTGTATGTTCATTTGTATGTCTTAGACAGGTCTGCAACCCTGTCTTTCCCCATTGTCACCCAGCATACAGCGCTTCCACGGCAGCAAGGGATTCTGGGAAATGACATGCAAATGAGCACATATATATATATATATATATATATATATATATATATATATATATATATATATATATATATATATATGTGTGTGTATATACATATATATATATATATATATGTGTGTGTGTGTGTATATATATATAGTTGCATGATGAAGCCACTGTACAAATGAATGGGTGAAGGGTGGGTATCGGGCCAGGGTGGCCTAACCCCTTAATTACCTTTGGGGTTATTATCCGATAAGGTGATTATGGGGTTAATTGATATCTGAATGTAATTGCAATGTATTGGCTATGTATTTTGTTGGCAATGGAGGACAAGGATTTTGCTGGCGATGGGAGCTTCTTATTGATGAGGTCAGTAGAACTTTATTTATTTGTATATGCTAGTTAATGTGTTTAATAATGGGCAAATAATCTATTATCCCTATCTGGATAATAGTTATTTGGCACATTATTGTACTGTATGTGTTGTGTGTGTGTGGGGGGGGGGGAGTGGATTGATGTATTTAATGTATTTTATGTATAGGTCAGGTTGATTTTTTTTACATACAGGGTTGGTTCCTTTTGTTCTGTGAGAGACTTCTGGAGACCACCTGCGGTATCCTCGGGCTTCTCACGTGTATCAGGCTGGCGGGTCCAGGGGGGACACCTGCGGGGAAGAACCGGTGGCCCCACATGGGGGAACCGCTGACACGTAGGGACGACCCGTGGGTCTGACCCGGGGCCCCCAGACATCCACAGGCCATCCGTGGGGACCCAATTGTGGCCCACGGTGACCCACGGAGACCACCTGGTGGGCCATGGTGCCTAACAGGACCTACCAACAGGCCTACAGACCCTGTGTGAAACATGATGCTGGTAACCTGTAGGTCTGGGAGGTGACCCGTCAGGCCCACCGGGGACTAATGTGGGCCTGGGGTATGAACCCTGTATGTAAAATAATAAATCATGTATTTATGGGGGGCACAGGGGGTGGGTTATGTATTTAATAAATAGAATGATGTTTATTGTGGGGCAATGTATTGTTTTTATTGTGGGTACTGGGGGTGGGGGGAGGGGGTATTTTCCCCAAGGGTGTGTGGGTAGGCCTCCCGGCTGGGTATTGGGTGAGGGTGGTTAGGCCTCACGGGGTTGGGGGGTAGTGTGGGAGGGTATGTAGGCTTACCGAGTGGTGGGTGAGGGTGGGTTAACCCCTTAATGACTGTAGCGGTTAATAACCGCTAAGGTGATTAAGGAGTTAGGGGACATTACATTGGCTGTTTTTATTCTTGTTTCTGTTTTGCAGCATCGGTGGGGGCATGGACGGTGATGAAGATGAGGGTGGCCTTCAACGTGGCAGCCGGACAAAGGTGAGTGCAATATGTATTTAATGTATTTATTGTTCTTTATGTATTTTAAATGGGCACATTCACTATTATCCATATGTGGATAATAGTAATTTTGCACATTACTATACTGTATGTGTTAGGGGGGGTGTATTTATTGTAAAGTATTTGTGTTGTTGGATTTTTTTGGGGGGGCACAGAATTGGTACTGCAGGCCTGCGGGGAACACCCGAGGGCCCCCGCCGGCCTCTAGTATCATTGCTGTGCATCCCAAAAATGTGAAATATGTAATGGGGGTATAGGGGTTGTTGGGGGCACAGGGGGTGTATGTTGTTTATTGCAATGTTTTTTGGGGGCAATTGTCCCCAATAAACATGCAATTATGCCTTAACCCCTTCATTGCCTTAGCGGCTATCCGCTATGGTAATGAAGCAGCATTAATGTATTTGAATAATATTGTGCGGGAGCAGATGGTCCCCTGAGCTGAACTGCATTGATTTGTGGCTCAGGGACCCCCTGCTTCCTGAGTTACAGGCCCCGGTATGGGGCATCGGAGGCCAATGTCGACGCCATCTTTATAGCGTCCAAGACGCGACGTGGGCTCTATAAAGATGGCGGCGACACTGGCACCCGATTCCCCATACCGGGGCCTGAACTCTGGAAGCTGTGGGTCCCTGAGCCACAAATCAAAGCAGTTCAGCTCAGGGAACCCCCTGCTCCCACTCACTATTATTAAAAATACATTAATGCTGCTTAATTACCATACCAGATAGCCGCTAAGGTAAGGAATGATTGTTTATTTATATATGTGTTTTACTCATAGTGTAGATGTGCAGAGGGTCTCCGGAGCTGAACTGCTTTGGTTTTAGGTCCGGGGAACCCCTGCTTCCCGAGATACAGGCCCCTTTATGGGGTGCCGGTATCCCTCTGCTTTGTTTACATTCCGGGGTCACGTGATCGGGACATTTAAATGCAGAGGGATACCGGCACCTCATAAAGGGGCCTGTATCTCGGGAAGCAGGGGGTCCCTGGACCTGAAACCAATGCGGTTTAACTCCGGAGACCCCCTGCACATGTACACTATGACTAAAAGTTTTTTAGAAAGATTTTTATTTTGCCGATGTTTGCATATCGGCAGAAACGGCCTATCGACAGGTTATCGGGAGACATTCTGTTTCGCCACCGGCTCATCGGCATTTTGCTTTCGCAGTGATTCGGCCCTTATTGAATACTGCGAAGGCAAATCGCCATAATCATGCCTATAGTGAACACTTGCCGAGAGCACTTTTTCGGCGCTTACTGCATGAGGCACTATGTCTCTCCAGCTCTTGCTCCAGTTTCTGGGCCTTCTCCCGCTCCCTCTCATACAGAGTCACCTGGTATTGAAGCTCCGCCTCCAACGATGCTCTGGTGACATGCAACGTGGCCTTTAGCTCCTCATACTGCTCTGTGGGGACACACTGGGTATTCAGACTTTACTGCAGCGCTTGTACCTCTCTAGCAGCCTGCAGATTTTCTTCCTGCAGAGTTCGCTGCTTCTCCTCGGCATTCTGGAGGTGTGTATGCAGACCTTGTAGTTGGTTCTGCAGTCGGTGCTCTGCTTCAACCTTTTCACCTTCCAGTAGTTTCTTTATTTTTTCCAGCTCGTGGAACTTTTCATTCTTTCTATTGACTTGGTCTGTCAACACAGAATTTTCTTTTTCTAGTCTTAAATTTTCTCTTTTTCCAGTCTCAGTAATATTGTAGTCCGTCTTCCATTTTTGCACCTCTGCTTGGAGACTGACTGTCTCCTGGTGTGAGACTTCCATCTCTAGGTTGAGGGTCTGAAGCTCCTTCTGAGAGACTTTGAGATCTATATTAAGATTGACAATAGATTTTTTTAGAATTGTCCAGCTCCTCAGCGAGACTGTGAAGTTCCTTTTTGGAGACTTCCTGTTTTGTGCGGCAGCTGCCGATCTCGTGGTGTGAGGCATCCAGTGCTTTGAGGAGAGTATGAACCTCTTTCTGGGATATGTCCACCTCTGTCCGGACACTGTTGACCTCCTAGAGTGAGGCATTCATTTCTATGTGGAGAGTGTGAACCTCATTCTGAGAAACTTCCACCTCTCTATGGCACTTGCGAACCTCTTGCTGAAAGACTGTAATCTCTTTCAGTACCTCCTCATATTTCTGCTTCAGATTAGCAATCAGTCCATCAGATTTGCTCTGTTTTTCATCCATGGCGGTAATAGTAGCGTTTGCTGTATCTAGATGTGTCCTTAGATCCTCCAAGTCGGTCCTGGATTCAGAGTATATTGCGAGAAAAGTCTTCTGTAGCTCAGCATTATCTTCCCTCTCCAGTTTCAATTGTTCCCGGACTAGATCACAGTCACGCCTGGCAATTTTCAGGGCATCTTCAGGGCTGGTCAAGGGATCGTCACTCATTGGTTCCCTGGTATGGTTGGTTGAGGGTTTCTCACTATTAGCACCGGACAGACACTTCTTTGGGGTACACGACTTCTGCCTTGGGCCCTCTGGATATTCGGTCATCCGCGGGATGAATTCTCCTTTTTCTCTAGGCTGCAGGGCATCTCGGACCCCCTTTTCCTCCACGGGATCTGCAGATGTGTCTGTTCCTTCCACGGTAAGTGAAGACCCTTTTTTCTTTTTCTGCCTTTTTGTTTTTGACGACTCTGTCCCATCAGGGATACTGGGGTCTCCGTCTTTATTTGAAATTTCAGCAGCTACACTGTATCCGCCATGTTTTCCTTGCAGTTGCGTTAGGTTGTGTAAATATTCAGCGATCTGCTGTTCCCGCTCTTCCTCCTGCCGATCACATTCGTCATCATATAGAGTGGTCTTTTCGGTTCGTACCGAGTTCAGGCACCCCCACCATTCTTTCGGTGTTCTGTGGGTGTGATTCGGTTCGAGTTCCCCGTAAGAGATGTCTTCCTCCTTATCGGGCCAGAAGGGCCACTCTTCTGTGGGTTAGGGTTCATTACAGGAACGCTGCATCTTGTCCTCCATTTTGGGGCGACCAGGTGTATTTTTCTTCTTGACCTCAGTAGGTGCTATTGCAGCTGTTGCCACTGTTTTTGCTAGAACCCCAAATTGTGGTAGACCTACAGGTGGGCATATTTTACTTGTAGAGGTTGCAGCTCTCACAGGCATCTCTGTAGACTTTTCTTCCCTTAGGCAAGTTTTACAATATTAGCAGTACTGTGCATGCATTCACTCTCATTGTCTGAATAAGGCCTGAAGGGACACTGCTCTGTGTGGTGGGGTTCTTTACACCAGGAACACATTTTCTTCCCCATGTTTACAGAGTCTGTATTTGACTTCAGCTGGGCGGCCATTTTAAATTCCCATTTTTTTCCCCACACGGGTGTATTCTTCACCTTGACCTATTGGGGCACTATTTCTTTAAATACAATGATTGCTAGCTGCCCATTTCCTTGGTTCAGCAGAGGCATTAGCCTCACACCATTTTCTTCCTGAATCAATACCTTGCGTCGGTCAACGTCTGTAAAAGTTTCCCTGCTTCAGCACAGTCTTGCATCAACTTTCACACTTTTCTGCCTCTACTACATTCACAGCTGGTAGTCCTATGCGTTGTGGCAGTCTTTACTTCCAGAATCAGTACCTCTCGTGGGTCACCGTCTGTATTCACTGCTTCAGCGCAATTTTTTTTAAAGAAAACAATAAACTCCTCTGGAGCGCTAACTCCCTTCTTGAACCCTGACTATGGATGGAAGGCAAAGCCCCTTTATCAACAACCATATCACACATCATTGGGATAGGCAAGTAAGGTTTACCTGCTTCAGCATAGTCTCTCTCTCTCCTCTTGGGATCGGGGAAAAGAGTCCATCTGTGGTTTTGTGCAGTGCAGTGTACTGTAGCCCTTTAATTCTGGTCTCTGTTGCAGGTGAATCTTTGTTTTTGTTGCTCAGGCTGTTTGCATGTGGGCAAAAAGCACAAAAAAAATTCACAGGCAATCTCGGGCCCCTTTTAACTTCAAGGACCACCTCTTATCCCACTTCTGACACCATATGTAAGAGGACATGTGCAGAGGTACGCAGTGGAGAAATTAAAATAAGGCTTTATTGTGCCTGTCGCTTTAAACACAGCAAACATATGAGAAATAGTGTGCCAAACAAAACCTGCTCCACTTTGGCATATATGTATCCTTATATTCCAGCCCTATTTAACTGGGTGGCTACCCAAGCTATTCATCAGCCCAAGTCATATAGATATATATATATAGACAACAGTCATTGGAAAATAAAGTCTTATCTGTTTGCTGGGTTGCTGCTATTTCTCCGGATATATCAGCATCCAGGTTTAGAAGTCTTATTTGTCAGCTGGGTTGTATCTTGCAAGCTCCAGACATCTCTGTGTTCCCTCGGTCAGTCTCACCTGTGAGACTCAGGAAACTCTGCTCTGTCTGTTTCATGGTTCAGCTCACGTGTGAGCTCAGGAAGAATCTTCCTTCCTGTCTCAAAGGCAGGCTTTTCTAACAAACCTCTAATCAGCCAGGCGAAGTTGGTTAACTGCTGGATCCAATTAACCAACACACTGCTGGATTAGGGATAAATTCCCCTGTTACACTTCCCATCCCAGGTTCACAGCAGCACTGGAGTCGGAAGAACAAGGACACAGTCGGTCGTTGAGATAGAGAGAGAAAGCTCCTTGGTCAGGGTAAGCCAGAGGAGGAGGAGAGAGCATACACAAAATGAGTAGGGACATAGTAATAATTTCACACAATGTGAAAGGATTTAATAGTCCGAATAAGCGACGCCTGGCACTAAGAGACTATAAGAGGAAGAACCCGTACATCCTAATGGTCCAAGAGACCCACTTTACGCAGGACAGCTTTCCCAAATGTTTCGATAAAGATTTCAAAAGTTATCATCTAGCCTCAGCTAAGATAAAAAAGTGGGTAGTAGCCACGCTGATCAATAACAGACTTCCTCTGACAATAGAACAGACGATAAGAGACAGAGACGGGAGATATCTAATACTAATAGGCACGCTACAAGGACAGTCCATTACATTAGCCAATGTATACGTGCCATGCGAACAAGATAGAAACGTTTTTAATCTATTCTATGCAATACTACAGAGTGGCCAAGGGCCACATAATATTAGCAGGAGATATGAATAAGGCTCTTGACCCAGAACTAGATAGAAGCACGATGAAAAACAAGATGCGGGGACAGGACATAACGGGACTGACCCAGGGACTGAAAAACTGCCAACTCATTGACATATGGCGAGTACAACATAGAGGGGAGAGACACTACACATTCTATTCCCACCCCCACGACAGATACAGTAGAATAGACTACTTATTGTGTCAAACAGACTGGTCCCAATGACCTCCCACATGGGAATACATGATATTTCGTGGTCAGATCATGCACCAATCCATCTGCAGTATGCCCAAATTTTGGCAGCCAGACCCGGAGCGAACTGGAAATTAAATGAACTGCTCCTAAAATTGCCGGAGGTAGTGTACACGGTGGGGAGAAGGATAGAGGACTTTTTCAGGGAAAATGAGGGTAGTGTTGTGATGCATTCCACACTGTGGGAGAGATGGGAGCAGTGCTGAACCGCGCTGCTGCTGAGGCTTGTGCGATTTCATGCACATGCAGGCGAGCCAGCGTGCGCGATCGGGAGGCGGGGGAGGCAGAGGGAGGCGAGGTAGTGACGTTGCTGGGCCAATCGCCCATGACGCACCGACATCAACGTCACAGCTCCAACGTCACAGCGCCGTGACGTTGACACTGCTTCGTGCTGATTGGATGTTTTCAGCCGACAGCGCACTGAAAAACAGCTTGGCTGTCGGCTGAAAAATCCAACTCGTCAGCATGCCTGCAGACGCTCACGTGAGCCCCCTCTAAAGACATTCTCATTGAGGATGCCAGGGCTCAGCGCGGAGCGTCCACACGGCTCAGCGCTGCTTGTCCTTCTATGGATGCAGCCTTAGAGGGGAATTGATTTATTTGGCAGCCAAATAAAAAGAGAGAACAGGAAAAGAAGGTGCAAGAGCTACAGGAGAAAATATCAACTCTTTCGGCTCTGCATAAGGCACATAAAAAGGCAAAAACACTAAAAGAAATTTCGGACACCAAAATAAAGCTTAACCTACTACTGACCTCCAGGGCGGAGAGAGAGTTAAACTGTCTAGGAGGAATTTCTATGAGAAGGTGAACAAGCCAGATACCCTACTTGACAATAAACTTAGAACTAAACCACCAAATTCATATATACAGTCGATTCGGACAAGGCAAGGAGACCTTACCTCCAATCCGAAGCTCATAGTGGAGAAATTCAAGGCGTACTATGAGAAACTATATGGCGGAGATAAGGTCTCTCACTGTAAGCAGTCAGAGGTTGGCCTGAGAGCTTTCCTGAGAGATGCACAGTTGCCTGTCTTGAGTATGGAGGAGAGGGAGACGCTACAGAACACTTCACGCTGGAAGAGCTAACTGAGGTAATTAAGACACTTAAACCAGCTAAAGCGCCAGGCCCAGATGACTTCTCAAACTTATATTATAAAAAATTCCAAAACAGACTAGCACCATAGCTACTTAAACTATTTAACTTGATTCTAGCAGGCACCCGCCTCCCGGCACAGATGCTCCAGGCGTCAATCTCATTGATATATAAACAGGGCAAAGACCCAGCAGATTGCAGGAGTTACAGACCCATATCATTGATTAATTCGGATATAAAAATATTCGCTAAATTATTAGCAACTCGGGTAAGCCATATCCTGCCCAGATTGGTCCACCCGGACCAAGTAGGGTTTATCGAAGGAAGGCAGGCGGCAGACAACACCAGACGGATAATAGACTTAATTGAATTGGCACAGAAGAAAAACATCCCGTCAATGGTGCTAAGTCTGGATGCCGAAAAAGCCTTCGACAGGATAGATTGGCCATATATGCAAGAGACGCTTGGGGCGTTTGGCTTTGGAGGTAGCGTGCTACAAGCCATTCTGGCATTGTACAACGGACCCACGGCGAGGGTCAGATATCAGGGCTTCCCCTCTGACCAGTTCCCAATTAGGAGAAGTACAAGACAGGGATGCCCGTTATTAAAGCTGCTGTTCACCTTATGCATTGAACCCCTAGCAGCACACATTTGGCTAAGCCCAGATATTTCAGGGATTCAGATTGGGAAACAGTTGCACAAAGTAGCCCTGTACGCTGACGACATCATTCTGACGTTGTCTAAACCCCTTACCTCTTTACTCAACATCTTCAAGATTTTAGGGGATTTCAACAAAATCTCAGGGTTTAAAATTAATCAAACCAAATCAGAGGCTTTGGATATCAACATGCCCAAACATATGCGCAAGCTGATTGAGATCAATTTCAACTTTAAGTGGCAAACCTCCGCAATCCGATATCTAGGGGTTAACATCACCAGAAATTATAAGGATCTGTATAAAGCAAATTTCCCTGCCTTGATTAAGACTCTGGGGGAGGATCTCAAGACATGGTCGGGACATGGGGTGTCCTGGATCGGTAGGAATCACAGTGTTAAGATGAACTTGCTGCCCATGATACTATACTTGTTCCAGACACTCCCGATCCAGCTGGTAAGGGAGGACATCCTCGCCCTACAGTCACTTATATCTAAATTTATTTGGGGTAACAAACGGCCTAGAATCCAAAAAGGGATCTTAAAGAGACCCACAAACAGAGGGGGACTAGCGGTACCTTGCTTGTTTTTGTATCATAAGGCAGCACAATTATGTCAAATTCTCCAATGGCACATGGATCCTGGTCTTAGGAGATGGGTGGTATTGGAAAAGGAATGTTGAGCACCAGTAGAACTACGCAACCTCATTTGACTGTCCAAAAAGAGTATTAGCTCTGTTATGGAGCAGCTTTACACTATTACCAGCTCTCTCTCAGTCTGGGACGCCACCAAATTTAGTCGTTTCCTGACCTCTAAGAATTCTCTGATGACCCCGCTATTGGATAACCCGGATTTCGCTCCAGGTATGATTGGAAAAGACTTCACAATTTGGAAACTAAAATGTTATACTAGACTTAAAGATCTGGAGGGTAGAAGAAAAGTGAAATCATTTGAACAAATTATGGGGCTTATGCAGAGAGGATCGAGATTAACAGGGAAAACGGCAATGAAATATCCACAAATTTGGGATATATTATGGCCGTATGCAGAAAGCGCCGTTACCTTCTTTAAGCAGATGGTAGTAAAATAGCCAAGTTTTCCTGGCTACCTGGAACACGCCAAAGTAAAGGGCAGAATGGCGCGTTCCAGCGCTTCGGTCCTTCTTGCATTGCACGCTAAAATAGCATGGCGCGTTCCAGGTACTCGCCACGAGTTTGCCGAGTTTTAAACCTCAGAAAAATTTTCAGGGCACTTTTAAAAATCGCGCCATTTTCTTCCGAGTTTCAGGATTTCTGCCAATTTTTTCGCCAGAAGATGGCGCTATTTCATTATCTATGCTCTCTGCATAAGCCCCTATATCCGAAAAGGATATGCCAATCTCAGATTTTTTTAGATACCTCCAGATAAGAGCATTCTATAACAAATCCCCAATTTGGCCTGCACATACTAATTTTGAGCAGCTCTGTTCTAGAGCGACGGACGAAAGTGGACTAACCTCTAGAATGTACAGAGAAGTGGTCTGTTCGGGCACGGACAAAAACGCAAAACTGGGGTACATACGACAATGAGAGGAATACTTAGGGGAGACGCTAGAGGACGAGGACTGGGATAAAATCATAGTAACAACGACTAAAAGTTCAATATGCACCTCGTTGAAGGAGAATGCATATAAAGTCCTACTGAGGTGGTACCTTACCCCGAAGAAACTATCTAATTTTGTCATGGGTTACCCCCCATGTGCCCTAAACAATATAGGGAGACAGCCGACCTGCTCCACATGCTGTGGTCTTGCACGATAGTAGCTCCTCTATGGGAATACATTAGAGATTGGCTTCAGAGGATAATTAACCTCACAATTCCACTAGATCCCTAGCTATTCTTACTGAATAGAAGACCCCAGGGTATCTCGAAAACAGAGCACAAGATGATTTCACACTTTGCAACAGCCACGAGGTGCGAGATCGCAGCATTATGGAAACAAAACGAGATTCCTTCACGCCTTAAAATTTGGAATTGAATTTGGCACGTATGTCAGATGGAACAGTTGACGAGTTTGGTCAACAACACTGGCACAAACTTTCTAAAAGTCTGGACACCTTCGCTGGAGCAGACAGATATCCCAGGGGTGGACGCTGCCACAATACTGCATTGATAGACCCAGATGTGTTCTCCTACAACAGGGCATAATCCATAATGACAGATTAACAGGACTGGTAGGGAAATGTGGTTAGGAATAAGGTAGGCCCTGGAACAGGGAACCAGAGGAGAGACCAACTGGAAAAGAGAGAAAAACGAACCGACTCGAGTGAAGAGATACCAACATGCATCCTACTACAATGCCCCCCTCCCCACATCCACCCTCCTTTTACCCTACTGGACCTTCCCGTGTTGTAAGTGTTAGTCATATTGGTCTATTGTCTGTATAAACCTACACTGGCGACACGCTTTATTGCGCATCGGCCAGATCCGCAAGCCGGGAGATTTCCCGGCTTGCTAGTGGCCGCCCCTCGGCGTGCCGCGCGTCATAGACGCGCGGTCACGCGTCTTCGGGAGCGTGCGCCCCCTGCACGCGCGTCCAGGGGCTCCCCGAGGGAGCCCTGGTGTCCCGCGATCGCGGGACAGCGGCAGGGGGTTCCGGGGGACCCGGCGGACCCGGCAGCGGTAGGGAGAGCGCCCCGATCGGAGGGCGCTCTTCCGCTGCTTCGGCGCGCGCCCGTCACTCTCGGGCGCGCGCCAGGCTACTGCTGCGGCACAGAACGGGCAAATGCTCGAATAAACTGTGCCGCAGCAGTAACCTGTTACATGTTGATTTATGGGGTATACAAAGGATTGACAATGTGTTGAGAGACAATGTATGTATATCGAAAACCTAATAAAATCAAAGCTGAAAAGAGCAGTAGTGCTGCCTACCAAACGGAAGAAAGATTCTGTTCTCTTATGAAAGTATGGAGTACAGGGCGCAAAATATTTATGCATAAGATTGTGTACAGGCCGGAGAATGGGCCTTTCCAATCATACTATGTGAAGGTCATAGACCATAATTGATGGGAAATAAGGAAGCCTGATCCCCGCCATTATTACTAGTTGTGGGTTCTCCATGTTGGGAGATTCCCTTTTTGTTATTTCACCATCCGAGGTGGTTTACAGCCTGTATGTGATTTACTAACACTGCATTATTATTTGTATTTTTACAGGTTGTCCACCTGCAGGATGGCTCAGCAAATTCGGTCCAAGTGGGGACCATTAGATTCCACCTGAGGGAGAGTGTAGCCCTGTGTGGTTTGGGCTATAGGTCTGCCCTCCTCCTGGCAGTAATCCCTGCATAAGGGCAGGTTTGCCAGGAGTCATCATGGGTTTCCCCACTTCAGGCAGTACACTGAGGCAGTGAAGGCAGGTCACCAGACTCTATGTCCAATCAAGAGACACAGGGGCGGTGTCTGTTGGAGCTACTTAGGGTATTGCCACTTTCTATTTAGTGTATCCAGAGTCTGTCTTTGGAGTGGAGAGGACAAGGGTGACACAGACCAGCCTGCCAGGACTGTCAGGCTTAAGGCCTCCCTCTGGGGAGGGAGAGTGTGCACCCTATGCCTCCTACCCTGCTTAGGGGGTAGGGGAAGAGCTAGACCCACTCTTGGTGCCCTAGGCCGGGAGTGGTGTCAGGGACATCCTAAAGGAAGACAGCCTGCTGTGTAACTGTCTGCTGAGAGAGAGAAGAGACAATAAAGAGCTTACACTTTTATACAAACTCCTGCCTGAGAGTGAAGTGTATCAGGAGGAAGGGAAGGAAAATTCTCTTGTGGGTACTTCACCCCATACAGCTGGGGGCTGCAGGAGATGGAGGCACTGCACCAGTAGAGAAGACGGAGGCACAACCTCAGAAGCCTGTCCTGTTCTTCCCCATGTCATCGCGAGAGACTCAGGGCCCCCTGTTGCCAGCAGGTACGCACCACACAGAGAAAGTAGCCTGAGCCTTAGACTCCCTAGGAGACCCTTTCTGAGATTGGATGGGGGTCATATTATTGTAGCAGGGGGTCTCCAGAGCTGAACCGCATTGATTTCAGGTCCGGGGACACCCTGCTTCCTGAGTTACAGGCCCCGTTGTAGGATGCCGGTATCCCAGCGGCCATGTTTAAATTCTCTCGCGTCACGGCCCACGTGATCGGGAGATTTAAACAAAGCAGAGGGATACTGGCACCCCATTTCCCCTGAAAACTGCCAAAACAAAGATACACCATTCCAAAACACTTATAACCTGTACTACACTTACAAGTGGTTACCGGATCTATAAATATAATTTCATATATTTTTACTTTAAAACAAAAAGAATAATGATGAACAGTAGTAGTTTAATGATACTAATTGATATTTTTTCTTGTTTTGTTCTGATCTAAGCACTGCTTTAAAGGTAATTGTATCTGGCTAACTCCAGATATCCTTAGGCAAGATGGAAACTGGGGATCATGGAGTAAATTTGGTTCGTGTTCTCGGACGTGTGGCACGGGTGTGAAATACCGAACACGGAGCTGTGACAATCCACAGTAAGATGTCTATATTTTTTATTAATTTATTTTACATTTCTAATTTGCTGTCTCAAATTGTTTGAATTGTAAAAATATAGCTTAAAATTTATCTGTACAATTATAAAATAATAATATTAACAAACGTAAATAGGATAAATTACTTTTCATCTGCTGGCAGGAAAACTTTATATTCTTGATGTGGTGGATCAAAATAAACAAAAGCAATAAGAATCATCTGCTACCTATACACAATTCCACCCCATCCGCCATACACAATTGAAATGAATAATACATATTTGGAAAATTTCTACATAGGTACTGAAGTACAGCAAAACAGCTGTACAAAGGTTAACGTAACACAGAGTAAATCTCCAAACAGAACACAAGGAAGAAAACAAGGGGAGAATAAGGTAGACTTCCATGAAAGGAAGGTTTTAGCTACTTTTATATATGTGAATATGGGGTTAGTGGGTTTCTATTTTTTTAAGGTAGTGAGGTTGGATTTATTTATTTTCAATTGAAAGGCCATTAACTATGGCAAATGATTGACCATCTAGATGAATAATCAAATAATAATGAAAAGGGCCATTTATGTACTACCTATTCAGCACACTTGGTGAATAGATCTCTAAAACTGGAAAATGAGTAGCAGTTATCTTATTAAATAATAAGAACAGATAAAAGGGAAGTATTAAATTCACATGTCAGACTGGTATGGGGCAGTGGGTTATACCCATACCACCCGGTGATTGGTGGATTATTTTAAAACATCACAGCAGTGCATTAAAAAAAAATACTTGATTAAATATTTGTAAAAGTAAAGAATGTAAACATTGGAACATTTTAAAATCTAAACAGGTTTAAAGAAATAGGGCTATCTTGCTTTATCACCTAGATTGTCTTGCAACTAATTGATTTGTAATGTTGTTGGTCACTCTGGTAGTGATTGTGTAACAGCAGGTAATTAAAAAAACAACAACAAAAAACAGGAACACACGCAAGAAAGCACTATACTGCCTTGGGTGCTAGCAGAGTCTGGAACACTACCATGTAACGCACTGGAAAGATGAAAATGCAGCACTCACACAGTCTTCAAATTTTGTATTATTTATTCAAAGATTCATGATGAGAAAGGTCCATATCTTAGGATCAAAACATCGATATTTTAATTATCTTCTGTAGCTGAGTCCCCTACCCTGGTCTGGTGCGGGGAACTTGCTAGTTGCTCTGCGGGACCTCGCGTGATCAGGGGGAACAGCGCGGCGGCCACTCCAGAGTTCGGCACATGCGCAGTGGCTGCCGAAGCGGCGGCCATCTTGGATTGCCTGAAAGGGGCTGTACAGGACTACAAGTCCCAGAAGGACTTGCGAGAAAATGCGCGAGCGGCCATGATGAATCAAGGATATCCTCCGTGGGACCCGGAGGCATATCCAGTTTAGCGAAAATGATCTGGACGTTTGGGCGCAAAGGGCTGTAACAGAGGGAAAAAAAGCTGTGTGTGCTGTGCACGCGCATAGTAAGTGAAACTTCTTTGACTTTTGTCACAGAAATTGTATTTGTATTGGTGATGTTTTAATTAAAAATCAAAATACAATTTCATTGACAAAACGCAAATAAATTTGACTTAGAACATGCGTACACATCCCTTGTATTTGCACTAAGCGTGAATTCCTCGTGTGTGCGTGACTGTGTGTGTGTGCGTGACTGTGTGTGTGTGCGTGTGACTGTGTGTGTGCGTGTGACTGTGTGACTGTGCGACTGTGCGTGTGACTGTGCGACTGTGCGTGTGACTGTGCGACTGTGCGTGTGACTGTGCGACTGTGCGTGTGACTGTGCGTGTTACTGTGTGACTGTGTGTGACTGTGCGCGTGACAGTGCGTGTACGCGTGACAGTGCACGTGACAGTGCACGTGACAGTGCGTGTGCACGCGACTGACTGTGCACGCGACTGACTGTGCGTGTGACTGTGTGTGTGTGCGTGTGACTGTGTGTGTGTGCGTGACCATGTGCGTGTGTGTGTGACCGTGTGCGTGCGTGTGACCGTGTGACGTATGCGCAGCCCCCCTGCACCTCACACATCCCCCTAACCTATTCACAGTCAGTGTGTGTATGTCAGTCAGTGTGTGTGTATGTCAGTCAGTGTGTGTGTATGTGTCAGTGTGTGTGCATGTGTGTCAGTCAGTGTGTGTGTATGTGTCAGTGTGTGTGCATGTGTGTCAGTCAGTGTGTGTGTGTATGTGTGTCAGTCAGTGTGTGTGTGTGTATGTGTGTCAGTCAGTGTGTGTGTCTGTGTGTGTATATATGTATGTGTGTGTGTCTGTCACTGTATGTGTGTCTCTCTTTCTGTGTCCTGCCCCCTCTCTCCTGACTCCTCCCCCCCCCCTCACAGACAGGCAGAGCTGCGGACTCGCGGCGGCTCTGCCTGAGACTCTCCTCCCTCCCCTCCCCCCCTCACAGACAGGCAGAGCTGCGGACCCGCGGCGGCTCTGCCTGAGACTCTCCTCCCTCCCCCCCCCCCTCACAGACAGGCAGAGCTGCGGACCCGCGGCGGCTCTGCCTGAGACTCTCCTCCCCCCCCCCCCCCCCCTCACAGACAGGCAGAGCTGCGGACCCGCGGCGGCTCTGCCTGAGACTCCTACTCCCCTCACAGACAGGCAGAGCTGCGGACCCGCGGCGGCTCTGCCTGAGTCTCTCCTCGCCCCCCCCCCACCCCCCGGCGAGACGCGGCCACACCGGGCACCGGGCAGATACCTAATAAAGGCCCCCCCCCTCCGGAAGTGCTGCGTGGGCAGAGGCAGTGTCGGCGGGGAAGGGGGGCAGCGTGTCATCGTCAGCGGGAGCTGGCTTGGTGCTGTGGGGAACGCAGCTCACTCTACCCCCCCCCCCCCGTTCCATGCCTCGGCCGAGGGAGGTCAGCAGGAGTGGCGGCAATTAAATTTTGAGGGCTGCCGCCGCCGCATGTCAGCGGGTGGGGGGAGCAGAGCTCGTTATGAGCTGCGGCGGCGGATACCCTCCATGATCCCTGGGCTCCTCTCCTCGACCCCGGCGGCGCTGAGTCAGCGGGACGCAGGAAAGCGGAGGTAGGGAGGAGAGAGGCTGCGCAGCATGTCAGCGGCCGTTAGGAGCGGCGGCTATCGCCGCCGCATATGTCATGGTGTGTGGGGGGTGTGGGGCTGGGTGGGGTGTGGGGGGATGATTAGGAGCGGCGCCGGCGGCTATCGCCGCCGCCGCCGCATCTGATTTGTGGAGCGGGTGTGATGTCAGTGTTGGGGTCGGGCTGAGCCAGAACACAGCCCGGCCTCAACTGCCAGCACTGACGTCACATCCGTTTCATTTCTGTCTCCACAATTCTTTTTTGCCCCATCACGAATGAGGTGCCACTAAGGAAGTTTCACTTCAAAAACAGTTTATGGAAGAGAACAGCTTTCTCTTAGTATTCAACTAATAAGCAGTACTACAACAGATCTCCAATTTTATTATTAGGGCCATTTTTAATACATCGGATTCCTTTATCGTTCATCCTCAGCCATATAGCAGATGCAGACAACTTTCAAATCATTTTTCTCTGAGTCACGAGTGTGCTTTCCTCTCTGCCACCCGTGATCCGATTTTTAACCCTTTTTATACCACTATGTACATTTTTATACCTCTATGTACATTTTATTTATTTTTTTATTTATAAAAATATTTTACCAGGAAGTAATACATTGAGAGTTACCTCTCGTTTTCAAGTATGTCCTGGGCACAGAGTAAAACAAAATAATACATGGTTACAAATACAGTTACATAAATGAACAAGGTATACATTATATACAAGACATTGCATGCACAGTTAAAGAAAATATATATTATGAGCGTATGAAACAGTTACAGACCAGATTAAAGTGTGAGACAGCCTTAGATTTGAAAGAACTTAAGCTGGTGGTGGATATGAGAGTCTCTGGTAGGTTGTTCCAGTTTTGGGGTGCACGGAAGGAGGAGGAGGAACGTCCGGATACTTTGTTGAGTCTTGGGACCATGAATAGTCTTTTGGAGTCTGATCTCAGGTGATAGGTACTGCATGTGGTAGGGGTGAGGAGCTTGTTCAGGGAGCTGGGTAGCTTGCCCGGAAAGTATTTGAGGGTGAGACAGGAAAGGTGAAGTTTGCGCCTAGACTCTAGTGATGACCAATCTAGTTCTTTGAGCATTTCGCAGTGATGTGTGTTGTAGTTGCATTGGAGAACAAAATGACAAATTGAATTGTAGAGGGTGTCAAGTTTGCTAAGGTGGGTTTGAGGAGCCGAGCCATATACTATGTCTCCATAGTCAATAATTGGCATTAGCATCTGCTGTGCAATACGCTTTCTCACCAGGAGACTTAGGGAGGATTTGTTCCTGTAAAGTACCCCTAGTTTGGCATAGGTCTTGGTTGTCAGGGTATCAATGTGCATCCCGAATGTTAAGTGGGAGTCAAACCATAAGCCCAGGTATTTAAAACTAGTGACAGGTGTTAGGGTGGTTTTAGCGTTGGTTCTAATCAGGAGCTCAGTCACTGGAAGCTTTACAAATTTAGTCTTGGTCCCAAATACCATTGTTACAGTCTTGTCAGTGTTTAAAAACAGTTTGTTTTGGGAAATCGAGTTTTCGAGTCTCAAAAAGTCAGACTGAAGTATGTGTTGAAGGTCAGAGAGGCTATGGCTGTGTGCATACAGGATTGTGTCATCTGCATACATGTGTATTGAGGCTTCCTTACAAGCTGTGGGAAGATCATTAATGAACACTGAGAAGAGTAGGGGCCCCAGAACAGAGCCTTGAGGGACACCACAGGTGATATCCAGGGGGTTGGAGTTAGAGCCTGAGATGGACACATGTTGGGATCTTCCTGATAGGTAGGACTGAAACCAGTTTAAAGCATGTTTCCCTATTCCAGAGCTCTGGAGTTTGTTAAGCAGGATAACATGATCAACTGTGTCAAAAGCCTTTGCAAAATCTAGGAATACTGCACCAGTGAGTTGTCCCCGTTCCATTCCGCGCTTTTGAAGATTGGGACAACTCTGGCAGTTTTCCAGGTCTTAGGGATATGGCCTGCAGACAGGATAGAGTTGACTATGGACGCAATTGGTTTGGCAATGGCTGGGGCACCAAGTCGTAGGAACCTAGATTGTAGTAAGTCGGGTCCACATTGGCTGCTTAGTTTTAGTTTGAGGAGCGCTTGTGTAATCTCCTCTTCAGATACTGGGCTAAATTGAAAATTGTGGGCAGTGTTGGGAGGGGGTGGGACTATAGGGGTACTCCCAGGATGAGATTCAAGTTTGGGGTTTGTGCTGCGTTTCGCTAATAAGTTAGTGGCACACCCCACAAAGTAATCATTGAATGCATTTGCAATGTCAGTGGGGTTTGTCAGAGTAATATCCCCCTTAGTGATATTACTTGGTTGTTGATGGTTAGGAGGCTGGAATATATTGTTGATAACCTTCCAGAAGTTAGCTGGGTTTGATGTATTTTGGTGGAGATTGTCAGAATAATATTGTGCTTTTGCATACCTTGTTTGCCTTGTGCACACGTTCCGCAGGCATCTGTAGTGATTGAGATCCTTGGTAGTGCCAGTTACTTTGTAGCTTTTCCACAAGGCATCCGTGAACTGATAGAGTGCTATAAGGTCAGGTGTAACCCATGGAAGGTGGGCCCCCCGTACCCTTATTTTGCGTAGTGGAGCATGGGTATCGCAGACTTTTAAGAACTCGGATTGGAAATAGTCGAGCGCAGAGTCAGGGTCGGGAATTAAATCGATTCTGTGCCATGGGCAGTTGGTAAGGTCATCCAGAAACTGTTGTGGGTTAAAGTTTTTAAATGTTCTAGTGAGGAGAACTTTAGGGCTTGAATGGGGCGGTTTAATTTTCCTTACACAGTACACTATTGCATGGTCACTGAAAATATCAGGAAGGATGCCAGAGGATTGGATTCTGCTGGGGTTTGAGGAGAGAATCCAGTCTAGCAAGGAATGGTTATGCGACTTCAGGTTTATTCGTGTGGGTTGGGAAATGAGTTGCGATAGGTTAAGTGACTTGAGTTGTATCTGGATTTTGTGGTTTTTAGGGTCAAGCCAATTGAAGTTGAAATCCCCTAGAACTAGCAGCTCACTCTTCTCATTCAGAGAGGAAATGGAGGCAAGAAATTGGGTGATATCAGTCAAGGATTGTAGAGGGGCTTTAGGGGGGCGGTAGATGCCAGCAAGCAAGATGGGCTTAGAAAATGGGAGGCAGATTTTGCCAACTAGAGTTTCAAAAGAGGGTGGACTTGGTGGGCAATGTAACAGTGTAAATTGTAAGGTGTCTGCAATATAAAATAACACCCCTCCTCCTCTCTTTGACCTATCTCTCCTAAAAATGGAGTATCCCTGAATGGCGATATTTGCATCAGGGGTTTTAGAGGATAGCCATGTTTCTGTAAGAACGATGGCTTTGGGTTTATGCATAAGGCACCATGCCCTTAGTTCATCCAGTTTGGGCAGCAGGCTCCGGATGTTTATATGGGCGACAGATAGCCCTTTTTGGAATTTAAAGGTGGAATTCTCAGGGGCATGGGACAGAGCTGAAATGGGAGGACCTGGGTTAGTTTCAATATCACCTGCTAGAGAGAGTAATAGTATGAGTAGAAATGTGGGTAGTTGTTTGCAAGTTGTAAATTTGTGGTGTTTGCCATTAGAGTGAGCAGTGGTTGGTGTGCTGGTTTTTAGAGTTCTCCACCAACATTCAGTAGATAGTGCAAGGCTTTTGAGTAGTCCAGGGTGTATGGTGATGTTGGGTGTGGGCAAGTATGGAGGAGTTTGTAGTGGATAGAGGGAGTAACATCTCCATGAGGCCAGGAGAAAGAAAAAAGTTAGAAGACATAGCAGGTTCATGATGCCAGAGGTAGGCAGTGCTGCAAGGAGCTGTTGTGAGCAGAGTGAGTGTGTGCAGACTAAACAGAAGGGGTGGGCCTGTACCTTTTCAAGTGTTTTGCTGCATTGCAATGCTAGAGTCAGTTCAGGGTTTCAGTGTTTTGTGCAGTCAGTTTTGGGAGAGGCTGCAGTGAAAGAAGTTGTAAAGGGGTGGGGGGTTAAACTATGCAGGCTAACAAGCATGGGATCATAGTGTGATCTGAATAGCTTACCGTTTGTTGTCTTGAGTAAAAGAGTGTGCAGTCCCCAGTCACCTCTAATCAAACTGTAGTCTAACTGTTTTTATCACTTAAAAAGCTCACTTTAAAAGCCTCACTGCCTAATGCAGTTCCTGCCCAGTGCAGCGAAGGTGTTAGTATTATACACAAAAAAAAGTCACATGATCCTCCCCCTCCACAATCAGTCAGCTTGTTCCATTTGGTCAATTAACAGCACAGAGTTAAGAGGGAAAAAAAAAAAAAACTTTTTACATTCACACATACTAACTTATATATCAATTCAACAAGGCCAGATTCAGTCTTATACAGAGGGTTTC
Organism: Ascaphus truei; assembly: GCF_040206685.1. Classification (NCBI taxonomy): domain Eukaryota; kingdom Metazoa; phylum Chordata; class Amphibia; order Anura; family Ascaphidae; genus Ascaphus; species Ascaphus truei. The sequence goes on from NC_134487.1 coordinate 227,191,349, forward strand.
AACATCAGGAACATACTTATATATCAATTCAACAAGGCCAGATTCAGTCTTATACAGAGGGTTTCAACATCAGGAACATACTTATATATCAATTCAACAAGGCCAGATTCTGTCTTATACAGAGGGTTTCAACATCAGGAACATACCTGTGAAGAGAATGCAATTAGATCCATGTCATATCAGCTGAGGTTATTGGTTATTGGTCTTGCATGAATAAAGTGAGTATATTAACTATATATATATTAACTGTAGTCTAACTGTTTTTATCACTTAAAAAGCTCACTTTAAATGCCTCACATTTTAGTCAGATTATTATTTATAATATCACTAGTCTTTTCATTTGGATGCTGCCATCCATTTAAGGCTGCATACCCAAAGTGATCATTATGTAAACACAAATAACAGCGTCATGCGAATCACCCAAGTGTGTTTTGAACTCGGTCATCAATTATGGTAATCAGTACATACAGGCTGGTGGGTATATGAGAGATTCCACCAAGCCCCATGAACCCTCCCCTGACAAAGCGAATGGGCTTCTCGAAACGCGTAGGGTGTCCTTTTTTAGCCACCGTAGCCCTGCACTGACATCACGATACCCCGAAGAGACTTCGGCTACACCGAGCTTGAAACTATCCAATACACTGACGGAGCATACCGGAGCACTACCCAGAATGAGTTTTGGAAAGCAGCAGCAGCCACAAGGGAAGAGAAGGGAAACCAACACCAAGGGGAGCGGGCGGCCCCTGGGGGAGGACCCCATCAGCCCAGAGTGAGCAGGAGACACTGCAGACAAAGTGCCTGGACATAAGACTCCTATGGTGAAAAGCTGGAAAGCTTAATATTCGACTACGCATACAAACTCTGTTTGTGAGTTTGCAATCTACTTTCTTTTTAAACTTATTAAAAACATTATTATGTTGCTTTATGTATTCCTTCATTTTTCTTGAGGACTGCAGAAGGAACCTTCACATCCACACATCAAAGAAACTCTCAAGCTAAGTATCTTTCATATACTGTATCCTGAACTGCTTATTAGTTGAATACTAAGAGAAAGCTGTTGTCTTCCATACACAGTTTTTTTCCTCTGGTACAGCCCTTTGCGCCCAAACGTCCAGATAATTTTCGCTAGACTCTGTGAAAGTACCAGAAAATCACCTGATTTGGACTGTGGCTGCAGAACTCATACTTTGGACATACAACTGCTTTTAATCCATCTATTATTGATATTTTAGGTTATTTTATACATTTATTTTTAAATTATTTAAATATTCTATTTTAAGTGGTTTTTAGTGTTTTCTTCTTTATTTGTAACTGATTTACTGTAGGTGTTTAGCGCTTCCTCTTACTGTTTTTCCATATCCAGTCAAGCAGGAGCCGGCAGAAAGGATGGATGCGTCCAGGGTGCCAGTAAGCCCCTGGACTAGGCCAGCTCTGCCCCTAGGCCCCAGTTAGGCCCTGAGACAACTGAAGAGCAGAATTGTAGGGAAGGCCTTATATAGGGACCCTTCCCATTAGAATCTGTTGTGGCTATCCTAAGCAGGTGGACGGATGTCCACGTGGCTTACTGCGGCCTGGGGCCAGGCCGCACGTGGCAGCCCAGGAGAGGATTTCCCTGGCTGGAGCTCGTGACGTGGACCACTCCTCAACTAAGGCATGAAGGGATTGTTGTAGGCCCTGCGGTGTGGGACCAACTCAACACATGGCTGCAAGTAGCACCTGGGTATTGGAGAACCTAGGCAGGTACCCAACGTGCACCTACATTCACAGGGGGAAGCGCTAAGTCACATTTGGATGGGATTGCTGGGCCAGACACGAGGGGTTATTGGTGCCACGGCATCCTCAGTACTTTGGGGGAACCATTCAGTGGTTGGGGTCACTGCACTATACTGTTGTTATCTACTGCACCGACACACTTTATTCGAGCAAATACCCAGTATGTACCTGGCAGATACCTGGAATGCGCCGCTCCTCACCTCTGACAAGCCCCGTTGCGTTTGCCTTCCCAGCCTGGGTTCATGCCTGGCTGACGGGCGGCTGATCTGTTAAATGATAATGATTAGGATTTAATAGGCTGCAATTGCTTCGCGTGTCTACCAGATGGCATAAATTCATGAATTGTAATGCAGTATATATATATATACTGTGCAGTATTGCAGCCAGCGGGAATAAAATGCTTCAATCCCTGCCTGGAAAATAACCCAATGCACTCGGGCAGAAAACAGTCACAAACCTCAATACACCCGGGTATACCCGAATTCGTGGGACTAGCCGAGCTCGAATAAAGTGTGTCGCCAGTGTAGTATTGTGTGTTATATGTCTTTCGTATTGTGTACAGTAAATATCAGTTATATACATTGTGTGGTGTTATTGCTTACTACTGTGGTAATGGTTCCTGTAATGGGTTATTCCGCCAATGCTGGGATCCCTCATAGGTTGAGGTGCTGCACGCAAGGAGAAAGAGCTCACCCCAGGCTCCAAGAAGCGGAGGCTCAGACATCCCGTGAGCATACAGGTACAGCAGCACGCGTAGTCGCCCATGTATTTCCCTTAAGCATAGGGAAAGGGGGCTACATTTGGAGGCACTGATGAGATTCAGACCTGGGATGCCCAAGATAAGCAGAAATAAATTTAAGGAACCATGTTTGTACCCTCCAAACAAGAGGTCCAGCAGTGGGCTGTTGAGTTCCAAGAGTCTCCCTGCCATATGCTCATTGTTGGGGACATCAGGGCCACCACACCCCCACATCAAGTCACCACCTCCATAAGGTGGTTTCCTGGTTTAGCTGGAGCCCAGACCCTAGGCCGAAAGTGGGATCCTACATACCGATGGAGCGTAGTCATAGTTACCACCGGCAACGAATTTAGTGAAGATGAGGGCCCCCAGGCCCTGCATTTTCCTGGAAGCCCTGCCCACTGGTTGCCCTGTAATATACCCCCAGCTTCATGGAGTTCCTGGGCCACATAAGGAAGCATGACGTTCAATTGCAGTTCCACACTCCCAAGACATCTCGACAGTCTCCCAAAGGAAATAGTAATGGAAACCTATCCAAGAAGCCTAGTGCGAAGGAGAATCCAGAGGAGAACATCCCCCAGGAACCTCCCCACCAGACACCCAGATGCCTCAGAGCTTGGCTCCTAACCCTGGGTCCAATGCGACTCGAATCAACCGCTGCTTTAACTGCCACAAAGAAGGTAACTTTGCATGGGACTGTCCGAAGTCTACCCCAGGATCCATGGCTTAAACCATGCAATGGGTGGAACAGCTGTCCACATCCTCGGATAGTGCCGTGTGCCTAGCCCCGAAAAGGAGCCCCAATCGGATGCCTACAATTGAGTAGGACCTGCGGCCATAGTATGAGTACTAGAGGAGGGTATCTACTCCTCCACATTGCTGGACACTGGGTCTCAAGTGACCATCATCTACCAGCCATTTTATGATTTGCACTTCAAGCATCTGCCTATGCAGTCATGAGAGAAAATGAAGTTGTGGGGCCTTAGTAGCGAAGACTACCCCATTGATGGTGTGGTTTAAGTACAGTTGGATATACTGCAGATTAACACCAGCAAAACCCACCCCATTGAAGTGGAAGCCTTGGTATGTCTCGGACCCCGGGAACATCCAAATTCCCCCATCATATTGTGGACTAAAGCAGATATGGTGCGAGCCCTGATCTGGGCCTAACTGCAAGAAGCCAGAGAATTACCCCTATCATCTCTGCGAATTCATCCAGTATTAAAAGAGGAGTGCTACAGAATCTCTGCCCAAGAAGGGTTTGGACAATTCTTCAACCTTGAGAATGGGTTAACAGATCTTCCACCAGGGGGAGCGATACACGTGGCTGCCGTACCTAACTAACAGGGCCACGATGAAGCCGGTTGGTACTTTTCACAAGAGACCACGTCCTAAGAGGACGCCAAGAGAGGGTTCAAGGTGGTGCCAGAAATGAAGGAGTGGAAGTCTTCACTTCCTCGCCGGTGACCATATAGAACATCTCGCCTCACCCTGTACGGTTTGAAGCCAGTCAGCACTGGGTCGAATATACCCAGTGGTTCAAGTAGAATCTGTAGCTCATGTGAATGCGGCTACCGTCCTGAAAGCCCCTCTCGGATTATAATTTGACTTCGGTGAATCGTCATTACCACTGGAATGGAAGAAGCGACTGAGCGACAAGTTGGCTGAACGCAAATAGGTGTTCTCCGCCAGTGAAATGGATGTGGGCTGCAGCAAGAGTGCTCAACAAATGATCCGACTGAACAATGCCACTCCATTCTGAGAGCATTCCAGGCGCATAGCTCCCAGAGATGTGGATGACGTGATGGACGTCCTGAAAGAGATGGAGATGGCAGGCATCATGACTGAATCCCGTAGCCACTATGCCTCCCCTATTGTGGTAGTGTGGAAAAAAACTGGATCCGTGTGCCTGTGTGGACAACCACACCCTGAATCACTTCTCTGTCCCGGATCAATATACCCTGCCATGGATTGAAGAGATCCTCAGCGCCCTCTCCGGCAGTCAGTGGTTCAGCATGCTGGACCGGTCTGCGTACTACCAGGTCCCCATTATAACGAAATTGTGGGTAATCAGTGCATTAATAAAGGCAGTATGCTTGGCTGGTTACCCCTATTTCGTATTGGGGATGAAGGGGTTAATTTTATGTGCACCGTACATGTATTATTTTTACCTCTGTCCCTTATTGTCCCCATTTTGCAGGATTGTATATGCATGCCATAATGTATAACATGGTACACAGACATTACTGGCTTTGGACACAAGATGCCGCTGCAAGCTTTAAACCACAAGTTAAGTGTATAAGCGTGGCGCGGTCTCTTTGTTCCATTGCAAGGTATAGGTATCCATTACTGAGACTGGAAGCCGTAACCGCAGAGTCAATTGAATCAAAGGGCTGTGGTTTCCCGTCTCAAGTGGTGCTCAGATATAATGTATCTCTGTCCCGGTTAATGGCGTAACTTGAAAGGCAACTAGCAATTGGCGTGGGAACTCGCTCAATTGATGTGAGAACTCCGTAACCGCAAGTCAATTGATGTGAGAATCCTATAGCCCAGCATTGCCAGTTCAAGAAGAAGCAATAACTCGACAAGGAAAAGGGCCAGCAACCTGAAATTTGGTATGCAGCCCCAGTGTAACACCCTAAGCACCCACATATTAAAAATATAATTGTAGGACAAGGGAAACATGTATTTTTAATAAAGTGTATTTTTGCTGCAGTTTTAAATGTACAGGCAGGATGAGGTTTTTCTACTGTCATTGAAATGCACCCAGGGACCAAATGTTTTAACACCTATGAGCTGGGACACTTTGCTATGCAAGCTTCATAGACTCCACGCTGAGGCAATGCCTGTGAGTCTAGGGAAGTGTTGCAAATGAAAACCCCAGAGACAGGATGTGTGAATTAGCCGTGATGCCCGCTGAATAGAAGATCCTGTTAGCCATCTGGGCTAGCTCACACCCTGAGTTTCCCACCTGGGAGATGCCAGTTAGAAGGGGGAGTACATATATGCTAAGCAGGCCAGGTAGCAATGTCGCACAGGCACTGTATTAGCCGGAAATCCCTATAGTGCCTACTCTGCAAACTGTGGGCAAGTTGGGGATTGGTGAATGGGAAAATTCCCACGAGGGGGATTGGGTGGGTATGTTGGAGGTAGGCTCTCAAACCCTATATACAGGCTTCCCGAGCTATCCCCATTGTATTTCGTTTTCCATTCAACAATGTGAGCGGACTTCCACCACGCTTCTAACAGCAGATAAGAGCATCAGCAACGATCCTAGAATGCAAATAGTATTATCACATCGGAACCAAGGACATAACTCTGCGTCAGGACTCCGTTAGTGCTGGGGGTTATCTATCAGACCCCAACAGGCCGGAAAGAACTTTGCACTATCCATAGAAGTATTGTGCTGGCAGTTTGCGCCATTGCAAAAGGACTGCACTTTAAAGGACAATATTCTGGTGCTTTGCACCTTTCTGGACATTCTATCCCGTTTCTCTCTTCAGTACGTGTTTTGTCAAGTATATTCTAAGGTTGTCGTGTGTCTGTCTAGTAAAGAAATAAATTACAATTTATTTTGCTCAACTTGTGTGCTCAAACTCGTACCCCAAAATATTAAATTGTTGTACAGGTCAGTCCCCCGTGACACCCAAGAGCCCTGAAGACCAGGAGAAGACAGCGTTTGTCTGCCCCCTAGGGTTTTACAATTTCACCCGGTTTCCCCAAGGCATCTGTGGTGCACCTGCAACTTTCCAGAAACTAATGGATAGGACAACCGGGGACATGAATCCCTGGGAATGTCTGGTCTATATGGACGATATCATCTTGTTTGGATGGACGTTAGAAGAGCATGAAGAACACCTTCTGAAGATCCTGGATAGACTGGGAAAAGAGGGCCTGAAGTTGTTCCTAGACAAATGTCGCTTCTGTCGCACTTCAGTCACCTTATACAGATAAATGTAAGGTTATGCATTTGGGATGCAAGAATAAATAGGCGACTTACAAATTAAATGGAGATATATTGGGGGAATCCTTGATGGAGAAGGATTTAGGAGTGCTTATAGACAGCAGGCTTTGCAATAGTGCCCAAAGTCATGTAGTAGCTGCAAAGGCAAAGAAGATCTTATCTTGCATCAAACGGGCAATGGATGGAAGGGAAGTAAACATAATTATGCCCCTTTACAAAGCATTAGTAAGACCACATCTTGAATATGGAGTACAATTTTGGGCACCAATCCTAAGAAAATACATTATGGAATTAGAGAGAGTGCAGAGAAGAGCCACCAAATTAATAAAGGGGATGGACAATCTAATTTATGAGGAGAGGCTAGCTAAATTAGATTTATTTACATTAGAAAAGAGGCGTCTAAGAGGGGATATGATAACTATATACAAATATATTCGGAGACAATACAAGGAGCTTTCAAAAGAACTATTCATCCCACGGGCAGTACAAAGGACTCGGGCCATCCCTTAAGGTTGGAGGAAAGGAGATTTCACCAGCAACAAAGGAAAGGGTTCTTTACAGTAAGGGCAGTTAAAATGTGGAATTCATTATCCATGGAGACTGTGATGGCAGATACAATAGATTTGCTCAAAAAAAGGTTGGATGTCTTTTTAGATGGGAAAGGTATACAGGGATATACCAAATAAGTATACATGGGAAGGATGTTGATCCAGGGATTAATCCGATTCCCAATTCTTGGAGTCAGGAAGGAATTTTTCACCTTAATGGGGTTTTTTGTTTGCCTGCCTCTGGATCAATAAGTAAGTATAGATATAGAATAAAGTATCTGTTGTCAAAATTTAGCATAGGTTGAACTTGATGGACCTACGTCTTTTTTCAACCTCATCTACTATGTAACTATGTAACTATGTAACCTATGTGGGCCACATCGTGTCCGCAGAAGGGCTAGCTACTGACCCCGATAAGGTCGAAGCAGTAGTGAACTGGTTCACACCAGAGAACGTGATGGAGCTCGATCCTTCATGGGGCTTTGCGGATACTTGTATCACACGATACAGGGGAAGCATAAGGGGAAAAAGAACATAAAAAATAATCTATGTGCAGTGGTTTAAACAGTGCTAGGAAAATTCCTATTCAGCTACGCTCCTGTGTTATTACTACTCACAAGTGACACTCCTGAGGAAGCCAAACCAACCGACAGGCGAAACGCATAGAGCTTTACCACCCACAACGTTACGCAGCTGTGGAAGAAGGCGCCCCTGTACTCCACGCATACACCTACAATCCGCTGTAATGCCGCCGCGACCGGAAGTGACGACATCGTCCCCGCGACCGGAAGTGAAGCAGTGTTACCTGCAAATGGAGTTGGGGATCTGATCGGAGCTCCAGAGGGAGATGGTGTGGTGATAGACGGTATGGGCTTTCGTCCAGGCCACGTCACTTAGCTTTTAAAGCTACAAATGCTGTTTTAATTCTGAGACACTGTAAGTGTGCATTTTATAAGTTTTTGATAAAAGGTTATTGCCGCTAGATCTGTGGTATGTGTGTTCTTCTCCCTCTCTCGCTGAGGTACATCCCCTGAGCTGCGGAGGCCAGTGATATTTCCTCATCTGCCTATTTGATCTCTATTGCCCGAAGACTTCTAACTTCTTGTGAGTACGAATAACACAGGAGCCAAGCTGAATAGGATTTCCCTAGCACTGTTTAAACCACTGCACTTAGAGTATTTTTTATGTTCTTTTTCCCCCTATGCTCCCCCTAGATCGTGTGATACAAGTTCTACAGTTTGGGGAAGAGTGAAAACAACCCAACCAGAGGGTTGAAGCAGGGGGGTATTACATTTGATTGTGGTTTTTTTCACTTGTGAGTCATTTTATTGCACATTTAAATCACATTTTGTCACTTGATATAATTAGGGCGTAGCGCCTTGTTTACACCTTTTGTTGCACGCTTTGCGGATACTACCAAAGATTGGTAGAGGGGTACTCCTGCAAGGCCAAAAACCTCAACAACCTGTTGAGAATCTATCGGAAAATCCGAAGCAAAAACCAGCGACCCCGGGGACAAATGTACTTCCGCCTGTGTGAGAGCCTTCACAGAGCTTAAGAGGAGTCTCACTGAAGCTCCTGTCTTGGCCTATGCAGATCCAGAGCAACCGTGCATCCTGCACATGGATGCCAGCTTCAATGGTCTGGGAGCTTTATTACATCAGAAATGCCCTGCAGGCCTCCGGCCGGTAGCATATGCAAGTCGCAGCCTGACGGCAAGTGAATAGAACTACCCAGTTCACAAACTGGAATTCCTAGCACTCAAGTGGGCGGTGGTAGATAAATTACATGATTATCTTTATGGGGTTTCCTTCGATGTGCGAACCGACAACAACCCATTGACATACATCCTGACCTCCGCCAAGTTGGATGCCACCGGTCCCACCAAACACTTAAGATCAGCTAAAAAATACGCTGATTTTTGCCAGTCTGCGCGATTCTCTAAGCTACGCTAAGAGATCGTTCTTTTAAAAACGCGCTTGAAAAAACACGCCAGCCCAAGGCAGGCGCAAAAGGATCAGGACTTAGAAAAATGTCTTTGTTTACATTTTTTCAGCCACACCATCCATACAACAGGCAGACAGGTGCCTCCGGCTGACCCCACGGGCGTCCGCGAATCCCCGCAGGCGTCCGGGGCTCCCCACGGTAGCAATGGTGTGCAGCAAAAAAATAAACAATATTTTTAAATAAACCCCCCCCCCCCGCCTCCTATCACATACAATACAGTAATGGGCAAAATCACATATGGATAATAATGCATTTGCCCATTTACAAGACATGAATCACAATAAATACAGTAAATACATATTACACTTACCTTTTCCATGCCCCCACGATGAAGGCCGTCTTCATCCTCATCCTGCCCATGTCCCCCTCCGGTGCTACAAAACATACAAAATAATTTAAAAAAAACAATATAATGTCCCCTAACCCCTTAATCACCTTAGTGGATAATTACCGCGACAGTAATTAAAGGGTTAACCCACCCTGGCCCGATACCAAACCTTCACCCATTGATTTGTACAGTGCGTATAATCTCTCTCTCTGTGTCTCTCTCTCTCTCTCTGTGTCTCTCTCTCTCTCTGTGTCTCTCTCTCTCTCTGTGTCTCTCTCTGTGTCTCTCTCTCTCTCTGTGTCTCTCTCTGTGTCTCTCTCTCTCTCTGTGTCTCTCTCTGTGTCTTTCTCTCTCTCTGTGTCTCTCTCTCTCTCTGTGTCTCTCTCTCTCTGTGTCTCTCTCTCTCTCTGTGTCTCTCTCTCTCTCTGTGTCTCTCTCTCTCTCTGTGTCTCTCTCTCTCTCTGTGTCTCTCTCTCTCTCTGTGTCTCTCTCTCTCTCTGTGTGTCTCTCTCTCTCTGTGTCTCTCTCTCTCTCTGTGTCTCTCTCTCTCTCTGTGTCTCTCTCTCTCTCTGTGTCTCTCTCTCTCTCTGTGTCTCTCTCTCTCTCTGTGTCTCTCTCTCTCTCTCTCTCTGTGTCTCTCTCTCTCTCTCTCTCTGTGTCTCTCTCTCTCTCTCTCTCTGTGTCTCTCTCTCTCTCTGTGTCTCTCTCTCTCTCTCTCTGTGTCTCTCTCTCTCTCTCTCTGTGTCTCTCTCTCTCTCTA